>NC_052067.1:138714616-139022547 GCF_015852505.1 Tachyglossus aculeatus | reverse complement strand
ATAATAATGATGGCATTTGTTAAGCGCTTACTATGTGCAAAGCACTGCAGAGAATACAAGGTGATCAGATTGTCCCACGTGGGGCTCACAGTCTTCATCCCCATCTTACAGATGAGATAACTGAGGCACAGAGACGTTAAGCGACTTGCTCAATGTCACACAGCTGACAATTAGCAGAGCCGGGATTTGAACCCACGACCTCTGACTCCCAAGCCCGGGCTCTTTCCATTGAGCCACGAGGGCCTGCAGGGGTGGAGGAAGCAGGGGACAGGAGAAGAGAGGGAACTGAAGGTCCTCCACTCCTGAATGGAAACATTCTTCTGGCTTGTTTGTTATTATTATTCATATCAAAATGAATACTAATAATAATACTATTCATAATAATAACAATAGTAGTAGTATTTTTAAGCACTTAATATGTGCCAGGCACTGTACTGAGAGCTGGGGTAGATAACAAGCAAATCAAGTTGGACACAGTCCCTGTCCCACATGGGGCTCACCGTCTTAACCTCTATTTTACAGAAGAGGTAACTGAGGTACAGAGAAGTGAAGTGAGTTGACGAAGGTCGCACAGCAGACAAGTGGCAGAGCCAAAATGAGAACTCAGGTCCTTCTGACTCCCAAGCCCATGCTCTATCCACTAGGCCATAATGCTTCTCTGTACATATGTGCTGTTGGGGTGGGAGTTGGGTGACTATCAACATGCATAAGGGGAATAGACCAAAGTGCATAGGCAACACAGAGGGGAAGGGGACTAAGATGGGGGGATAAGAAGTTAGTCAGGGAAGGCCTCTTGGAGGAGTTGTGATTTTAGTTTGATTTTGAAGGTGGGGAGAGTGTTGATCTGTCATATATGAAGGGTGAGGGAGTTCCCTGCTAGAGGGAGGGTGTGAGCAAGGGTCATCTGGGAGAAAGATCAGATTGAGATACAGTGAATAGGTTGGTGTCAAAGGAGTGAATGGTGTAGGCTGGGGCACATTGGAAGTTGAGGGAGGTTAGGTACGAGGGGGAGAACTGATCAAATGCCTTAAATCAAGTGATGAGCAGTTTCTGCTTGAGGCTTATTTGATCAGTCTCATTCCCTCCCTGAAGATTCCAATCTCCCAAAGCATGCTGGGAGACCAAGTCCACCTAGGTGTTGGGTAATGTAGTTCAGAGAGGAGGAAATCAAGTATAAGCTTCCCTCTCCTCTTTTACAAGGATGCTGTCTCCAAGAGGAGCCTAAATATTTACTTTTACAACCAGGCTGAGCCAACAAACTGTGCCAACAGGGAGGTCTGTGGCTTGGTGGACACTGGCTACCCTTGCTTTCTCTCTCCCAGGTCTCTTTTTCCTTTCCACTGCTGTGACCTAACGAAAAGCGCACAGATCTGGGAGTCAGAAGACCTGGGCTCTAATCCCAATCCTACCTCTGGCTTGCTGTATGATATTGGGCAAAGATACTTAACTTCTTTGTGCCTCAGTTTCCTCATCGCTATCCATCCCCGCAACCCACACAAGATCCCCCTAGACTATAAACTCATTGTGGACAGGGAATGCATCTACCAACTCTGCTATATTGTTACATTGTACTTTCCCAAGGACTTAATATAGTGCTCTGCACACAGTAAATGTTCAATAAATACCATTGATTAATTGATTGGGGTAAGATATCTGCTCTTCCTCCCCCGTAGACTTCGAGCCCCTTGTCGGGGAGGGACTGTGTAATCTTCTTATAGTGTTTCTTCCCAGCACTCAATAAGTGCTTGGCACATAGTAAGTGATAAACGAGCACTACCATTATTATCATTATTATAGATGGGTGATGTGATTGTAATCGTGATTGTGGATGGGAAGCAGTGTGACCTTATGGCAAGAGCAAGTCTGCAGAGAGGCCTGTATGGGGCTGGTTCAGTCCAAGTCCTGAGAGAGGGGAAGGAGAGTGCTGAGGCTGGGCTCGAGTTGCCTCAGTGCTTCAGCAGGAAATGAAAAATTGTCAGGCACTGAATTTATCGCTTCTTCCTGTTAAAAGCGAAAGCGCAGTTGCTTCAACTCTGTCATCCTCCTCCTCCTCCCCCTCCTCCTCCTCCCTACCCTTGTCTGTGGAACGGACCACAGGTCCTGAGCCAAATTTGCAGTAGTGAGCAGGACACCTCAGGAGCAGGTGAGCTGGGAGAAAGAGAAGTCCCAGCCCCAGAGAAATGGAGTTCACGTCTGTGCAAAAGCAGTATCAGAATCAAGTCCCAGATTCTGGGGCCCCCCGAGCTGGTCAAGTGGTTGGAGGCTTTGAAGCAGAACTGGGGTGAATGCAGAGATAGGATACAGGTTCATCCCCAGCAGGAGGTGGTGAAAGAGGAAAGGCTGAAGGGATGATCTCCAATGCCATGGGGACAGAAAAGTCGCCTCACTGCATTAGCATGGCCCAGTGGGCAAGACAGCATCTCTCCTTGTGTTTTAGCCAATCTTCTTGCATCTTCCCAATCAAGGCTACTTATTGAGCACTTATTGTGGATGGAACACTGTACTAATCACTTGGGACAGCACAATTGCATCGGTAGGCATAATCTCTGTGTTCAAGGAGCTTATAATCAAGTGGCGTTACAGACCTTCAAATAAATTACAGAAGCAGCAGTGAATAAGCATATGCAAATGTGTGCTGTGGGGGTGGATTGACTATCCAAGTGCATAGGGGGTATAAACTAAGTGCACAGATGAAGCAGAAGTGAGGGAGAAGTGGTTGGGAGGATGTATGGTTAGAGTAGGTTTCTTGGAGGAGATATGATTTTAATAAGGCTTTGGAGGTGGGCTGAGTGGTGGTCTGTTGGACATAATAGTAATAATAATAATAATAATGGCATTTGTTAAACGCTTACTATGTGTCAAGCACTGTTCTTGAAGTGGGAGGGTATTTCAGGCAGGAAGAAGGGCAGACAGCAAGAGAGAGACAAGATCAAGGCACAGTACGTAGGTTGAGTTGTCAGCGGGACATCCAACTAGACATGTCTGAAGACAGGAGGAAATATGAGACTGCAGAGGAGGAGAGTGGTCTGGGACGGAGAGGCAGATTTGGGAGTCATCTACATGGAGATAGTAGTGAAGCCATGGGGTGAATGATTTCTCCAAGACAGTGGATGCAGATGGAGAATAGAAGGGCCAGTTATAGGCATCCCCAAAGGGGAAATGAAATGGGGCTAAGTCGGGTGTCTCCTTCCCCCCACCCTCACTGGACTGACTTCACAATCTTCTTGCAGGTCTGGGACATGGAGTCTTCCCTCTTGATTATTGTCATGAGCTTCTCTATCCAGATTTTGGTGCAAACCCCTCAAGTACTGCTCAACCCCCACCATCCTGTTCCCTCCAGACTAAAAAGCATTCCAAGGGAGAGCCTGGGGGGTGGGGGGGGGGGGAGGTGAGGATCAGTGATTGAAGGCAAGATGGAGAGGAGGTGGGACTCATCAGGGAAAGCTTCTTGGAAGAGGTGCCCCTGAGCTGCGATGTAAAGGCGGGACAAGAGAAAGGTGAGGGGTAAAAAATAGGAGGAAAAATAGGGCAGGAATGGAAGATATGGGGGGAGAAGGGCATTAGGCACATATCCAACAGTTCTAAGCCAATTCTGGGATATTCTCCTCTACCTATACTATTCTACCCAGAATGACTTTTCCAGGGTCACATCCAGGGTTACCAAACCCTGAACCCGTTGCTCCCCAGAGAGGTCAGAGCCCCATTCATTCATTCAATCATATTTATTGAGCTTACTGTGTGCAGAGCACTGTACTAAATGCTTGGGAAGTACAAGTTGGTAACATATAGAGATGGTCCCTACCCAACAGTGGGCTCACAGTCTAGAAGGGGGAGACAGAGAACAAAAGAAAACATATTAACAAAATAAAATAAATAGAATAAATATGTACAAATAAAAAAGAGTAATAAATACATACAAACATATATACAGGTGTTGTGGGGAGGGGAAGGAGGTAAGGTGGGGGGGGATGGGGAGGGGGATAAGGGGGAGAGGAATGAAGGGGCTCTCAGCCCCAGAAGCTGCAGAGTCCACAGCAGATCCGACACTGTCCCCATAGGCTTTCAGTTTAATGCCACCCCATAGTTCTCTCCTGGCTGAGTGAGTTCCCCTATCAGGGTGGGGCTTAGGGAGCAAATACTTGCTGGCACTGGTTTTGTTCGTAGAAAAGTTTTCATCTTTTCTTGACAATTTGTCTCGACCCCTGAAAATTGACCTCTGTATCCTGGAGGAGTCCCCAGTTGGGCTGACTAGGAAAACTGCCACTGGCCCCCTTTGGGCCACTACTCCCACTTTCTATGTCTATAGCAGGCCTGAGCCCCAGAGCACAGGAAGAGGATGAGGAGCTGGCCTTGGGTGCCACCAGTAGCTGGGGAGGGCAGAGGGGTCAAGGGCAGTCAGGAGGCATTGACTCACTCATATTCTTCTCTCCACCTGAGCTGACCTCACCACCTTCTAATGCTTTTTTTTGATGGCATTTATTAAGCGCTTACTGTGTGCAAAGCACTGTTCTAAGCACTGGGGAGGTTACAAGGTGATCAGGTTGTTCCATGGGGGGCTCACAGTCTTAATCCCCATTTTACAGATGAGGTAACTGAGGCACAGAGAAGTTAAGTGACTTGCCCAAAGTCACACAGCTGACAACTGGCTCCTGTTGCTAACCCCATACTCACACCTTCCCCTGGAAATCAAATGAAACCCCACCTCCTCCAGAAAGCCTTCCCAAATTAGTCTTCCACCTTCATAGGAATAGTAATACTAATATTAATAATAAGGATAGTGGTATGTTACACCCCCTGGTTTGGCCACCCACTAGGCCACCTCAGCCCCCTCATGAAGATCTCTTTATTGACTTGGTGTTGATTTATTTATTTTAGGTTTTCTTCTCCTCTATTCCCCTGCTTTCAGAACTAGAAAGCAGTTCTAGACCTTGCTAGTTGTTCTAGCTTGTTCTAGGCCTAGCTCATTCTAGTTGTTCTAGGCTGTTCTAGCAGTGCTTCTAGACTGTGAGCCCGCTGTTGGGTAGGGACCGTCTCTATATGTTGCCAACTTGTACTTCCCAAGCACTTAGTACACTGCTCTGCGCACAGTAAGTGCTCAATAAATACGATTGAATGAATGAATGAATGAACTAACATATGTCCTTGGTCTTGCCTTCACTATGTTGGTCCAGAGTCTGATGTCCTCTGTTTGCGGAGACCTGCACACGGCCCTCCTCTTCCCTGGCTGCCCCAAGCCAATCCAACTCAGACTCCTGAGTGGTACTGGTACCCGTGGTTCACGGGTCAGATCCTGGCCCATCCGACTAGCACATGGAAACCTGTAGGGATGGGAGGATTTTAGTGCTTCCACGCCTTCCTCGAATCGCTACCCCAGCCTGATATAGCTTTCTCATTCTCTTTCTCTCTCTCCCGATGGAGAGCAACAACATGACCATGGAGTTCAACACAGTCAATGACCAGTATGGAAAGTATGCAAAAGGCATGGATTTTAAAGTCCCATGGCTGCTGGAGGAGGAAATGAAACAGACAAGGATGTAGACCTCCGCAATCTCTGGGCTGGCACAAAAATGAAATGGCACCAAAATGCCAAGGAAACAACGTGGAACTTCAAAGATTAATACTGCATAGCTGTCGTGATGTACACCCATCCAAATTTCAGTACAAATTTTCATGAGGCCGTGTGGACTGCTAGGAATCCTCAGGAAAACTACAAGAAGAATTTTCACTACAAAATCATCCACTTCTATTTGACCAGAGCACTGCAGCTCCTGCACAAGGAGTGCATTAATGATGTGATCCTCCACTCTACCAATTTCTTCACTCACTGTGGAAACAGAACCATCTGCTTGGGGTCATTTGGCTCCAGGGCCCTGAAGTCCCAGGCAACTCCAGAATTTGGCAACACGACCATCTTCCCCATCTGGACCTGCCTGGGGGCAAGGATCTGAGACTTCTCCTACCAGTCAGATCAGGAGGAGGTGCTGATCCCAATGAATGAAGTCTTCCACGTTGAACGCTACCAATGAGAAGTGGAGCAGAAATTTTCTCCTCAATAGATCAGAGAAGACTTTAACCTGCTTCAGCTGTGCCTATCTGGGGAGTGAGTTGGGAGTTAGATCCCTGGCAGCGGGGCGGGGGGGGGGGGGGGGGTGTCTAGATAACTGGGTCTCTCTCTCTTCAAAACCAAAGCCACCTCCTACAGGAGGCCTTTCCTGAGTAATGCCCATATCCCAGCTATCATCATTCCTTCAGCCACCCCCCCACTCATTGCATATCAATTTATTTATTAATACTTGCTTACTTCAGTTGTTATCTGTAGTATCCATGCTTTTCCTCCTGTTCTCATTATATGAATATAATCAGTGTCTTCAGTCTCCCTGATTCCACTGTAAACTCCAGAGGCGCTCAGTATAGGGTACAGGGGCTGTTCAGAAGACACTGGTGACTGACTGGCAGAAGGGGCTTTTACCATCTGTGTGGGGGCTGAGGACCCAGGACTAGAGGGAGACCAGGGCTGTGTCCACCAGGAACACAAGAGTGGGGCAAATGGGGTGTTGCTATAGTGCTTTGGGGTGGAGAGTGCCAAAGCATGGAAGCTCCACAGAGGAAGTAGGAGGGGACTGATTCTCAGTGTTTCAGATAAGAAAAATGCTGCTTGCAATTTAGGTGAGGGGCCATTTTGTGTCCCATCTGTGCCTCTGGCTGCAGCCCCTATGGCTTGAGTTACCCTGCTGGCGGAGACCCAGTCACCTCTTTGCTCTGCCCATCCCCTCCACCTCTTGTCCTGGGGAGTGGGTGTGGGAAGGGGCCCATGGGTCAAGGTCAGAGGGACTGCCCAGGCACTGTCCAACCCTAGGTCTGTGAGGCTTCAGGATTCTGTCTTGGCTGCTGGGGACCTGGCTCTGCCTCGGAGCAAGGGCTGGTACGGGGCATGGAGCGCTGCAGGGAGGAATCCCTCCCTCCCAAGGTCCCTTATTTTGCTGTTTGGAGACAACAGCAAAGTGGGGGTGGGGGGCCAGAGGGTCCTCTCTTTCACCTGTGGTCCCAGGGGTAACCCGATATCCCATCTCTCCAAACATTTCCCAGTATGGTGGTCCCTGGCCCTCTGACCCGGCTACTGCTCTCCATGCTCCTTGTCCTGCTCCCCAGCTCCAGGCTGGACCCCCCCAAACCCCTGTGTGTGACAGCCGGGGCTGCTCAGCTCAGGCACACTCACCCCCAGCACTGTCAGCCTCCATAATGGCTATGCCCACCTGCTTCCTCTCTGCCCCTGCTGTCTCCCTGCTCTCTATCAGCACCACCTCCCCATCCAGCCGCTCACCCCCTAACACCTCTCCTGGTTGTTCCAGTCCGGGATCTGCCACCCCAAACAACCAGAAAAACCCTGGGGCTTTGCACCCTCTTCTTTACACAGCCTGTTCTCAATTATCGGCTTCTGAGAGTGGCTTATCCACTGCAAACTCCTAAACCTCCACTAGTTATGAAAGGTGTCAAACTGATGAAAGGCGTGATTTTCCAGGCAATTTTCTACTATTGTTTCTGGTACTCTTAACCATTTATTGCTTAGAAATAATTCTCTCTGCAGCTGCAGACATTTCTCCAACCCCTCTCTCCTCCCCAAATTTGTCTTCAGCCACTGTCCACCTCTTCAGTCAGCGCCAGAGTCCCCCACACCCCCACCTCACCTGCAAAGCTGCATGGTCAGTTTGTTCTATGGGTACAAAGCCACCCTACCCACTGTAGCTCTTTGCCCCGGTCTCAGCGAGACACTCCCTGCTCAGTCCAGGCCCCCCCAGAGGGGACTTGCCACTCTTTGGCAGGTTGGGGGTGCTGGGGAAGATGCGGCCCAAGTCCAAGCTGGCTGCAACCCCTTCTGGTTTGGTGTTGCCCCACGGAGCAAATTCCAAATTCCCCTCCCACCAACCAGGAGTGGATGGTAGAAGTGGATCTGCCCCTTTGCTGTGTGACCCTGGGCAATTCCCGTAGCTTCTCTATGCTTCAAACTCCTCCCCACTAGATGGTGAGCTTCATGTAGGACAGGGATTGTGCTAGACCTGCTTGCATTGTACGGACCTCAGCCCTTACTGCAGGGCTTGCCCTGCAGGTAGTGCTCAATCCCATTGTTATTATTCTTTCCTGGGGGCTGGGGAGGGCAAGACACATACAGGAGAGAGTGTCCTTCCTAATCAACTAGAGGCTCATGGCACTCTCCCTGGTGGTCTTCCAAACCCTGGGCGGGCAGAGGTCATAGAAGCAGCGAGGCTGAGTGGCAAGAGCCTGGGCTTGGGAGTCAGAGGTCACTGGTTCTAATCCCGGCTCCGCCACTTGTCTGCTCTGTGACCCTGGGCAAGTCACTTCACTTCTCTGTGCCTCAGTTCCCTCATCTGTAAAATGGGGATTAAGACTGAGCCCCACGTGGGACAACCTGATGACCTTGTACCTCCTCCAGGACTCAGAACAGTGCTTGGCACATACTAAGAGCTTAACAAATACCATTATTATAATTATTATTATTATTATGAGGAGGCAAACCATCAGGCCGTGAGACTGCTTGTTTCAGGATTAAAGCCATCACTACACTCCCCACCTCCAGAGCTCTTGACTTTATCTTCCTTGACTTCTTATGTCTCTCAACTCCCATATTCTGTGTCATTAAATCCTGCAGGACTTCCCTCTATAATATTTCCCATATACACCCCTTCCCCCAACATTCCAAGTCCTGCCATGGCCTAGCTTGGCTACAGCATCGCCTGCCTCGCTCTTCTCCCCACCTCCAGCCTCTTCAGTTCACACCACTCTCAATTCCCCAGAATCATATTTCCCTCTTACTTTACCTTTGTTCTTCCAATTTATCCCAGTTCATTCACTCCATTCCTCTCCAGCCAACCTTCTTGTCGGTTTCATTCTCATCTCTCCCACCACTGACCCCTTGCTCACTCCCTCGCTCCTTCATATAATAATGATGGCATTTATTAAGCGCTTACTATGTGCAAAGCACTGTTCTATCTAGTAGAACACTGCTCTGCCTATCTTCCAAAGAGAAGCAGCATGGCTCAGTGGAAAAAGCGTGGGCTTTGGAGTCGGAGGTCATGGATTCAAATCCCGGCTCTGCCAATTGTCAGCTGTGTGACTTTGGGCAAGTCACTTAACTTCTCTGTGCCTAAGTTACCTCATCTGTAAAATGGGGATTAAGACTGTGAGCCCCCCACAGGACAACCTGATTACCTTGTAACCTCCCCAGAGCTTAGAACAGTGCTTTGCACATAGTAAGCGCTTAATAAATGCCATCATTATTATTATTCCAAACCCTACTCAAATTACATGTTATCTAGGGGGCATTTCCTGATGAATCCCTCTTTCCCACTGGCCACTTCAGTTCCATCAAGAGCTTAGTACAGTGCTTTGCACAAAGTGCTCAATTAATATGATTGAAGGAATTTCAACACTAAGGTACATATTCAGTCCCACAGCATTTTTTATATACCTGTCTTTAGACTCAATCACTTCCTCCTATCAGAAATTGAAATTCCCCAACAAGTCTGGAAGACCTATTGAAGGAGGGGGACCATGTTAACAATTCTACTGTGCTCTCCCAAATTCTTGGTACAATAAAAGGTGCTCAATAAATACTACTGTCTGATAGATTTATTCAGATAAACAACCTTCCCTTCTGCATCACCCTTGCATTTGGATTTATATTCTTCAGCACCCCACCCTCAGCCCCACAGCACTTATGTACACATCTGTAATGTTTTAATTTACATTAATGTCTGTCTCTCTCTCTACACTGTAAACTCTGATTATCTTGTACGTACCCTAGAGCCTATACAGTGCTTGACACATCATATGTGGTCAAAAAATACCACAATTTTTAATCATCATCATTATTGTTACTTTTGTTATTATTACTATTGCTCCTGTCCTCTCTTTGTTCTCCTATCTCTCTGGACACGCATTCTCAACGTCTTTCACAAGCTCTTTCTCTGCCTCCCACCTTCTAACTCGGGGGACGGAGGGGAGAGTCCCCTCAAGACTCAGTTTTGAGTCCCCTTCTATTCTCCATCTACACTCATTCATCCGGAGAACTCATTCACTCCCACTGCTTCAACTACTATCTCTAAGCAAATGATTCCCAAATCTCCAGCCCTGACCTCTCTCCTTCTCTGCAGCCTCCCATTTCCTTCTGCCTTCAGGACACCTCTATTTAGATGTTCCACTGACTCCTCAAACTTCACATGTCCAAAACAGAACTTGTTATCTTCCCACCCAGACACTGTCCTCCCTGTGACTTCCCCATCACTGTAGACTAAATGACTAAAACCAGACTAAACCTCTCCTTTTTTCTTTGGCTCCCGCTCCCCTCCCTGTCACCCCAACTCACTCCCTTTGCTCTATCCCCCACCCCACAGCACTTGTGTATATATGTACATATCTATAATTCTATTTATTTATAATTAATGCCTGTTTACTTGTTTTGATGTGTATATATCCATAGTTCTATTTATCTATATCCTGTTTCCTTGTTTTGATGTCTGTTTGCCCCCTTCTAGATTGTGAGCCCGTTGTGGGCAGGGATTGACTCTTTGTTGCCGAATTGTACTTTCCAAGTGCTTAGTACAGTGTTCTCCACACAGTAAGCACTCAATATAAATGAATGAATTAATGAATTAATGTAGGCAAAACCACAATCTTCACTGTCTCACAAGTCCACAATATTGGCATTTATCCTCAACTCCTCTCTGTCATTCAAACCAAATATTCAATCTGTCACCAAATCCTGTAGGCTCTACCTTAACATCACTAAAAGCTGTCCTATCCTCTCCGTCCAAACTGCTACTACACTGATCCAAGCACATATCCTAACCCACCTTGTCTACCACATTTGTCTGCTTGTTGAACCCCCTGCCTCTCCTTATTCCAGTCCATATTTCTCTCAGCTGCCTGGATCATTTTTCTAAAAGAGCATTCAGTCCATGTTTCCACACTCCTCAAGAATTTCCAGTGGTTTGGTTGCCTATACACTTCTGCAAACAGAAACTCCTTACAATTGGTTGTGAAGCACAGTTGCCTTGCCCCCTCCTTCCTGACCTCACAGATTTCTTACTACAACCCAGCCCACTCACTTCTCTCCTTTATCACCAACCTACTCACTGTACCTCAGTCTAATCTGTTTTGACACCAACCCCTTACTATGCACATACTCCCTTGTCCTGGAACTCCAACCCAATTCATCTCCAACAGATCCCCCACCTCTTTCCCCACCTTCTAAGCCTTCCTCCTTTCCTCTTCTCCCACTCCCTTCTGCAACACCCTGATTTAATCCCCCTCCCAGCCCCACAGCACTTATGTACAGATCTGTAATTTATTTATATTAATTAAATTAATTAATTTATATTAATGTCTGTAAGCTTATTGTGAGAAGGGAATGTGTCTATTTTTATATTGTACTCTTCCAAGTGCTTAGTACAGTGCTCCGCACACAGTAAGCACTCAATACAATTGAATTAATGAATAAAATCATTCAGTCATTCGTATTTATTGAGCACTTACTGTGTACAGAGCATTGTACCAAGCGCTTAGAAAATAAAATTCGGCAACAGATAGAGAAACTCCCTACCCAACAACAGGCTCACAGTCTAGAAGGGGCTGACAGACAACAAAACAAGGAGACAGGCATCAATACCATCAAAATAGATAAATAGAATTACAGATATATATATATACATCATTAATAAAATAGAGTAGTAAATATGTACAAATATACACAAGTGCTGTGGGGAGGGGAAGGGGGTAGAGCTGAGGGAGGGAGTAAGGGAGATGGGTAAGGGAGGAGGAGCAGAGGAAAAGGGGGGGCTCAGTCTGGGAAGGCCACCTGGAGGAGGTGAGCTCTTAGTAGGGCTTTGAAGAGGGGAAGAGAACTAATTTGGCTAACGTGAGGAGGGAGGGCATTCCAGGCCAGAGGTAGGAAATCACAGCTTCTCCAAGAGATCTTCCCCGACTATGCCCTCATTTCTCCTACTCCCTCTCCCTTCTGCGTTGCCCCTGTGCTCAGTGGAAAAAGCCCGGGCTTGGAAGTCAGAGGTCATGGGCTCTAATCCCGGCTCCACCACTTGTCAGCTGTGTGACTTTGGGCAAGTCACTTCACTAGACCTCGGTTACCTCATCTGTAAAATGGGGATTAAGACTGAGCCCAATGTGGGACAACCTGATTACTTTGTATCTCCCCCAGCGCTTAGAACAGTACTTGGCACATAGTAAGCGCTTAACAAATGCCATCATTATTATATATTCATAACCTCTAAGCACTTGATATTCACCCCGCCCTCAGCCCCACAGTACTTATGTATCTAACTGTGATTTATTTTCAAGTCTATTGTTTTTCTCCCCAACTAGGCTGGCTAGTTGTTTATCTCCCCAACTGGCTACCAGCTCTGTTGCATTGTACTTCCAAAGGGCTTAGCACAGTGCTCTGCACACAGTAACCGCTCAATAAATATGACTGAAAGAATTGTACTCTCTAAAGGACTTAGTACAGTGCTCCGCGCGCAGTGAGCACTCAATCAATGCTATTGGTTGACTGATTACCCAGACAGGACAGACACCAGCATACACGTTCAATGTTCCTGAAACAGGTGAGAAGAGGACTGAGCTTCAATCACTTAAGCAATCACTAGTATTTACTGGGCACCAAGTACTGTGCTGAGCACCTGGGGGAATACAGTTTATCATCAAGGCTATTAGTGCAGCACAGTGTTAGGCACCTGGGAAAGCCACTTGCATCTTAACGGTGTGGTCAGAGACAAGAGTTATTCGTGAGTACTGGGAGGAGGAAGAAATAGAGAGCAGCCTGAGGAGAAGACAGTTCCTGACCGCAAGAAGCTTCAGTGCCATCTGGGGAGGGGAAATATGACAGCCCAGGTGCACACATACTATGGTTGTTGAGAGGAAGAGTCTCGAAAAACGAGTATATGCAACTCTCCCCCACTTATATTCATAGATTGTTCACCCCTCAAGGGACAGGGTCCATGTCTCATTCCCAATGTTTAGTACAGTGCTCTGCACACAGTAAGCGCTTAATAAATACGGTCACAAGTATAGCCTCAATCATTTCCCTCCTCAGACCCAACCCCAAACAACCACCCACCCAGTAGCATTATCAGGAACATATGAAAGCTAACTCCACTCCAGCCTCTGACCTCTATCCCCTACTCCTCAACACAACCACGTACCTACTGGCCTGCGGGCCCAACGCCAGTCGCCCATAGCTCAGCCGCGCATTCAACGAAATCATTTCTGACCCTCAGCAGTCAATCCCGCCCCCTCCAGCCAGTCCTCATTCTCCCCAGCAACCTCCCCTTGCCCCAAGCCAGCCCCTGAGACCACTCATCTGGGCAGCAGCAATAACCATCAGCTGCCTCTATCCCACTGGGGTAAGGTTAGGGAGGGAGGGGGAAGCAAGAGAAGGAGCCACGGCCCCTACTCACAGAATCCTGGCCAAACTAAGCTCTAGCTTCCCTTTCATATGCAAACTAGCCCAATTTTCCAAGCAGGAGCCTTTTGTAGGGGAAAAGAGGAGCCGAAATGCCCCTGGGCCTTAAAGGGGCAGTGCAACTTGTCTGACTCCTTTTAGCAAGCATGAAGGGGATTGGGTGGGATTAGATTGGGTGGTCAGGGAGGGGCTCAGAACATAATCTGTTGCATTGTACTCTCTCAAGTGCTTAGTAAGTGCTCAGTAAATACATTTCTACCTCTCATAATAATAATAATAGCATTTATTAAGCGTTTACTATGTGCCAACCACTGTTCTAAGCGCTGGGGAGGTTACAAGGTGATCACGTTGTCCCACGGGGGCTCACACTCTTAATCCCCATTTTACAGACAAGGTAACTGAGGCCCGGAGAAGTTAAGTGATTTGCCCAAAGTCACACAGCTGACAATTGGCAGAGCCTGCAATAGGACGTTGTGACTAGAGGAGGTGAATTCCTCAAGGCTCAGAATCCAAGGTGCACCCTTAGCTACAACAACCACTACTGCAACCACCACCCTTCGTGAGGTTTTATAGAGACCTCATGCTGCAGGTGTTTTTCTCTTTCCCTCTCGGGTGGTGAAGAACAGGACGCGATGGGGTCTCCTCGATGGTGCAAAGGAAAGCCAAGGCCAGTTTCCTGGTTCCTCAACTACAGTCTACTGGGGGAGACAAAAATAAATCACGGATAGGGGGGAAACTCAAAGTATGGGAATATGTACATGAGCATGGTTTGGGAGGGGTGAATATCAAAAGTCCTTGAGGAGTACAGCAGATAATAATAATAATGCACAGAACTTGTCAGAAGCAGGGTTCCTAAGTGGTGGGGAGGAAAGGCAGTTCTCTCTGCCACGGTGGAGAGGGTTAAAAGGTGCGAACATGCGGGGATGTGAGCCTGCAATTACCAGATGTTTCACCAGCCACAGTGGAGAAGGTCTGAGAAGGCCCAGCTGCTGCTTTTAATCCCGGCCTGGTGAGCACTAGGCTGCCTCAGTTTTTCACACAAGATCTTGTTTACCAGGAGAGCGATAGAGTCTTCTAGACTGTGAGCCCACTGTTGGGTAGGGACCGTCTCTATATGTTGCCAACTTGTACTTACCAAGCGCTTAGTACAGTGCTCTGCACACAGTAAACGCTCAATAAATACGATTGAATGAATGAATGAATGATAGAAAAGCAGCCCGATTTTCATGTAAATATTTTCGTCCACCAGGTGGCGATAGAGAAGTGCCCACCCCAGATTCTCATGTAAATATTTTCCTCCACCAGGTGGCGATAGAGAAACAGGAACAGATTCGTATTCAAATGTCTTTGTCCACCAGGTGGCGATAGAGAAGCAGCCCCAGATTTTTTAACGGTATTTGTTTACCAGTCGATCACTCAGTGGTAAGAGCTTGGGAGAGTACAATACAACAGAATTAGCAGATGTGTTCCCTGCCGATAACGGGCTTGCAGTGTTAAACCCTTAAAATGTGCCAGGCCGTCTACTAAGGGCTAGGGTAGATATAAGTTAATCAGGTTCATTCAATCCTATTTATTGAGAGCTCACTGTGTGCAGAACACTACACTAAGTTCTTGGGAAAGTACAATAATAATAATAATGGCATTTGTTAAGCACTTATTATGTGCAAAGCACTGTTCTAAGTGCTGGGAAGGATACAAGGTAATCAGGTTGTCCCACGTGGGGCTCACATTCTTAATCCCTATTTTACAGATGAGGTAACTGAGACATAAAGTTGTGACTTCCCCAAAGTCACACAGTCTTCTAGACTGTGAGCCCGCTGTTGGGTAGGGACCGTCTCTACATGTTGCCAACTTGTACTTCCCAAGCACTTAGTACAGTGCTCTGCACACAGTATGCGCTCAATAAATACGATTGAATGAATGAATGACAATACAGCAATAAAAAGAGATGATCCCTGCCCATGATGAACTCACCGTCTAGGTTGGACACAGTCCATGTCCCACTTGGGGCTCATAGCCCTAATCCTCATTTTACAGATGAGGGAACTGAGGCACAGAGAAGTATAGCCACTTCTCAAGATCACACAACAGACAAGTGGGAAAGGGGGATTTAGAACCCAGCTCCTCTGACTCCCAGGCAGAGAGACAATCTCTAAGGTGGACAAGTGCTCAATATAGTGCTTTGCACATAGCAAGCGCTCAATAAATACGATCGAATATATCATTGAGTGTGCCACAAAGTGGGAAAGTATTTGGTGCATCTCCTAGGCCAGAACCACATCCCAGACACATGGTGAATCTGTTCCCTCCAGGTGGGGACCCTGGGGCTGTGCGAAGGAGAGGGGATGAGGGGGGTTGTGAGCAGAGCTTGGCAGGGTAGTGAATGAGAGCTGAAGCTCTGGGGCCACTGGGAACCCCTCTATCATTCTCTCCCCAGACCAGATCACCTGTGGACACAGTCTCCAATTTACAGCAACCAGGCCAGAAGCCAGGGTCTGACACTCAGCTTCCTGTCTCCCTCCGGACCATAAACTTCTTGTGAGCAGGGAATGTGTCTACCAACTGTTAGACTGGACTCTTCTAACTGCTTAGTATAGTCTATGCACACAGTAAGCCCTCAAAAATATAATTGATTGATTTTGCCATCTCTCCTCACTTGGCACCCTAAACACTGGGATGTTATTGCTTCCCAGACTTTACCCCAGCCCTGTAAGTAAGTCAGGATGGGCTTGACCTCAGCTCTGGCAGAAGTAGTAGTCCTGGAATGACCCCTTCTCCCCTTCCACCCACCCACCTTCCACCCTTCCACCTTCCACCCACGGGGGAGGTTCTGAAAGGAGACCTTTAAAGTCCAGGTCTTTCTCTGTTGACCAGATCAGGTGTAACCTCGGGAGGCTGGGCCACTCTGAGCCTCTGGGGGACTCACTCTGATCAACAGCCTTTCCCTCCCTGCCTGTCCCCAGCTCCTCAACACCAGGGTCCATCAGTGACGTGGTTCCATGCTGAGGGATTCCCAAGGTGCAGCTCTTCCCTCAGTGGGCTCCTAGTCTCAGTTGGAATGCTATTATTGAGAGCCCCTTCTTCTCCTCCGTCTTCTCCACTCATACAGCCAACGCTCAGGTCAACCCATCAATCAATCAATCATTTGTATTTTATTGAGCACTTACTGTGTGTGCAGAACACTAAACCAAGCACTTGGGAGAGTTCAGTAGAGTGAGTAGACACGATCCCTGTCTGCAAGGAGCTTACAGTCTAGTGGAGGAGACCAAAATGAAAAGAAATCACAGATAGGGGGAGGAGGGAGAGTATAGTCAGTCAGTCAGTCAATTGTATTTATTGAATGCTCACGGTGTGCAGACCACTTTACTAAGCATTTGGAAGAGTGCAATACCACACTGAACAGACACATTCCCTGCCCAAATGAGCTTACAGCTTAGAGGGGAGCTTACAGTCTGGAGAGGATATTTACATAGCCCAGTGGGGGTGGGGTGAGTATAAAAGTGGTTAGGGGTGTCAAAGAAAACTTCACGGGCTCTGTATTGGATTCAAAGGGGTATACCAGAGACAAATTTATTTCTAACACTTTTTCTAACATTAGTAGGTGGTGGTCGTTGAGAGGCAGAGTTTCCTCTACTAGTCAAGGCCAGCTCAACTTCAAGCATACAGAGTTTCTTTATATACATTTAGTATAGCATCCTAGCTTCTCAATTCATGATATATACCTTAAGACAAACAGCAGGCCCTGCCTGGTTCTCCTAATTATAGAAGTCCGGTGGGCAAATACTACAGATAAACCAGCCAGGGGTCTTGATGTTGCTACAGGAAGAACAGCTCCATCCTGTCTCAAAACCTTGGCATACCAAGCAGGCATCTGGACTGACATCTGGACAGGGGAAACAAAGGAGGAGAGGATACATGATGTGCCCATTTTGAGTAAATGGGGACTTGGCTGGGCAAAATGGAGTGCAGGCCTAAAAGCCCATCATGTTCCATCACTTGGTACTCTAGCACTCCCAGAGACTATAGTCATCAGAGCTACTCTTAAACAAGATGTTTAGGAGGCAATCCAAAAGGCCCGGAGACAAAATAGCTCCAAGGGAATGGTTGGATGGGAAGGGGCTAATGCAAGGTCAAGTCCACTGTGCTTCCACAGGGAGTACAGGAAAGAGTGGCCTAGTGGAAAGAGCCTGGGACTGGGAGGTCAGAGGACCTGGATTCTAATCCCGGCTCTGCTTCTTGCCCATAGTGTGACCTTCAATAAATCACAGCTTCTCTGTGCCTCAGTTACCTGATCTATAAAATGAGGATTATTATTGATAATGATAAGGATAATGATAATAATGGAATTTGTTAAGAACTTGCTATGTACCAGGCACTGTACTCAATACTAGGGAGGATATACAGTCTCTGTCACGCATGGGGCTCACAGTCTTCATCTCCATTTTACAGATGAGGTAAGTGAAGCAGAGTCAAGTTAAGTGACTTGCCAAAAGCCACACAGCACACAAATGGCAGAGCCAGGTTTAGAACCCATGACCTTCAGACTCCCAAGTCTGTGCTCTATCCACTGTGCCATGCTGCTTCTTCTCAAAAGATTAAGGTTAAGGCTTCTCAGATTAAGATGGTGAGCCCTATGTGGGACAGAGACTGTGAGATTGTATCTACCCCAGGACTTAATACAGTGCCTGGCACAATGTAAGGGCTTAACAAACACCACAAATAAAGTGCATAGGCAATGCAGAAGAGAGAGTGAAAAGGGTGGGCAAATGAGAGGTTAGTCAGGGTTAGAAGACTTTCCGGAGGAGAAAAGACTTTAGTAAGCTTGTGAAAATGGAGCACTGAAGTATTTTAGAGGAAGAACTTTGTAGTTGATCAGATGTGAACTGAACAACAGTGATGAGCCAAGGATGACCTAAAGGTTGTGGGCCTCAATCAATCAATCAACCAATCAATAAATGATATTTATTAAGCTCTTACTGTGTGCAGAGCATGTACTAAGCATTTGGGAGAGTACAACAGACTTAGAAGACCCAATCTCTGCCCTTAAGGAACTAGGTTCCCTTCTGTTCAAGGCACTTACAGACTAGAGGAGGAGACATTAATATAAATAAGACTGTGAGCCCACTGTTGGGTAGGAACTGTCTCTATATGTTGCCAATTTGTACTTCCCAAGTGCTTAGTACAGTGCTCTGCACACAGTAAGCGCTCAATAAATACGATTGATTGATTGATTGAAATAAATTACAGATATATACATAAGTGCTGTGGGGCTGCAGGAGGGGTGAATAAAGGATGCAAAAGCACTTAGTGTAGTGCTCTGCATGCAGTAGTGCTCAATAAATATGATTGAATGAATGAATGAAAAATGCAAGTGTGAAACAGAAGGGAGTGGAAGTAGGGGAAATGAGGGTTCATTGGGCAAGGCCTCTTCGAGGATATGTGCTTTTAATAAGACTTTTAATAAGGCCTCAATCAATAGCATGAACGTCTACTGTGTGCAGAGTACTGAGCATTGAGCACTGTGCTAAGCATTTAGGAGAGTATGACAGACATAGAAGACACAGTCTCTGCCCCCAAGGAACTTAAAATAAATTAGATAGGAGGAAGACAACAGAATGATGACTATGTGGATGAGTGAGTGTTTAAATACTGTTTGTATATTGCTATGTGCAGACGTTTCTTCAATGATATTTAATGAGTGCAACGCACTGTAGTAAACGCTTTTGAGAGTACATTACAACAACAGACACATTCCCTGCCCACAACGAGCTCACAGTCTAGAGGAGTATTAGAAGTCCTATGGGGTGAGGATGAGTATGGCGGTGTGGAGGTGGGGCCAAAGTACTGAGATGCTAGTTCAGGGGGCATGTTCAGAGGATGAGAGAAATCCACTGGGGAAAATCATGTGGAGGAGGTGGGATTTCAGAAGAGCTTTGAAGATGGGGAGAGCTGTGCTCAAGGGAATATGAAGTGGGAGGGAATTCCAGATGGATGGGAGGGTGTAAGCTCCTTTTGGGCGGGAATGTGTCTGTTTATTGTTATACTGAACTCTCTGCAGTACAGTATTAAGTACAGAACCTGTCACTCTCAATCCCATTGTTATTATTCTTTCTTGGGGGCTGGGGAAGGCAAGACACATGCAGGAGAGAGTGCCCTCCCTATCCAACTAGAGGCTCATGGCAATCTACCAGTGGCCTTCCAACCCCTGGGCTGGTCAGAGGTCAAAGGAGGCAAATCATCAGGCCACGGAACTGCTTGTTTCAGGGTCAAAGCCATCACTGCACTTCCCACCTCCAAAGCCCTTAACTTTGTTATCATCCTTGACTTCTCATTGTACTCTTTGCCTCCAAAGCTCTTAGCTTTATCATCCTTGACTTCTCATAGTCTCTCAACTCCCACATTCTGTGTCATTAAATCCTACAGGACTTTTCTCTACAGTATGTCCCATATCCACCCCTTTCCCCCCAACATCCTGATGCCTGCCATATCCTAGCTCAGCCACAGCATCGGTTGCCTCGCTGTTCTCCAGACTTCCAGCCTCCAGTCCACATCTCTCCCATTTCCCCAGAGAGTCATGTTTCCCTCTTACTTTACCTTTGTTTTTCCAATTTATCCCAGTTCATTCACTCTATTCCTCTCCAGCCAACTTTCTCGTCGGTCTCACTCTCATCTCTTCCACCACTGACCCCTCGCTCACTCCCTCACCTCCTCCTTCATATCTAGTACACCACAGCTCTGCCTATCTTCCAAACTCTACTCAAATTACATGTCATTTATTCATTCAATCGTATTTATTGAGCACTTACTGTCATTAAGGGGGCATTTCCTGATGAATCCCTCTTTCCAATTGACCATTTCAGTTCCATCAAGTGCTTAGTACAGTGCTCTGCACACAGTAAGTGCTCAATAAATACAATTGAATGTATTTCAACACTAAGGTACATATTCAGTCCCACAACATTTTATGTACCCAACTTCCTCCTATCAGAAATTGAAAATCCCCAACAAGTCTGGAAGACCTACTGAATGAGGGAACCATGTTAACCAATTCAGCTGTGCTCTCCCAAATTCATGGTACAATGCTCTGCCCTTAAAAGGTGCTCAATAAATACTACTGTCTGGTAGATTTCTTCAGATAAGTAAACTTCCCTTCTGCATCACCCTTGCACTTGGATTTACACCCTTCAGCACCCCACCCTCAGCCCCACAACACTTATGTACATATATGTAATAATTTAATTTACATTAACATGTCTTCCCCCCTGTACTGTATGCTCTGATTATCTTGTATGTACCCCAATGCTTATACAGTGTCAATTTTTTATCATCATCATCATCTTTGTTACTGTTGTTATTATCATTATTATTGCTCCTGTCCTCTCTTGGTTCTCCTATCTCTCTGGTCACTCATTCTCAATGTCTTTCACAAGCTCTTTCACAGCCTCCCACCTTCTAATAATAATAATAATAATAGCATTTATTAAGCACTTACTATGTGCAAAGCACTGTTCTAAGCGCTGGGGAGGTTACAAAGTGATCACGTTGTCCCACGGGGGGCTCACAGTTTTAATCCCCATTTTACAGATGAGGTAACTGAGGCCCAGAGAAGTTAAGTGACTTGCCCAAAGTCACACAGCTAAGTGGTGGAGCCGGTATTTGAATCCATGATGTCTGACTCCAAAGACTGTGCTCTTTCCACTAAGCCACGGTACTTGGCGGGGGGGTCCCCTCAAGACTCAGTTCTGAGTCCCCTTAATAATAATAATAATAGCATTGTTAAGCACTTACTATGTGCAAAGCACTGTTCTAAGCACTGGGGGTGATACAAGGTGATCAGGTTGTCCCGCATGGGGCTCACAGTCTTAATCCCCATTTTACAGATGAGGTAACTGAGGCTCCGAGAAGTTAAGTGACTTGCCCAAGGTCACACAGCAGATGTGGCGGAGCTGGGATTTGAACCCATGACCTCTGACTCCAAAGTCCGTGCTCTTTCCACTGAGCCACGCTGCCCTTCTATTCTCCATCTACACCCACTCACCTGGAGAACTCATTTGCTTTCACTGCTTCAACTACTATCTCAATGCAAATGATTTCCAAATCTCCAGCCCTGACCTCTTTCCTTCTCTGCAGCCTCACATTTCCTCCTGCCTTCAGGACACCTCTACTTGGATGTTCCGCTGACTCCTCAAACCTGACATGTCCAAAACAGAACTCGTTATCTTCCCACTCAGACACTGTCCTCCCTGTGACTTCCCCATCACTACAGACTAAGTGACTAGGACCAGACTAAGCCTCCCCTTTTTTCTTCAGCTCCCCCTCCCCTCCCCATCACCCTGACTCACTCCCTTTGTTTTACCCCCCAACCCTACAGCACTTTGTGTATATATGCATGTATCTATAATTCTACTTATTTATAATCAATGCCTGTTCACTTGTTTTGATGTGTATATAAATAAATTACAGATATGTACATAAGTACGGAGGGCCTGGGAGGGGGGGATGAATAAAGCAGCATGGCTCAATGGAAAGCGCCCAGGCTTGGGAGTCAGAGGTCATGGGTTCAAATCCCAGCTCCGCCAATTGTCAGCTGTGTGACTTTGGGCAAGTCACCTCACTTCTCTGTGTCTCAGTTCCCTTATCTGTAAAATGGGGATGAAGACTGTGAGCCCCACGTGGGACAATCTGATCACCTTGTATCCTCCCCAGAGCTTAGAACAGTGCTTTGCACATAGTAAGCACTTAACAAATGCCATTATTATTATTATATCCATAATTCCATTTATCTATATTGATGCTATTTATGCCTGTTCACTTGTTTTGATGTCTATCTTCCCCCTTCTAGATTGTGAGCCCGTTGTGGGCAGGGATTGTCTCTCTTTGTTGCCAAATTGTACTCTTCAAGTGCTTAGTACAGTGTTCTGCATACAGTAAGCTCTCAATAAATACAATTGAATGAATGAATGAATGAATGAATGTAGGCAAAACTACAATCTTCACTGTCTCAAGTCCATAAAATTGGCACTTATCCTTGACTCTTCTTTGTCAAACTAAATATTCAATCTGTCACTAAATCCTGTCAGCTTTACTTTAATAACATCACTAAAAGCCGTCCTATCCTCTCCATCCAAACTGCTACTACAGTGATCCAAATACATATCCTATCCCACCCTGACTACTGCATTTATTTGCTTGCTGACCTCCTTAACTCTCCCTACTCCAGTCTCTCAGCTGCCCGGATCATTTTTCTAAAAGAGCATTCAGTCCATGTTTTCACACTCTTCAAGAACCTCCAGTGGCCTATCCACTTCTGCAAATGGAAACTCCTTACAATTGGTTGTGAAGCACTCAACCACCTTGCCCCCTTCTTCCTTAACTCGTAGATTTCCTACTATGACCCAGCCCACTCACTTCTTTTCTTTACCGCCAACTACTCACTGTACCTCAGTCTCATCCCTTACTAAGTACATCCTCCCTTTGTCCTGGAACTCTCTCCCAGTTCATTTCCAACAGCGGCCATCCCTCCCCTCCTTTCCCCACCTTCTAAGCCTTCTCCTTTCCTCTTCTCCCACTCCCTTTTGTGTCACCCTGACTTTCTCCCTTTATTCATCCTCCCTCCCAGGCCCACAGCACTTATGTACATATCTGTAATGTATTTATATTAATGTCTGTCTCCCCCTTTAGACTATAAGAATGTTGTGGGCAGGGAATATGTCTGTTTGTTGTTATACTGTACTCTCCCAAGTGCTTAGTACAGTGCTCCGCACACAGTAAGCACTCAATAAATATGGTTGAATGAATGAATAAAATCACAGCTCCTCCAAGAGACCTTCCCCAACTAAGCCCTCATTTCCCCTACTCCCTCTCCCTTCTGCATTGCCGTTGTATGGGAATTATTTATACCCTCTAAGCACTTGATATTCACCCTGCCCTCAGCCACACAATGCTTATGTATCTCACCGTGATTTATTTTCATGTCTGTTGTTTGTCTCCCCCAGTAGGCTATAAGCTCCTTGTGGGAAGGTAACATGTCTACTAACTCTGTTGCACTGTACTCTCTCAAGGGCTTAGTACAGTGCTCTGCACACAGTAAGCACTCAATAAATACAATCGAATGAATGAGTGAATTGTACTCTCTAAAGAGCTTAGTACAGTGCTCTGAGCACAGTAAGCACTCAATCAACACTATGGGCCGATTGATCACTCAGACAGGACAGACACCAGAACACCAGTTCAGTGTTCCTGAAACAGGTGAGGAGAGGACCGAGCTTCAGTCACTTAAGCAATCACTAGTATTTACTGGGCACCAAGCACTGTGCTGAGCACCTGGGGGAGTACAGTTTATCTTCAAGGCTATTAGTGCAGCGCAGTGTTAGGCACCTGGGAAAGACACTTGCATCTTAATGGTGTGGTCAGAGACAAGAGTTATTCGTGAGTATTGGGAGGAGGAAGAAATAGAGAACAGCCTGAGGAGAAGACTTAGTCCCTGAACACAAGAAGCTTCAGTGCCATTTGAGGAGTGGAAATGTCACAGACCAGGCACACACACACTATGGTTGTTGAGAGGAAGAGGCTCGAAAAACAAATGAAAAATAATAATAATAATATTTGTTAAGCCCTTATTATGTGCCAAGCACCGTTCTAAACACTGGAGTAGATACAAGGTTGTCAGGTTGTTCCAAGTGGGGCTCACAGTCTTAATCCCCATTTTACAGATAAGTTAACTGAGGCATGGAGAAGTTAAGTGACTTGCTCAAAGTCACACAGCTGACAATAAGTTAATTGAAGTCAAGAGTGTGTGCAAATGCTAAGTGCAATTATTGAGTGGACCTGGGAAGGTGGAGACTAGTGAGGGAGGTGGGCTGGGGAGATAGGGAGCACAAGGGACAGAGAGAAGGTTATCTGGGAAGGAATGGAGTTTGCGAGCTGAGGAGCAGAGGAAGAAAAGAGTGTAGAGGAGGAAGAGCGCCTCACTGGTCTCCTGCCCTCAGTATTGCAGTATCAGGAGTAACTTCTCACCCTCGGCTTCAAGGCTCTCCATCACCTCGCCCCCTCCTACCTCACCTCCCTTCTCTCCTTCTCCAGCCCAGCCCGCACCCTCCAATCCTCTGCCGCTAATCTCCTCACTGTGCCTCGTTCTTGCCTGCCCCACCCTCGACCCCCGGCCCACATCATCCCCCTGGCCTGGAATGCCCTCCCTCCACACATCCGCCAAGTTAGCTCTCTTCCTCCCTTCAAAGCCCTACTGAGAGCTTACCTCCTCCAAGAGGCCTTCCCAGACTGAGCCCCGTCCTTCCTCTCCCTCTCCTTCCCCCCCCAACCTCCTTCCCCTCCCCACAGCACCTGTATATATGTATATGTTTGTATGTATTTATTACTCTATTTTATTTGTACATATTTATTCTATTTATTTTGTTAATGTTTTGCTTTGTTCTCTGTCTCCCCCTTCTAGACTGTGAGCCCACTGTTGGGTAGGGACCGTCTCTATATGTTGCCAACTTGTACTTCCCAAGAGCTTAGTACAGTGTTCTGCACACAGTAAGCGCTCAATAAATACGATTGAATGAATAAATGAACTGGCCGAGCACTGCAGCAACAGCTGCCAGGGCAGCCCCTCCCACACTGGGCCCAGCTCCCAATGAGTACAGACACTGCACTGAGCTTTCAGGATGGAGAGAAGAAGCTATGCCCTTCCCTCGGTGACCTCAGTCCATTGGGAAGAACTAGGAAATGGGTATAGAAGGAGGAGAGTCACTTAGAGAGGCCTCACACAGACCCCACAGACCTGTCAGTAAGGTGCCATCTGTCCCATCCCCCATGAACCCCTGGTTGGCAACGCTGACTCCAAGTCCAGCAGTCACCCCCAAGCTAGAACCACCCTCATCCACACCACCCTGAGCCCCCAGGATGTTTCACAGTGTAGGGTGAGTGGGAACGGAAGTTCCCTGTCTCCAGCACCCTATCGAAATATCACTGTTGCACATAAGCAAGATGGTCTCCACCCCTGCCCATCCAGGTACTACCATTCTCCAAAATGCCTCTAGTGGATCTTAAAATAAGGATTAAAATGGATTCACAAACCTTGTCACACTGCAGCATGAGGTAGTTGGTAACCACAGCCTTGCCTTCCTGCATGTTTGCATCTTGTTCCCCCACACCCGCACCCCAGCTGTTGAACCTCCTGCCCTCCGGCATGCTCTGTGCATCTAAGAGCTGCTGCTGCTGCTTCTGCTACTAATCTTCTAACACCCTCTTCACCCCCCCCCCCCCCACCCGGCTCTGAGGGGAGCATCCAGGTATTGCAGCTCAACCTCCCTATGAGCTCTCATCCATCCCCTCCCACCTCACTGACGCTGCCACCGCCACAGCCAAGCAAACCCTCTGCTCCCAGGATGCTCCGGCCGCCCTGTCTCCCTGAGAACCAGCATCGGCTTCCCTTCACACCATCAAAGACACCACCTCCCATCCAGCCTTCCACCATCCTGGGGGGAAAGAGAACCAGCAGCATGGTAGTCCTTGCTGTGTCTCTGGGGGTTGCCGTGGACTCTGAATCATGAGGAGCCTGACAGTCCTCTCTTCCAGTCAAAGCTCCTTGCTGACTTTTTAATTTTTGCATTGTGCATTTGTCCATGTCCCTTATGCTGTTTCAATGTCTTATTGTTTTATTGTTTTATTATTTTATTAGAGAAGCAGTGTGGCTCAGTGGAAAGAGCACAGGCTTTGGAGTCAGAGGTCATGGGTTCAAATCCCAGCTCCGCCAATTGTCAGCTGTGTGACTTTGGACAGGTCACTTAACTTCTCTGTGCCTCAGTTACCTCATCTGTAAAATGGAGATGAAGACTGTGAGTTCCCCGTGGGACAACCTGATCACCTTGTAACCACCCCATTCATTCAATCATATTGATTGAGCACTTACTGTGTGAAGAGCACTGTACCAAGCACTTGGGAAGTACAAATTGGCAACATATAGAGACAGTCCCTACCCAACAGCGGGCTCACAGTCTAGAAGGGGGAGACAGACAACAAAACAAATTAACAAAATAAAATAAATAGAATAGTAAATATGTACAAGTAAAATAGAGTAATAAATATGTACAAACATATATTAGAACAGTGCTTTGCATATAGTAAGTGCTTAATAAATGCCATCATTATTATTATTATAATTGTTTCATTTCCAGTCCTCTCCCCCACCTATATTCAAGGGACAGACTCCTTGTCCAATTCCCAGTACGTAGCACAGTGCTCTGCTCACAGTAGGCACTTAATAAATATAATCATTCATTCATTTGTATTTATTGAGCACTAACTGTGTGCAGAGCACTGTACTAAGTGCTTGGCAACATTTAGAGACGGTCCCTACCCAACAACGGGCTCACAAGTAAAGCCTCCGTCCAGCACCTCCCTCCTCGGATCCAACTCCAAACACCACCTGCCCAGTAGCATTAACAGAAACATAAAAAAAGACCATCACCTCCCTCAGCCCACCCGCAAGCCCCTCTCCATTTTCCCACCTCCTCCCCACTCCCACCACTCACCACACCTACCCACCACACACAGTCATAACCATCAATATCAGGCGCCCCACATCCTGAGGGCTCAACACCAGTTACCCACAGCTCAGCCACGCATCCATCAAAATCATTTCTGACAATTTTGGAGTCAATGCTGCCCCCACCAGCCAGCCCTTACGCTCCTCAGCCCTCTCCCCTTGCTCACGCTAACTCCATAGCGGCATTTCATCAGCAGCAGAAGCATCATCAATACAATAACCATCAGCTGCCCCTACCCCATGCAAGGGGGAGGGGAAAAGGCAAGAGAAGGCTAAGCCACAGCCCCTACTCACCAAACCCTGACCAAACTGTGCTCTGTCTCCTTTTCATATGCAAACTGCACCAGTTTGCCAGGCAGAAGACTTTTGTAGGGGAAAGAGAAGGCCAAAGGCTTCTGGAGCCTTAAAAGGGCAGTGCATCTTGTCTACCCCCTTTAAACCAGCAGGAGGGGGATCGGGTGGGGTTAGACTGGGTGGTCAGGGAGGGCTGGCCCACATCATCGGAAACTCTAGAGCACAGGAGCTGGGACTGTTCTTTCACTCTTGCTCTGAAAAGGGGCTTACTCCTGGAATCTGGTCGTGGTGACGGTGGTGATGGTGGTAATGGTGACAGTGGTAGTGGTGGTGATGAAAGTGGTGATAATGGCGATGGTTGTTGTGGTGGGGGTGGAGGTGGTGATGGTGGTGATGCTGATGGTTGTGGTGGTAGTAGTGGTGGTGGTGATGATGCAGGGCTAGAGAATAATAGCTGTGGTACTTGGTAAGCATTTACTAAGTACCAGGCACTGTACCAAGAGCTGGGACGGATACAAGCATATCCACCACTACCATCACCATTGTTTCTGAAAGATTTGCACAGGACCACAAGTGGAACAGACATGCCAGGCAACACCACCTGGCCTCTGAGGTAGACCAGCTGGCCCAATGTTCATTTATTCATTCATTTATTCATTCAATCACATTTATTTAGCACTTACTGTGTGCAGAGCACTGTACTAAGCACTTGGGAAGTACAAGTTGGCAAAATATAGAGACAGCCCCTACCCAACAACGGCTCACAGTCTAGAAGCGGGAGACAGGCAACAAAACAAAACATGTGGACAGTTGTCAAGTCATCAGAACAAATAGAAATAAAGCTAGATGCACATCATTAACAAAATAAATAGAATAGTAAATATGTACAGGTAAAATAGAGTAATAAGTCTGTACAAACATATATACAGGTGCTGTGGGGAGGGGAAGGAGGTAGTGTGGGGGGGATGGGGAGAAGGAGAGGAAAAAAGGGGCTCAGTCTGGGAAGGCCTCCTGCAGGAGGTGAGCTCTCAGTAGGGCTTTGAAGGGAGGAAGGGAGCTAGCTTGGTGGATGTATGGAGGGAGGGCATGGACTAGGCCTCTTCCTGGGTCTCAACCCAGCCTGCATACTTTGCTCCTTCAATGTCAACCTACTCACTAATAATAATGGCATTTATTAAGCACTTACTTTGTGCAAAGTACTGTTCTAAGCGCTGGGGAGGTTACAAGGTGATCAGGTTGTCCCTCGGGGGGCTCACAGTCTTAATCCCCATTTTACAGATGAGGGAACTGAGGCCCAGAGAAGTTAAGTGGCTTGTCCAAAGTCACACAGCTGATAACTGGCAGAGCTGGGATTCAAACCCGTGACCTCTGACTCCAAAACCCATGCTCTTTCCACTGAGCCACGCTGTTTCTGCTTCTCACTGAATCTCAAGCCTACCTATCTCACCACCAAGCTCTTGCCCACATCCTGCCTCTGGCCTGAAGCACCTTCCTTCTTCATATCTGACAAACAATCACTCACCCCACCTTCAAACGCTTATTGAAGGCACATCTCCATCAAGAGACCTTCCCCAAGTAGGCCCTCATTTCCTCCTCTCCCTCCCCAGGCTGGTAAGGCCAATGCGAGAGTCATCCATAGAGAGGGGTGGCCTCCGCAGCATGGTCCCCTGTCTCCTTTGCAATTTCACATTTCCTCCCACCTCTAGGACATCTTCAGTGGCAAGGGCATGGACTCCCGTCTCTAATCCCAGCTCTGCCACAAACCTGCTGTGTGAAATTGGGCAAGTCACTTAACTTCTCTGGACCTCAGTTTCTTCATCTGTCAGGTGGGGATCCAGTACATATTCTACCTTCTACTTATACTGTGAGATGCATGTGGGGCAGGCACTGCATCCTACCTGAATATCTTGTATCTCCCCCAGCACATTTCAATTGTATTTTCTGGATCCCCTTCTTCCACTCTATCCAAAAGGTCACCATCCTGGTCCAAGCCCTTGTCATATCTCCTCCGTCCAGTGCAAACTTCACTCTGCTTCCTGGATCATTTTCCTAAAATGTCATATGCCTCAACCTCTCCTCAAAACCCTCCTTTGGCAGCCCATTCCTCTCTGCATCAAGAAGGAACTCCTGCCCACTGGCTTTAAAACACTCAATCAGCTCTTTCCCTCCTTTTATTTTATTTTATTTTGTTAGTATGTTTGGTTTTGTTCTCTGTCTCCCCCTTTTAGACTGTGAGCCCACTGTTGGGTAGGGACTGTCTCTATATGTTGCCAACATGTACTTCCCAAGCGCTTAGTACAGTGCTCTGCACACAGTAAGCGCTCAATAAATATGATTGATTGATTGATTGATTGATTTATCCACTCTCTTCTCCCAGCACACCCCAACTTGCATTCTTTACTTCTCTCAGGAAAACATGCCTCATTCTCATCTCCCTGACCTCTGAACCCTTGCTCACCCTCTTTCATTCTTTCATTCATTAGTTCAATTAAATTCATTGAGCACATACTGTGTGCAAAGTACCTTGCTAAGCACTTCAGGAACTACAATATAACAATAAACAGATACATTCTCTGTCCACAAGGAGCTTACTCCCTCCTGCTTCATATCCCCTTGACCACAGCTCTCCCCATCTTCAAAGCTCTTCTGAAATCCCATCTCCTCCACATGACTTTCCCTAACTGATTTTTCTCATCCTCAGAACACATCCTCTGAACTAGCATTTCAGTACTTTGGCCCCACCTCCACACTGACACACTCATCCTCACCCCATAGCACTTCTAATCTCCCACTAGACTGTGAGCTCATTGTGGGCAGGGAATGTGTCTGTTTGTTGCTGTATTGTACTCTCAGAAGCATTTAGTGCAGGGCTTTGCAAACTGTAAGCCCTCAATAAATGTGATTGAATAAACTTGCCACACAGCAATGTACATACTCCATATAAACACTCATTTATCCACATAGTCATCATCTTTCCATTGTCTTCCTCCTATCTAATTTATTTTAAGTTCCTTGGGGGCAGAGATTGTGTCTTCTACGTCTGTCATACTCTCCTAAGTGCTTAGCACAGTGCTCAATACTCAGTTCTGTGCACACAGTAGACGCTCGTGCTATTGAGGCCTTATTAAAAGTCTTATTAAAAGCACATATCCTCAAAGAGGCCTTCCCCGATAAACCCTCATTTCCCCTGCTTCCACTACCTTCTGTTTCACACTTGCATTTTTCATTCATTCATTCATTCAATCATATTTATTGAGCACTACTGCATGCAGAGCACTACACTAAGTGCTTTTGCATCCTTTATTCACCCCTCCTGCAGCCCCACAGCATTTATGTATATATCCGTAATTTATTTATTTATATCAATGTGTCTCCTCCTCTAGTCTTTAAGTGCCTTGAACAGAAGGGAACCTAGTTCCTTAAGGGCAGAGATTGGGTCTTCTAAGTCTGTTGTACTCTCCCAAATGCTTAGTACAGTGCTCTGCACACAGTAAGCACTGAATAAATATCATTAATTGATTGGTTGATTGAATGATTGGGGCCCACAACCTTTAAGTCATCCTTGGCTCATCACTGCCGTTCAGTTCACATCCGATTAACTACAAAATTCTTCCTCTAAAATATTTCAGTGCTCCATTTTCACAAGCTTACTAAAATCTTTTCTCCTCCAGAAAGTCTTCTAACCCTGACTAACCTCACATTTCCCCATTCTTTTCACTCTCCCTTCTGCATTGCCTATGCACTTTATTTATGGTGTTTGTTAAGCCCTTACACTGTGCCAGGCACTGTATTAAATCCTGGGGTAGATACAATCTCACAGTCTCCGTCCCACATAGGGCTCACCATCTTAATCTGAGAAGCCTTAACCTTAATCTGCTGAGAAGAAGCAGCATGGCATAGTGGATAGAGCACAGACTTGGGAGTCTGTAGGTCATGGGTTCTAAACCTGGCTCTGCCATTTGTCTGCTGTGTGGCTTTTGGCAAGTCACTTAACTTGTCTGTGCCTCACTTACCTCATCTGTAAAATGGGGATGAAGACTGTGAGCCCCATGCAGTACAAGGACTGTTTCCACCCCAGCACTTCGTACAGTGCCTGGCACATAGTAAGTGCCTAACAAATTCCATAATTAATATTAATCCCTATTTTATAGACCAGGTAACTGAGGCACAGAGAAGTTAAGTGACTTACCTAAGGTCACACAGCAGACAAGATGCGGAGCCAGGGTTAGAATCCAGGTCCTCTGACTCCCAGCCCCAGGCTCTTTCCACTAGGACTGCTTTCCTGTATTCCCTATGGAAGCACGGAGGTCTAGGCCTTGCATTAACCCCTTTCCATCCATTCATTCATTCATTCATTCATTCATTCAGTCGTATTTATTGAGCGCTTACTGTGTGCAGAGCACTGTACTAAGCACTTGGGAAGTACAAGATAGCAACCTATAGAGGCGGTCCCTACCCAACAGAAGGCTCACAGTCTAGAAGCGGGAGACAGACAACAAAAAAAAACCACATTAACAAAATAAAATAAATAGAATAAATATGTACAAATATAATAAATAAATAGAGTAATAAATATGCACAAGCATATATACATATATACAGGTGCTGTGAGGAGGGGAAGGAAGGCGGGGGGATGGGGAGGGGGAGGAGGGAGAGAGGAAGGAGGGGGCTCAGTGTGGGAAGGCCTACTGGAGGAGGTGAGCTCTCAGTAGGGCTTTGAAGATAGGAAGAGAGCTAGTTTGGCAGATGTGCGAAGGGAGGGCCTTCCAGGCCAGGGGGAGGATGTGGGCCAGGGGTCGACGGCGGGACAGGTGAGAACGAGGCACAGTGAGATTAGCGGCAAGTGAGGAGACTAGCGGCAAATAACGATGTCATTTATTAAGTGCTTACTATGTGCAAAGCACTGTTCTAAGCGCTGGGGAGGATACAAGGTGATCAGGTTGTCCCACGGGGGGCTCACAGTCTTAATCCCCATTTTACAGATGAGGGAACTGAGGCCCAGAGAAGTTGAGTGACTTGCCCAAAGTCACACAGCTGAGAAGTGGCAGAGCCGGAATTTGAACCCATGACATCTGACTCCAAAGCCTGTGCTTTTTCCACTGAGCCACGCATCCAACCATTCCCTCTGAGATGATTTGTCTCTGGGCCTTTTGGATGGCCTCCTAACCATCTTATTTAAGAGTAGCTCTGATGACTAGAGTCTCTGGGAGTGGTAGAATACCAAGGGATGGAACATAATAGGTTTTTAGGCCTGGACCCCATTTTGTCTGGCCAAGTCACCATTTACTCAAAGTGGGCACATCATGTATCCTCTCCTCCTTTGTTTCCCCTGTCCAGATGTCAGTCCAGATGCCTGCTCGGTATGCCAAGGTCTTGAGACAGGATGGAGCTGTTCTTCCCTTAGCAACATCAAGACCCCTGGTTGGTTTATCTGTAGTATTTGCCCACCAGACCTCTATAGTGAGGAGAATGAGGCAGGGTTGAGCAATTAGTCAAGGAGAAATTTATTGCTCTTTGTCTTAAGGTATATATTATGAATTGTGGTCTCCCCTCCCCCTGCCTTACTTCCTTCCCCTCCCCACAGCACCTGTATATATGTATATATGTTTGTACCTATTTATTACTCTATTTATTTATTTTACTTGTACATATTTATTCGATTTATTTTATTTTGTTAATATGTTTTGTTTTGTTGTCTGTCTCCCCCTTCTAGACTGTGAGCCCGCTGTTGGGTAGGGACTGTCTGTATATGTTGCCAACTTGTACTTCCCAAGCGCTTAATACAGTGCTCTGCACACAGTAAGCACTCAATAAATACGATTGAATGAATGAATGAATGGGAAGCTAGGATGCTGTACTAACTGTATATAAGGAAACTCTGTATTGCTTGAAGTTGAGGTGGCCTTGACTAGTAGAGGAAACTGCCTGTCAGCAACCACTGCCTACTAATGCTAGAAGAAGTGTTACTAGAAATAAATTTGTCTCCGACATACCCCTTTGAACATAATGCAGAGCCCGTGAAGTTTTCTTTGACACCCCTAACCATTTTTATACTCACCCCACCCCCACTGTGCTATATACATATCCTCTCCAGACTGTAAGCTCCCCTCTAGACTGTAAGCTCATTTGGGTAGGGAATGCATCTGTTCATTGTTATAATGTGCTCTTCCAAATGTTTAGTAAAGTGCTCTGCACATTGTAAGCATTCCATAAGTACAACTGACGGACTGACTGACTGACTACACTTTGCCTCCTCCCCCTATCTATGATTTCTTTTCATTTTGGTCTCCTCCACTAGACTGTAAGCTCCTTGGGGATTGGGAGAAGCAGCGTGGTTCAGTGGAAAGAGCCCGGGCTTTGGAGTCAGAGGTCATGGGTTCAAATCCCAGCTCTGCCAATTGTCAGCTGTGTGACTTTGGGCAAGTCACTTCACTTCTCTGTGCCTCAGTTACCTCATCTGTAAAATGGGGATTAAGACTGTGAGCCCCACCTGATCACCTTGTAACCTCCCCAGTGCTTAGAACAGTGCTTTGCACATAGTAAGTGCTTAATAAATGCCATCATTAATTAATCAATCACATCTACTAACTCGAACTCTCGCAAGTGCTTGGTTCATTCTTTCATTCATTCATTCAATCATATTTATTGAGCGCTTACTGTGTGCAGAGTACTGTACTAAGCACTTGGGAAGTATAAGTTGGCAACATATAGAGATGGTCCCTACCCAACAGTGGGCTCACAGTCTAGAAGGGGGAGACAGAGAACAAAACAAAACATATTAGCAAAATAAAATAAATAGAATAAATATGTACAAATAAAATTAATAAATACATAGAGTAATAAATACCTACAAACATATATACATATATGCAGGTGCTGTGGGTAGGGGAAGGAGGTAAGGCGGGGGGGATGGGGAGGGATGGGGGTTGTTCATTCAATCGTATTTATTGAGTGCTTACTGTGTGCGGAACACTGTACTAAGTGCTTGGGAAGTACAAGTTGGCAACATATAGAGATGGTCCCTACCCAACAGTGGGCTCACAGTCTAGAAGGGGGAGACAGACAACAAAAGGAAACATATTAACAAAATAAAATAAATAGAATAGTAAATATGTACAAGTAAAATAGAGTAATGAATATGTACAAGCATATATTCATTCATTGTTCAGTGTCCTGCACACACAGTAAGTGCTCAATAAAATACAAATGATTGATTAATTGATCAGCCCATTATTCTCTTCCTTCCCCACTCAAACACTCAGGTCCAAGTGCTTATCATAACCTGGTTTGAGTTCCATTTCAGCTTCCCTGTCAGTCTCCCTGCATCTAACTCCCCTGTCCCTAATCCCCACGGAGTCCACAATCCACAGTCCATGGTCCTGCCCAGATCAGCTTCCCGAGATCTTTCTCAGTGTACATCTTCCCTCAATCATTCCATCAGTTAATCATATTTATTGAGCCGTGTCTGTGTGCAGAGCACTGTATTAAGTACTTTTTTTAAAAAAAAATGGTATTTGTTAAGGACTTACTATTTACCAGCTATTGTACTAAGCACTTAGGAAGGTGCAATACAAAAGAGCTGGTAGACACAATCTCAGTGCTTAAGGAATTTATAATCTCCCTCCACATGGACCAGATTCCTGACTGCTGACTTTAAGATTTTCCACCAATCAATCGTATTTATTGAGCGCTTACTGTGTGCAGAGCACTGTACTAAGCACTTGGGAAGTACAAGTTGGCAACATATAGAGATGGTCCCTACCCAACAGTGGGCTCACAGTCTAGAAGGGGGAGACAGAGAACAAAACAAAACATATTAACAAAATAAAATAAATAGAATAGATATGTACAAGTAAAATAATGGTATTTATTGAGCATTGCACAAAGCACTGTAATAAGTGCTTAGGAGACTACAATGGAGTTAGTAGACACAATCCCTGACCTGAAGGAGCTGACAGTTTATCTCTGACAGTCGACAGTTTATCTCTAAGAGAAACAGCGTGGCTCAGTGGCAAGAGCCTGGGCTTATGAGTCAGAGGTCATGGGTTCTAATCCTGGCTCCACACTTGTCTGCTGTGTGACTTTGGGCAAGTCATTTAACTCCTCTGTGCCTCAGTTCCCTTATGTGTAAAATGGGGATTAAGACTGTGAACCCCACTTGGGACAACCTGATTACCTTGTATCTCCCCCAGTGCTTAGAACAGTGCTTTGCACATAGTAAGCACCTAACAAATGCCATCATTATTATTATTATCTCTATTAATTTTAGCTTTCTTCCCCAACTACTCTCCAGCTGATGTTCTTCATTCCTCCCAACAACCCATCACTGCATCCCTCCCACCTACAACCCCTTGTGGACATCATCCCCCCTGGCCTGGACACCGGCCCACTGACCACCAGCCTTCAGTCCTTCCCACCGTCAAACCCTCCTAACATCTTGCCTTTTCCAAATGATCAACCCAAAACCCACTTCTAGCTGTTGTGGATTTATACTGTGAGCCCCCCGTGGGACAACCTGATCACCTTGTAACCTCCCCAGTGCTTAGAACAGTGTTTTGCACATAGTAAGTGCTTAATAAATGCCATCATTATTATACTTCTCTTCAGATGCAGGTGTATGTGTGTGTGTGTATATTTTTTTTTTGTCAGTTGAACATTCTATTTTGATCTCACAGTTTGCAAGTATTTTTGTGTTTACCTCCCCTTAAAAAGCAAGTTTCTGAGGGCTAAAGGAATATGACTCGTGTTTCTGTTGTACTTCCCCAATCGCCTAGTCCAGTGCACTGCTCTCAATAAGAGCATTCCGACTGAGCCTGGGAGCCCACTAAGGGAAGAGCTGCATCTTAGGAATTGCTCAGCACGAAACCATGTCACTGATGGACTCTGGTGTTGAGGAGCTGGGGACAGGCAGGGAGGGAAAGGCTGTTGAGTTCCTCTCCTCCTCCTCCCCTCCACCCCATCACCTCCCTCCCTCCCTCTGCCCTACCCCCTTCTCCTCCCCACAGCACTTGTATAAATTTTTACATATTTATTACTCTATTTTTATTAATGATGTGTCTACAGCTATAATTCTATTTATTCTGATGACATTGACACCTGTCTACCTGTTTTGTTTTGTTGTCTGTCTCCCCCTTCTAGACTGTGAGCCCTTGTTGGGTAGGGACTGTCTCTATATGTTGCCGATTTGTACTTCCCAAGCGCTTAGTACATGCTCAGCACAGTAAGTGCTCAATAAATATGATTGAATGAGCGAATGAATGAGATGGCAAAATCAGTCAATTAATCAATCCAATCAATGGTATTTATTGAGTGCTTACTGTGTGCACAGAGTATACTAAGTGCTTAGGAGAGTCCAATCTAACAGTTATTAGACATATTCCCTGCTCACAAGGAGCTTTCGGTCCAGAGGGAGACAGGAAGCTGAGTGTCAGGCGCTGTCTCTTCTAGACCGTGAGCCCACTGTTGGGTAGGGACTGTCTCTATATGTTGCCAACTTGTACTTCCCAAGCGCTTAGTACAGTGCTCTGCACACAGTAAGTGCTCAATAAATACGATTGATTGATTGATTGATTGTCTCCTGGCCCGGTTGCAGCAAGTTGGAGACTGTGCCTAGAGGCGAGCTGCTTTGGGGTCTGGGGAGAGCATGATGGATGGGTTCCCACTGGCCCCAGAGCTTCAGCACTCATTCACTGCCCTGCCAACATCAGATCACATCCCCCCTAGTCCTTTCTCCTTCATACAGCCCCAGAGACACCCCCACCTCCCAGGGGGGGCAGATTCCCCGTGTGTCTGGGCTGCGGCTCTGGCTTAGGTCATGCACCAAATACATTCCCCACTTTGTGAAACCTCAATCATTCATTCAATCGTATTTATTGAGTGCTTGCTGGGTGCAAAACACTGTAGTGCTTTGCACGTAGTAAGCGCTTAATAAATGCCAATTATTATTATTATTATTACTACTAAGCACTGCCTTAGAGATTGTCTCTCTATCGCCACCTGGTGGACAATGACATTTGTAACGAGCACCACCTGGGAGTCAGAAGGACTTGGGTTCTAAATTCGCGTCTTCCGTTTGTCTGTTGTGTGACCTTGGGCAAATCACTATACTTCTCGGTGCCACCCTCATCTGTAAACTGAGGATTAAGACTCTGAGCCCCAAGTGGGACATGGACTGTGCCCAACCTAGACTGTGGGTTGTGGGTAGGGGTCGTCTCTCTTTAATAATATAATAATGGCATTTGTTAAGCGCCTACTATGTGCAGAGCACTGTTCTAAGCGCTGGGGGGGGGTTACAAGGTGATCAAGTTGTCCCACGTGGGGCTCGCAGTCTTAATCCCCATTTTACAGATGAGGTAACTGAGGCTCAGAGAAGTCTTGCCCAAGGTCACACAACAGACATGTGGTGGAGTAGGGATTCGAACCCAGGACCTCTGACTCCAAAGCCCGTACTCTTTCCACTGAGCCACGCTGCTCCTCCTCTTTGTTGCTATATTGTACTTTCCCAAGAACTTAGTATAGTGTTCTGCACGCAGGGAGCTCTCAATAAATAGGATTGAACGAACCTGATTAATTTGTATCTACCCTAGCCCTTAGTAGAAGTCCTGGCACATTGTAAGGGCTTAACACTGAAAGCCCATTATGGGCAGGGAACATATTTGCTAATTCTGTTGTATTGTACTCTCCCAAGCGCTTACCACTGATTGATTGACTGATTAACAAATACCGTTAAAAAAAATCTGGGGCTGCTTCTCTATCGCCACCTGGTGGACAAACACATTTGCATTAGAATCTGTTGCTGCTTCTCTATCGCCACCTGGTGGAGGAAAATATTTACACTAGAATCTGGGGCTGCTTCTCTATCGCTCCCCTGGTGAACAAGATCTTGAGTGAGAAACTGAGGCAGCCCAGTGTTCACCAGGCCGGGATTAAAAGCAGCAGCTGGGCCTTCTCGTACCTTCTCCACTGCAGCTGATGAAACATCTGATAATTGCAGCGTCACATCCCTGCACGTTCTCACCTTAACCTTCTCCACCGTGGCTGAGAGAACTGCCTTTCCTCTGCACCACTCAGGACCCCTGATTCTGACACGTTCCGTGCACGCTGGGCTGTGGGGATAAAAGCTGCTGCTATGCTTTCTCACCATCTCCACCACTGGACAGCCTCCCCTTCACTTGCATCTGTTGTACTCCCAGAGGACTTGGATATTCACCCCTCCCAGCCCATGCTCCTGTATATAGTCTAATACTTTGATTTTTCCTTCTATCTGTAATTTATTTTTTTTTGTCTCCCCCAGTAGACTGTAGTTGGGGAACTGGTAAACCAGCCTTGGCTTTCCATTCCACCATCGAGGAAACCCCATCCCGTCCTGTTTTTCACCACCCGGGAGGAAAAGGGAAAAGCTCCTATAGCATGAGGTCTCCATAATCCTTCAGGAAGAGTGGTGGTTGCAGTAGTGGTTGTTGTAGCTAAGGGTGCACCTTGGATTCTGAGCCTTGAGGAATTCCCCTCTCCTAGTCACAGCATCCCATTGCCTTTGTCTTTATTCTGGGTATATCGTATATTTGCCCTGGTATGTTTTGCTGTTTTATTGTTTCTTTGACCCCTGATGTTTGGTTTTGTTCTCTGTCTCCCCCTTCTAGACTGTGAGCCCACTGTTGGGTAGGGACTGTCTCTATATGTTGCCAACTTGTCCTTCCCAAGCGCTTAGTACAGTGCTCTGCACACAGTAAGCGCTCAATAAATACGATTGATTGATTGATTTTTCCAGTCCTCCCTTCCCTACCTGTAGTTAAAGACTGTGAGTCTCCCGAGGGACAGGATCTGTGTCTAGTTTCCACCCGTGTACTCTTTCCCAAAGCGTAGCACAGTGATCTGCACACAGTAAGCGCTCAATAAATGCCACTAATTGCTTAATACTACAACTAGTATTCCTACCAGTCTTTCGCCCCTTCTCCGTTGTCACCTCTTGGACAAAGGGCTTGTTGGAGAAGTTGGTATTGTCTCTGTCGCCACCCAGTGGACAAAGTCAGTATATGAGAAGCTCGGATTGTCCACTGGGTGGCGATAGAGAGGCAGAGACCTTGTGTGCGAAGGTGAGATTGCCTCTCTATCGCCATCTTGCGGATCAAAGCTTTGCGTGACAAGCTGGAAGAGCCTCTCGAGCCCCATACGGTAGACAAAGACCTTGTACGGGAAGATCATCATCAATCGTATTTATTGAGCGCTTACTATGTGCAGAGCACTGTACTAAGCGCTTGGGAAGTACAAATTGGCAACATATAGAGACAGTCCCTACCCAACAGTGGGCTCACAGTCTAAAAGGACCAGAAGCAGCATGGCTCAGTGGAAAGAGCCCGGGCTTGGGAACCTGCGGTCATGGGTTCTAATCCCGGCTCCAACACTTGTCAGCTGTGTGACTTTGGGCAAGTCACTTCACTTCTCTGGGCCTCAGTTACCTCATCTGTAAAATGGGGATTAAGATTGTGAGCCCCATGTGGGACAACCTGATCAATCAATCAATCAATCAATCAATCGTATTTATTGAGCGCTTACTATGTACAGAGCACTGTACTAAGCGCTTGGGAAGTACAAATTGGCAACATATAGAGACAGTCCCTACCCAACAGTGGGATCACCTTGTATCCCCACAGTGCTTCACACATAGTAAGCGCTTAACAAATGCCGTTATTATTATTATTATTGCCACCTGATAGACAAAGATCTTGTATGAGAAATTGAGCACCAGGGAGGTTGGATCTCTGGCTGAAGCAATGATCATCATTGGCACCTTCACAACCGCCAAAATCCACTCCTTTCTCTCCATCCAAATTGCCACCATGTTAATCCAAGCATTCATCCTATCGCACCTTGGTCCCTGTATTAGCCTCTTTGCTGACCTCCCTTCCTCCTGGGTTTCCTCTCTCCAGTCCCTGCTTCACTCTGCTGCCTGGGTTATTTTTTTACCAAAACGTTCAATACATGTTTCCCAACTACTTCAAGAACTTTGAGTGGTTGCCCATCCATCTGGATTGATTTGTAATTAAACCTATTTATTGAACTTATGTGCAGAGCACTGTACTGAGTGCTTGTGAAGCAGCGTGGCTCAGTGGAAAAGAGCACGGGCTTTGGAGTCAGAGGTCATGGGTTCAAATCCTGGCTCTGCCAATTGTCAGCTGTGTGACTTTGGGCAAGTCACTTAACTTCTCTGTGCCTCAGTTCCTTCATTTGTTAAATGAGGATTAAGACTGTGAGCCCCCCGTGGGACAACTTGATCACCTTGTAACCTCCCCAGTGCTTAGAACAGTGCTTTGCACATAGTAAGCACTTTGAGCCCACTGTTGGGTAGGGACTGTCTCTATATGTTGCCAACTTGTACTTCCCAAGCGCTTAGTACAGTGCTCTGCACTCAGTAAGCGCTCAATAAATACGATTGAATGAATGAATGAATAAATGCCATTATTATTATTATTATTGTGAGAGTACAGTACAACAGAATTGGTAGGCACATTTATTGCTCAGACCGAGCTCACAATTTAGAGAGAGAGACAGACATTCATGTAAATAAATTACAGATATGTATATAAGTGTTCTGGGGCTGTGGGAGGGGTGAATAAAGGGAGGAAATCAGGGTGACCTAGAAGGGAGTGGGAAAAGGGAAAATGAGGGCATATTTAGGGAAGGCCTCTTGGAGGAGATATGCTTTCAATAAGGCTTTGTAGGTGGGAAAAGTAATTTTCTGTTGGATATGAGGAAGGAGGGCATTCCAGGTCAGAGGCAGGACATGGGAGAGGGGTTGGCGGTGAGATAGATGAGATTGAGGTGTAGTGAGTAAGTTGGCATTAGAAGCGTGAAATGTGCAGGTTGGGTTTTGTAGGAGAGCAGAGAGGAGAGGTTGCAAGGTATTTACTGAGCACTTACTAAGTGCAGAACACTGTACTAAGCATGTGGGAGAGTACAATACAACAGATTATGTTCTGAGTCCCTTCCTGACCACCCAGTCTAACCCCACCCAATCCTCTTCTTGCTCCCTAAGAGGAGACAGACAAATTGCACTTCCCCTTTAAGACCCCTACAAAAGGCTCCTGTTTGGAAAATTAGACCAGTTTGCTGGACCTGGGGTCAGCATTCCCAGCCAGAGGTTCATGGGGGCTGGAACAGAGGGTGCCTTACCAGTGGGTTTATGGGGTCTGTGTGAGGCCTTTCTAGGTAACTCTTCTCCTTCCACTACCATCTCCTAGTCCTTCCCAATGGGCTGAGGTCACCGAGAGCAGGGCATAGCTTCTTCTCTCCATCCTGAGAACTCAGCGCAATGTCAGTACTCAGTGGGGGCTGGCCCCAGTGGGGGAGGAGCTGCCCTGGCAGTTGCTGCTGCAGAGCTCTAACTGTTGCCCATGACACTCCGATGCTCAAAGGGGAGGGCCAAGGAGGCTCTCTCATACCTTCTCCGCTCTCTCCTCCACTACTCTTCAGCTCGCACACTCCGTTCCTTCCCAGATAACCTCCTGTCTGTCCCTTGCTCTTCCCATCTCCCAACCCACCTCCCTCATTAGTCTCCACCTTCCCAGGTCCATCCTATCATCACCCTTAGCATTTGAACACACTCTTGACTTCAGTTAACTTGCTCGTTTTCATTTGTTCTTTGCGACTCTTCCTCTCAACAGCTGGGATATGTCTGTGCCTGATCTGCCTGTCACTTCTCCCCTCTCCAAATGACACCAATTAACTTGCTCGTTTTCATTTTTCTTTGAGACTCTTCCTCTCAACAGCTGGGATACGTCTGTGCCTGGTCTTTCTGTCGCTTCTCCCCTTCCCAAATGACACTGAAGCTTCTTGTGGGCAGGGAATAAAGCTGCCTCAGGCGGCTTCCTATTTCATTCTTCTTCTTTCTCTTCCTCCTCCAGATACTCATAAATAACTCGGGTCTCTGTCCTCCCCTTTAAGCTGCAAGTGTCTTTCCCAGGTGCTTAACACAGCGCTGCACTGAGTGATAGCATTGATGACAAACAGTACTGTCCCAGGTGCTCGCACAATGCTTAGCACCCAGTAAAAATTGCTGATTGTTTGACTGATTGAAGCTTGGTCCTCTCCTCATGTGTTTCAGGAACACCAAGCTTATGTTCTGGAGTCGGTTCTGTAAATTTCTGGATGATCAATCAATCAATAATATTGATTAAGCATTTACTGTGTGCAGAGCACTGTACTACTTGGAAGAGGTAGGGAGGTTGGCAAGCAGGCAAATGCAGTAGTCAAGATGGGGTAGGGTATGTGTTTGGATCAGTGTAGTAGCAGTTTGGATGGAGAGGGTAGGGTGGATTTTAATAATAAATAATTATAATTTTGGTATTTGTTAAGTGCTTAGTATGTGCGAAGCACTGTTCTAAGCACTGGGGAGGATACAAGGTGATCAGGTTGTTCTACATTGGGCTCACAGTCCATTTTAAAGATGAGGTAACTGAGGCACAGAGAAGTGAAGTGACTTGCCCAAAGTCACACAGCTGACAAACGGCAGAGCTGGATTTGAACCCATGACCTCTGACTCCCAAGCCTGTACATTTTCCACTGAGCCACGCTGCTTCTCTTTTAGTGATGTTATTAAGGTAGAACCAGCAGGATTTGGTGACCGAGTGAATCTGTGGGTTGAATTAGAGAGAGGCATTGAGAATAAATGCCAAGGTTATGGGGCTTGTGAGACAGTGAAGTTGGGGGTTTTATCTCAGTGATGGGAAGGATTTGGGTGGGAAGGTGAAGAGTTATGTTTTGGACATGTCAAGTTAGAGGAATCGGCAGAACACCCAAGTAGAGGTGTCCTGTAGGCAGGATAAAATGTGAGGCTGCAGAGAAGGAGCGAGGTCAGAGCTGGAGATTTGGGAATTATTTGCATAGAGATAGTAGTTGAAGCCATGGGAGTAAATGAGTTCTCCACATGAGTGGGTGTAGATAGAGAATAAAAGGGGACTCAGACTGGTCCTGAGGCGATCCTGAGGCGCTGGCCGCTTGGCCGGCAGGCGGTTGGTGGCGGGGGCCGCGCTCGCCCTCTCACCCGTTCGGTCGCCCATGGTCCTCCGTCCCTCCCCCCTCCCTGTCCGCCCCCACACCGGCCTCTCCGGGAGCCAGGGAGGAGGGAGGGCCTACTGGAAGCCGGCCGAGGATAGCGGGGCCCCTGGGAGGGCTGGAGGACGCCTGTGTCTCCCTGGGGCTCATGGTTGCCACTGTGGTCCTGGTGAGCCTGCTGCAGGTGGGCACCCTGCAGGGCCTCTCAGGCTCGGACGCCCGCTGCCACCACCACCCCCGGACCCACCTGCCCCTCAGGACCTTCCTCCTGGAGCTGCTGGCCACCTTCCAGCTGTGCGCCTGCACCCACCAGCTCACCGTCCAGGCCCAACCTGTCGCCCCACTTTGGCCTGACGCTCACCTACTTCTTCACGCTGGTCCACGGGCTGACCCTGGCTGGCTCCTTCTGCAACCCATATGCCGGGCTGGAGAAGATAGCCATGGAGCGGCTGGCCTCGGCGAGGGGCGTCCTGAAGATCCTGGCCCAGGTGGCCGGGGCCCCGCTGGCCCGGGCCTACGTGCTCTCCATCTGGAGCTTCGGCCTCATCGAGCAGCACCGCGTCAACCGGGACCGGCCCTGCCGGAACCCCCTGCACGCCGACATGCCCAAGGCCTGCCTGGTGGAGGCCATCTGCTCCTTCATCTACCACAGTGCCGTCATCCAGTTCAAGGACGTCCAGCCCAAGCTGCGCATCCACCTGTTGGCCGCCCTCGTCACCTTCCTGGTCTTTGCAGGTTGCTTGAGGCCGCCACCGCTGCCGCCTGCCCAGAGGCCCGGGCCACCGAGGCCGGACAGACAGACCACCCCAACTGGCCCTTGATGGTGCCGGGGGTCGGAGGTCTTGCAAAACTCACAAATCGCCGCATCATCTGAGGGGCTGGTCCGCAGCCCTGACCCTCACGGTGATGGGACAACCCGCCTCATTAACTCACCTTCCCGGCGCTCCCCGTTTTACCGAAGGTTGGGTTCTGGTGGTCTTCGACCCCCTCCATCCTAGCCAAAGATCCATTTCTCATCTGCCCGCCCCCGCCCCCCCCCCAAAATTCTGAATTTGACCTTCCGCAAGTTCTTCTAGACTGTGAGCCCACTGTTGAGTAGGGACCGTCTCTATGTGTTGCCAACTTGTACTTCCCAAGCACTTAGTACAGTGCTCTGCACACGGTAAGCGCTCAATAAATACGATTGATTGATTGATTGATTGAGCCTTAAGAGACTTCCACAGTTAGCGGGTGGGAGGCAGTGGAGAAGCCTATGAAAGAGACTGAGAAAGAGATGAGAAAGGAGAACTAAGAGAGGACAGTAACAATAATAATAACAACAATAACAACAAAAATGATCATGATAATAAATTGTGTTATTTGTTAAACGCATACTGTGTGCCAAGCAGTGTTGAAACACTGGGGTAAATACAAGACAATCAGAGCTTACAGTCTAGAGGGGAAGATAGACATTTATGTAAATTGAAAAATTACAGATAATAATAATAATGATGATGGTATTTGTTAAGCACTTACTATGTGCCAAGCACTGTTCTAAGCACTGGATATGTGCATAAGTGCTGTGTGTCTGAGGGTGGGGTGGTGTGAGCCCGTTGTTGGGGAGGGACCGTCTCTATATGTCACCAACTTGTACTTCCCAAGTGCTTAGTACAGTGCTCTGCACACAGTAAGTGCTCAATAAATATGATTGAATGAATGAATGAATGAACACAGAAGGGAAGGTTGCTTATCTGAATAAATCTATTAGTAGTATTTATTGAGTACATCCTGAGGGCAGAGCACTGTACCAAGATATTGAGAGAGTACAATAAAATTGGTAGACATGATCCTTGCTTTCGAGGGGCTTGCCAACTTGTTGGGGAAGTCTACATAAAAATTGATTTCAGATAGGAGGAAGCTATACAGTATAAACTCAGGTACATAAAAAATGCTTTGGGACTGAATATTTACCTTGGTGTTGAAATGACACTGAAATGTCTAGTGGGAAAGAGGGATTCATCAGGAAATGCCCCCTAGACAAGATGTAATTTGAGTAGGGTTGGAAGATGGGCAGAGCAGTGGTCTGCAGGTTATATGGAGGGCAGGGGGTCAGTGATGGGAGAGATAATAATAATAATAATAATAATAATAATAATGATGATGGCATTTGTTAAGCGCTTACTATGTGCAAAGCACTGTACTAAGCATTGGGGAGGTTGCAAGGTGATCAGGTTGTTCCATAGGGGGGGCTCACAGTCTTAATCCCCATTTTACAGATGCGGTAACTGAGGCCCAGAGAAGTGAAGTGACTTGCCCAAAGTCACACAGCCGATAAGTGGCAGAGCCGGAATTAGAACCCATGACCTCTGACTCCCAAGCCCGTGCTCTTTCCACTGAGCCACGCTGCTCAGAGATGAGAGCAGGAATGAGAGTGAGACCGAGTGAGAAGGTTGAGTGGAGAGGAATAGAGCCAATGAACTGGGATAAATTGGAAGAACAAAGGTAAAGTAAGAGGGAAACATGACTCTCTGGGGAAATGAGAGAGGTGTGGACTGCAGAGGGTGGAGGTTGGGAGAACAGCAAGGCTGCTATTGCTGTGACTGAGCTAGGATATGGCAGGCATTGGGATGGGAGGGGGAAAGGGTGGTTAGGGGAAATATTGTGGCGGGAAGTCCTGCAGGATTTAATGAGACAGAATGTGGGAGTTGAGAAACCATGATACTGTGCCTGAGCTGAGAGGCCCTGGGCTGTCCCCTGCTAGGGGTCGGGGGCTCCAGCCTGGAGCTGGGGAGCAGGGTGAGGAGTCCGGTGAACAGCAGCATCAGGGTCTAATGACCGTGGCCCACCATGCTGGGTGCTGCTTGGAGGGATGAGGGAAAAGTTTACACCTGGGGGCCACAGGGGCCCTCCCACCCCCTCCCCCACACTGATGTTGTCTCCAAAACTGAAAAAAGGGAACTTGGGAGGGAGGGATTCTTCCCTGCAGGGATCAGTCCCTCCCTGCACTGCACCCCACCACACCATGCTCCGGGGCAGAGCGAGGTTCCCAAAAGCCCAGGCAGAATCCTGAAGCCTTACAGACCTAGAGATGAATAGGGTCAGGGCAGTCTCTCTGACCATGATCACTGGGCTCCTCCCTTCACCAACTGCCCAGAACAGGTGGAGGGGAGGGGCAGAGCAGAGAGGTGACCATCTGTCTCAGCCAGCAGGGTAACCAGGACCCAGGGCTGCAGCCAGAGGTGCGGATGGGAGACAGGATGGCCCCTCACCTGAACTGAAAACAGGGATTTTTTGAACTGAAACACAAAGAGAATAGAAGGTCAGTCCCCTCCTGCCTGCTCTGGGGAACTTCCCTGCCTTGGCATTCCCCTCCCCTCCACCCCCGACCAAAACACTATAGGAACACCCCATCTGGCATTCATTCATTCATTCAATTGTATTTATTGAGCACTTACTGTGTGCAGTGCACTGTACTAAGCACTTGGGAAGTACAAGTTGGCAACATATAGAGACGGTACCTACCCAACAACGGGCTCACAGTCTAGAAGGGGGAGAGAGACAACAAAACAAAACATGCAGGTCAAACGTGTTTCTGACGGACACAACCCTGGTCTCCCTCCATTCCAGATTCCTCAAAGTGAACAGGCCTGGGAGTCAGGGACCTTGTGAGGGAAGAGCAGGGATGGGATGGGATGGGATGGGAGTCGATATGGCCCCTCACCTGAACTGCAAATGGCATTTTTCTCATCTGAAACAGAAAGAAAATAGATGGTCAGTCCTCCCTCACCCCCCAACCCTCGGCCGGCTCTGGCTCCTCCTCCCCTCTCACAGCCCTCCGGAGTCATCATCATCATCATCAATCGTATTTATTGAGCGCTTACTGTGTGCAGAGCACTGTACTAAGTGCTTGGGAAGTACAAATTGGCAACATATAGAGACAGTCCCTACCCAACAGTGGGCTCACAGTCTAAAAGGGGGAGACAGAGAACAAAACCAAACATACTAACAAAATAAAATAAATAGAATAGATATGTACAAGTAAAATAAATAAATAAATAGAGTAATAAATATGTACAAACATATATACATATATACAGGTGCTGTGGGGAAGGGAAGGAGGTAAGAAGCGGGGGATGGAGAGGGGGACGAGGGAGAGAGGAAGGAAGGGGCTCAGTCTGGGAAGGCCTCCTGGAGGAGGTGAGCTCTCAGCAGGGCCTTGAAGGGAGGAAGAGAGCTAGCTTGGCGGATGGGCAGAGGGAGGGCATTCCAGGACCGGGGGAGGACGTGGGCCGGGGGTCGATGGCGGGACAGGCGAGAACGAGGTACGATGAGGAGATTAGCGGCGGAGGAGCGGAGGGTGCGGGCTGGGCTGTAGAAGGAGAGAAGGGCGGTGAGGTAGGAGGGGGCGAGGTGATGGAGAGCCTTGAAGCCCAGGGTGAGGAGTTTCTGCCTGATGCGCAGATTGATTGGTAGCCACTGGAGATTTTTGAGGAGGGGAGTAATATGCCCAGAGCGTTTCTGGACAAAGATAACCACTCCAACAGCATCCCATCAGCCCCTACAAATCTCGGCCAGCCACAAAGGTTGGGGGTGTAAATTCCTGATGGACACAGCCCTGGTCTCCATCTAGTTCAGGACCCTAAATCCCCTTCCCCCAGCACAAGCCCATAGTGCAATACCCTGTAATAACAATAAGAACATTAAATATTATTCTTATGGTAGAATGTGATAAACTCTTTACTATGTGCCAAGCAATGTACTAAGCACTACTCTTCAAGAACCTCCAATGGGTTTTCCATCCACCTCCTCATCAAACGGAAACTCCTTGCCATCTGCTTTAAAGCACTCAATCACCTTGCCCCTTCCTTTCTTACCTTCTTGATTTGCTACTACATCCCAGCCCACACACTGTACTCCTCTAATGCCAACCTACTCACTGTACCTCCATCTCATCTATCTTGCTGCTGACCTCTCACCCATGACCCACCTCTGATCTGGAACAACACCCACCTCCCGTCTCCCCGCTGCCCCTTCATATCCAACCAACGATCACACTCCCCACCTTCAAAACCTTATTAAGAGCACATCTCCAAGATGCCTTTCTTGACAAATTCTTAATTTCCTCTTCTCCCACTCCTTTCTGTGTCTCCTTTGCACTTGGTTGTGCACTCTTTATTCACCCCTTCTTCATCCCCACCACACTAATGTACAAATCTACTATGTAGGTATTTATCTTAAAATCTGTCTCCCTCTCTAGGCTGGAAGCTTTTTTTAATGAAATTTGTTCATTCATTCATTCATTCAATTGTATTTATTGAGCGCTTACTGTGTGCAGAGCACTGTACTGAATGCGTATGTTTACTTAATACTATACATGCCTGGCACCATACTTAAGTACTGGGAGTAGATACAAGCTCATTAGGTTGGACATAGTCCATGTCCCACATGGAGCTCAGAGTCTTAATCCCGATTTGACAGATGAGGTAACTGAGGCACAGAGAAGTGAAGTGACTTGCCCAAAGTCACACAGCAGGTAAGTGACAGAGTCAGGACTAGAACCCAAGTTCTTCTGACTCCAGGCCCTTGCTCTATCCACTAGGCCATGCTGCTTCTCAAAGCAGCATTGTCGGCAAGGAACTTGTCTACCAACTCTGTTATACTGTACTCTTTCAAGCTCTTAGTACAGTGTACTGCAAATATTAAGCACTCAATAAATAAGTTTGATTGGGACAGATAAAAGATAATCTGGTTGGACAAAGTCAGGGACTTCCAGAGGCTCACAGTCTAAGTATGAGGAGGAAAAGACATTGAATCTCCAGTTTACAGATGAGAAAACTGAAGCACAGAAAAGATAAGTGTTTAGCCCAGGGTCATATAATGGTAGAGCGGGCATTAGAACCCAAGTCCTCTGATTCTCAGCCAGTGTTATTTATTAAGTGATTACTGTGGGCCAAGCACTATACTGTTTCAGACAACACAATACAACAGAGTTGGTAGCCTCATTCCCTGTCCACAGCGAACTTGCAGTCTAAGGGGGGGAAACAGACATTAATATAAATAAATTATGCCTATGGACATAAGTGCTGTGCAGCTGAGAGCAGTGGGGAATACCAAGGGTGCCAGATCTCATCTGTCCACTAGGTTACAATGCTTCACACTGCTCTTTTGGGTGGGAGGAGACAAATTTTCAAAAAGTCCCTGCTTTCAGGAATTCACAATGGAATGGGGGAACCTTTTTGTATTCAAATAACTAACTGGAACAGGAGGCAAAGCACAGATCCTAGTAATAACAACAAACATAAGCAAGCATCAATTCATTCAATCCTATTTATTGAGCAATTACTGTATGTAGAGCACTGTACTAAGCACTTGGGAGAGTACAATACAACAATAAATGGACACAGTCCCTGCCCACAATGATAGTACAACCTAGAAGGGGAGACAGGCATTAATATAAATGAATAAATTACAGACATGTACAAAAGCGTTGTGGGGCTGGGTGAGGGGTGAATGAAAGGAGCAAGTCAGGGCGATGAAGAAGGGAGAGAGAGGAGGAAAGGAGGGCTTAGTCAGGGAAGGCCTCTTGGAGGAGATGTGCCTTCGATAAGGCTTTGAATGGTGAGGAGAGTAATTGTCTGGCAGATTTGAGAGGGGAGGGCATTCCAGGCCAGAGGCAGGACGTGGGTGACAGGTCAGCGGTGAGATAGACAAGCCTGAGGTACAGTGAGAAGGTTAGCATTAGAAAAGTAAAGTGTTCTGGCTGAGATGTAGTAGGAGAGTAATAAGGTGAGGTAGGAGGGGGATTGTGATTGAGTGCTTTAAATTTGATGGTGAGGAATCTTTGTTTGATATGGAGGTGGATGGGCAACTACCAGATGTCCTTGAGGAGCAGTGAAACACGGACTGAACGTTTTTGTAGAAAAATGACCTGGGCAGCAGAATGAAGTATTGACTGGAGTGGGGAGAGACAGAAGGCAGGAAGGTCAGCAAGGAGGCTGAAACAGTAATCAAGGTGGGATAGGATAAGTGAATGGATTAACAGGACAGATTTTTGGCAATGTCGTGAAGGTGGGACCGATAGGATTTAGTGATGGATTGAATATGTGAGTCGAATGAGAAAGAGGCAAGGATAATGCCAAGATTACGGGCTTATGAGACAGGAAGGCTGGTGGTGCTGTCTACAGTGATGGGAAAGTCCTGGAGAGGATAGGATTTAAGAGGGAAGATAAGTTCTATTTTCAACAAATTTGAGGTGATGGGAGGATATCCAAGTAGAGATGTCTTGAAGGCAGAAGGAAATGTGAGAATGCAGAGAAGGAGAGAGATCAGGGCTGGTGATGTAGATAGAAGTATCATCCTCAAAAATCCTCAAAATCCTCAAAAATCTCCAGTGGCTACCAATCAATCTGCGCATCAGGCAGAAACTCCTCACCCTCGGCTTCAAGGCTCTCCATCACCTCACCCCCTCCTACCTCACCTCCCTTCTCTCCTTCTACAGCCCACCCCACACCCTCCGCTCTTCTGCCGCTAATCTCCTCACCGTTAGGCCTCTTTCTCGCCTGTTCTGTCATCGACCCCCGGCCCACGTCATCCCCCGAGCCTGGAATGCCCTCCCTCTGCCCATCCACCAAGCTAGCTCTCTTCCTCCCTTCAAGGTCCTACTGAGAGCTCACCTCCTCCAGGAGGCCTTCCCAGACTGAGCCCCTTCCTTCCTCTCCCCCTCGCCCCCCTCTCCATCCCCCCATATTACCTCCTTCCCTTCCCCACTGCACCTGTATATATGTATATATGTTTGTACATATTTATTATTCTATTTATTTATTTATTTATTTTACTTGTACATATCTATTCTATTTATTTTATTTTGTTAGTATGTTTGGTTTGGTTCTCTGTCTCCCCCTTTTAGACTGTGAGCCCACTGTTGGGTAGGGACTGTCTCTACATGTTGCCGACTTGTACTTCCCAAGCACTTAGTACAGTGCTCTGCACACAGTAAGTGCTCAATAAATACGATTGATTGATTGATTGATTGATCTGCATATAGATTGAAGTTGAAGCCATGTGAGCAAATGAGTTAACCAAGGGCATGGATGGAGATGGAGAAGAGAAAGGGACCTGTTGTCCACTAGCGGACTTGACATGACTGACTCCATTTTGTGTATGCTGACAATAACCCTCCATTTTGTGCAGGCCAAGAGAACAACTCCTTTTTTTTGTATTTTATGCAAGGCTCAGCAACAGATGTCTTCAAGGCCAGTAACAAGTTATAAGTATCTATGCAAGGCCATAGGGCAGATAACAACAACCTGCACAAGGCAGTGAGAACAGAGAATAATGAGAATTTGTAACATCCTGTCAGTCCTAATTGGATTCCTGAAATTTCCAGGTGCTCCACTCCAATGTTGCTGTAACTCAATAAAAGAAACAGTGAGAATGGGATCAGGGCTGCTTGTCACTCGTACCTCTCCCGGGAGGTGAACGGGCAGGTAGCCACTTTCCTTCTTTACTGCTCTATCTGAACTCATGTCTCGGAGTCATTTTTCCTATCTGCGTCACCACCCTGGGTACAAGAACCCTGCGGCCGATTTACATCGAGTTAACCTATTTTGCACCCTACTTGTCAATAACAGACCCAGAACTGAACCTTGAGGGACACCAATAGTTAGAGGGTGAGAATGAGAGGCCAGAGAGATAGGAGAAGAAGAGAGGAGAGGACAGTGTCTGTGAAGACGAGGTTGGGTAACGTTTCCAGGAGAAGGGAGTGGTTTCCAGGAGAAGGCAGCTGAGAGGTTGAGGAGGATTAGGGGGGAGTAGAGGCTGTTGCATTTGGCAAGAAGATCATTGGTGACCTGCAAATTATCTTGCATTGTACTCTCCTAAGTGCTTAGAACAGTGCTTTGCACATATTAAGTACTCAGTAAGTATCACTGATTGATAAAAAGGGAAAAAAAGAGAAAACATCTTTAGTGACTGCTGAGGTATTTGCAGCAGGATCTGGACTCAGAGGGCAGCGATCAGGCCCACATGAGGCAGCCCCATTTCCTAGGTGGTGAGCTGCAAGAAGACCCGGCAAGACAATGAGAGTGTTTGTTTTTTGGGTTTTTTTTCTGGACGTGGGGATGTTGAGGGGAAGAAAGGAAGGGTCCCTGGCTTCAGAGGCTTGCTCCTCATGGCCCCTCCCCACATACAGGGTGGGGGCTAGGAGAACACTCTCACGTTATATGTCTCATGTTATATGCCCCCTTCCTCTCTCCTGCTGGGCACAGACCCAGCTCCTCTTTGAAGCCCCGACCCCCTGGAGAACCCTAGAATCAGAGTCCGGACAGGGTCCTGCCCATGTCCGGGAGAAAGACACCCACTTCCCCAGGGCAGAAAGCCCCTCCACCCCCACAGCCAATCTGCTTCCACTGTGCCCTGCCTGGCTGGTACTGCAGCTTCTGGGCTGGTGGCTGGGGACCTTTGAACTGCAGTGAGGAGGTGAGGGGCCTCCTTTCAGTTTTATGAGGGGAGTTGGGGAAGGAGGGAGCAGCATTTTCACTTTTTAGGGGAAGAAGAGAATGGTCAGAGTGAGCGTGCATTCATTCATTCATTCAGTCATATTAATTGAGTGCTTACTGCATGCAGAACACTGTACTAAGCACTTGGGAAAGTACAGTACAGCAATAAAGAGACACATTCCCTGCCCATAACGAGCTTACGGTGGAAAATGGAGGCGCTTTGGCTCGACCTGGTCAGAGGCCTCTGCGGCCCAGGCCAGGGAACCCTGCAAAAAGAATCTCATCCGTACCCTCCAAACCTCAGTTTCCCAACCTATAAAATGGGAATATTCTACCCCTAAATTATTTCAGTCTTATTTATTTTGCGCTTCCTGTGTGCAGGGCACTGGACTAAGCACTTGGGAAGTAGAAGCAGCTTGGCTCAGTGGAAAGAGCACAGGCTTGGGAGTCAGAGGTCATGGGTTCTAAACCCGGCTCCACCAATTGTCAGCTGTGTGACTTTGGGCAAGTCACTTCGCTTCTCTGGGCCTCACTTACCTCATCTGCAAAATGGGGATTAAGACTTTGAGCCCCACGTGACACAACCTGACCCTCTTGTATCCTCCCAGCGCTTAGAACAGTGCTTTTCACATAGTAAGTGCTTAACAAATGCCATTATTATTATTATTATTATTATTATTATTATTATTATTACAGGGGGGAGACAGACAGCAATATAAATAAATATATTATAGGTATTTACTTAAGTGCTGTGGGGCTGGGAAGGGATAAGAAAAAAAGGAACAAGTCAGGGTGACCAAAAGGGGCTGGGAGAAGAGGAAAGGGGGCTATTCTGGGATGGCCTCTTGGAGGAGATGTGCTTTCAATAAAGCTTTGAAATTGCGGAGAGAGTAATCGTCTGTCAGATTTGAGGAGGGAGGGCATTCAAGGCCAGAGGTAGGACGTGAGCGAGGGTCGGCTGCAAGACAGGTGAGACTGAAGGCACAGTGAGAAGGTTAGCACTAGAAGAGTAAAGTGTGCAGGTTGTGGAGTGTTTTAAAGCCAATGGTGAGGAGTTTTTATTTGACCTTAAAGTGTTTGGGCAACCACTAGAGTATTCTGAGGAGCAGCATGACATGTCCTGAATGTTTTTGTAGAAAAATGATCAGGCTAGCTCTCTTCCTCCCTTCAAAGCCCTACTGAGAGCTCACCTCCTCCAAGAGGCCTTCTCAGACTGAGCCCCCTTTGCCCTCTCCTCCTCCCCATCCCCCCTCCCTACCTCCTTCCCCTTCCCACAGCACTTGTATATATATTTGTACAGATTTATTACTCTATTTATTTTACTTGTGCATATTTACTATTCTATTTATTTTGTTAATGATGTGCATATAGCTTTAATTCTATTTGTTCTGATGATTTTGACACCTGTCTACATGTTTTGTTTTGCTGTCTGTCTCCCCCTTCTAGACTGTGAGCCCATTGCTGGGTAGGGACCTTCTCTATATGTTGCCAACTTGTATTTCCCAAGTGCTTAGTACAGTGCCCTGCACACAGTAAGTGCTCAGTAAATGTGATTGAATGAGTGAATTAATGAAGTATGTACTGGAGCTGGGAGAGATAGGATGTTGGAGGTCAGCAAGGCAACTGATGCAGTAATCCAGGCAGAATAGGATAAGTGATTGTATTAATTAATCAATCAATCAGTCATATTTATTGAGCGCTTACTGTGTGCAGAGCACTGTACTAAGCGCTTGGGAAGTACAAGTTGGCAACATATAGAGACGGTCCCTACCCAACAGTGGGTTCACAGTCTAGAAGGGGGAGACAGAGAACAAAACAAAACTAACAAAATAAAATAAATAGAATAGATATGTACAAGTAAAATAAATAGAGTAATAAATATGTACAAACATATATACATATATACAGGTGCTGCGGGGGAGAGAAGGTGGTAAGGCGGGGGGGTGGAGGGGGGGAAGGGGGGAGGAAGGAGGGGGCTCAGCCTGGGAAGGCCTCCTGGAGGAGGTGAGCTCTAAGTAGGGTCTTGAAGGGAGGAAGAGAGCTAGCTTGGTGGATGTGCGGAGGGAGGGCATTCCAGGCCAGGGGGATGATGTGGGCCAGGGTTCGATGGCAGGACAGGTGAGAGCAAGGCACGGTGAGGAGATTAGTGGCAGAGGAGCGGAGGTTGCGGGCTGGGCTGTAGAAGGAGAGAAGGGAGGTGAGATAGGAGGGGGCGAGGGGATGGACAGCCTTGAAGCCGAGGGTGAGGAGTTTCTGCCTGATGCGTAGGTTGATTGGTAGCCACTGGAGATTTTTGAGGAAGCAAGTAACATGCCCAGAGTGTTTCTGAACAAAGACAATCCGGGCAGCTCCGTGAAATATGGATTGAAGTAGGGATAGACAAGAGGATGGGAGATCGGAGAGGAGGCTGATACAGCAGTCCAGACGGGATAGGATGAGAGCTGTGGTAGCAGTTTGGATGGAGAGGCAAGGGCGAAAAGCAGCTCTCCAGCAGCTCCCTTCCCCTCGTGCCTTTTTTTATATAGGATTTATTAAGTACTTATTATGTACCAGGCACTGTCCCAAGCACTGGGGTAGATAGAAACTAATCAGGTTGGACACAGTCCATGTCCTACCCATATAGGGTTCACAGTCTTAACCCCCATTTACAGATGAGCTAACTGAGGCCCAGAGAAGTGAAGTGATTTGCCCAAGGTCACACAGCAGAGAAGTGGCAGAGCCAGGGTTAGAACTCAGGTCCTTCTGACCTCCCTACTCCAAAACACTATAGCAGCACCCAGTCTGCCCCACTTCCTCCAGCCCCTGGAGAAATCGAGTTACTGATGGACTCAGTCCTGGTCTTCCTCCAATCCAGGGTTTTCAGACCACACCTCTATGGCAAAAGTCTTTTAATAATAATAATATTAATGATGGCATTTGTTAAGTGCTTACTATATGCCAAGCACAGTTCTAAGTACCGGGGGAGATACAAGGTAATCAGGTCATCCCACATGGGGCTCACAGTCTTAATCATCCTTTTACAGATGCTGGAACTGAGGCCCAGAGAAGTTAAGTGACTTGCCTAAAGTCACATAACTGACAAGTGGTGGAACTAGGATTAGAACCCATGACCTGACTCCCAAGCTTGTGTTCTTTCTGCTGAGCTATGCTGCTTCTCATAACCAGTGTCTCCTAAGCAGTCCCATGCCCTGTACTGGGCGCCTCCCAAGTAAAAATGTGCGTGCCCCTGCTTTCAGGACTTTACAGTGTAAACAGGGAGACTGAAGACATCGATTGTATTTAAATATGGAAAGTGGAGGAAAAGAATAGATACTACAGAAAGCAACAAAAGAAAGCCAATGTTAATAAATTAATCGATGATAGGCCATGAGTGGGAGGTGGCAGAGGGAATAACAGCTGGGCATTACTCATGGAAGACTCCCTGTAAGATGTGGCTTTGATTTTAAAGGGGGAGAGATCCAGTTACCAAGACCCCCAGGGATCTATCCCCCAATTCACTTGCCAGATAGGCACAGTTGAAGAAGGTTATTATCATTATTATTATTATTATCACAGTGTCTGGCGACTAGTAAGCACTTAAATACCATGATTATTAATACAATGCTCTGCTCTCAGTAGACACTCAATAAATTACCACTGATGATGGGGGAGGAGACATTGGCTTCGTACCTCAGCCCTTCCTTTGATCCGGGCTCACTTGACCATCTACTTCAGGTCTCCATAGCCCATGCTCAGGGAGAAGTGAGGAGAATCTGGGTGCTGGGGAAGGAGGCTTGGGTTTCATACCTCTCCTCAAACTTGGCTCTCTGCAAATGCCCTATATTAAGCACTTGGGTGAGTACGACACAATAGAGTTGGTAGACCTGATCCCTGCCCACAAGGAGCTACAGTCTAGAGGAGGAGCTTACACTGCCCTCTGGATCTTCGTGGCCAGCTTGTTCAAATACATAGGAGGCACAGTGGTACTGGAGAGAGCTTTGTTTGTTCCTCCAATTCCTTGAAAAGTTTTCACTTCTGTCCTTTCCCCTGTCTGAGGAAACCTCTTTATGGTGGGAAAAGGGAACAAGTTCCTCAGCAAAAGTAGGTTAGAAAATGAGTTCTCCGGGCAAAGAGAAAATTTGGGATCCTGAGGATTCTAGTGCAGAATCATGGGAAGCAGCATGACCTAGTGGAAAGAGCACAGGTCTGGGAGCCAGAGGACTTGGGTTCTAATTCTCACTCTGCCACTTGTCTGCTAAATGACCTTGGGCAAATCACTTAACTTCTCCATGCCTCAGTTCCCTCAGCTGCACAGTGGGGATTCAATACCTGTTCTCCCTCCTACTTAGACTGTGGGGACTGATTTTCTTATCCCAGTGCTTAGTACAGTGCTTGGCACATAGTGCTGAATAAATATCATTATTGTTATTATTATTAACTATTATTATAATGTCTTGGTGGTTCCAGCTGACCCCTCCTCAGGTCACGACTATGGACAACTTATGGTGTGATATTGGTCTCTGAAATTTTGTCAAAACACAATGCCCACTAAGATTTTTCTTACTATAAATGTGCTCTTGGCTGTGTATACTCCTAAGCACTTTGAAGCTCACCCTAAACCCACAGCACTTATATACATATTCTTATATTCTACAATTACCCCTACTGGCAATGTATTTGGCATATCACATTTAGACTACTTTATCAAGTGCCTCTCTGGCTTCCCAACCTACAGACTCCCTCCCTTTAGTCCATACTCCACAGTGTTGTATGGGTCTTATTCCTGAAATATTGCTATCTCATGTCTCTCCACTCCTCACAAGGCTCCAGTGGCTGCTTATCTCCCTCCTCATCCAACAAAAACTATTTATTTCTATGTTTGTTTATTTATTTATTTATTTATTTATGGTATGTGTTAAGCACTTACTATGTGCCAGGCATTGTACTAAGTGCTGGGATGGATATAAGCAAGTCGAGTTGGATATGATCCCTGTCCCACATTGGGCTCACAGTCTTCATCTCCATTTTACATATGAGGTAACTGAAGCACAAGGAAGTTAAGTGACTTATCCAAGGTCACACAATAGACAAGTGGCAGAGTGGGATTTGAATCGTGGATCATTCTTTATCCACTAGGCCAGGCTGTTTCTTAGATCAGCATCAAAGCTCTCCACCTGCTCTTCTCCATTTTGTATATCTGATAATAATAATAATAATAATAATTGTGGTATTTGCTAAGCACTTACCATGTGCAGAGCACTATACTAAGTGTTCGTTAGAGCAAAAAACAGCAGAGTTGGTAGATGAGTACCCTGCCCACAACAAGCTCAGAGTCTAGAGTGGGAGACAGGCATGAATATAAATAAATGTTACAGATATGTACATAAGAGCTATGGGTGCTGGGGGTAGAGTGAATATCAACTGCTTACCATTGATGATGATGATTAAAGAGTAAGAATCGAAGTTCAAGGGCAAAGCAGAAGGGAGAGGGATTTCAGGGAAGGACTCTTGGAGGAGATGTGATTTTATTAAGGCTTTGAAAGTGGGGAGAGTGGTGCTCTGGTGTATAAGGAGGGAGAGGGAGTTCCAGACAAGAATTAGGTGTGGAAAAGGACTTGGAAGCCAGATAGATGAATTTGGGGCAGGTAAACTGGTGCTAGAGGAGCAGAATGTATGAGCTGGGCTGTAGAAGGAGACTAGTGAGGTAAGGAGGGATGAGGCAGGCTGATTAAGGGTTTTAGAGCCTCTGGTCAGGAGTTTCTGTTTGATGTGGAGGTAGATGGGCAACCACTGGAGGGTCTTGAGGAGAGGGGGGGATTGTGGACTGAATGTTTTTTCAGAAAAATGATCCCGGCAGAAGAATGAAGTGTACCTTGGAGTGGAGAGAGACAGACAGTAGGCAGGATGGTCAGCAAGAAGGTTGGTGCAGCAGATAAGGCATTCATTCAATCATATTTCAGTTGTATTTACTGAGCACTTACTGTGTGCAAGGCAGGCTAGATTAACTGCTTGGATCAGTATAGCAGCAGTTTGGATGGAGAGGAATGGTTGGATTTTAGCAATGTTGTGAAGGTGGAATCAATCAACCAATAGTATTTATTGAGCACTTACTGTGTGCTGGGCACTGTACTAAGCAATTGGGAGAGTACAACACAACAATATGGCAAATTGAATATGTGGGTAGAAAGAGAGATCAGTCAAGGATAATGCCAAAGTTATGGGTTTGTGAGGTAGGGAGGGTGGTGATGCTGTCTATAGTGGTGGGAAAATCAGGGGCAAAATAGAGCTTGGGTGGGAAGATGAGGAGTTCTGTTTTGGACGTGTAAAGTTTGAGGTGGTCAGTGGGTCATCCAAGAGGAAGGCAGGAATGAAGGCAGGAGGAAATGTGAGACTGCAGAGAAAGAGAGAGATCAGGAGTGGAGATATAAATTTGGGAATCATTACAGACTCCTCTTGCACTTAAGTGTTTATTTATTTATGCCTGTCCTCAACCCTGTGTGTGTGTGTGTGTGTGTGTGTGTGTGTGTGTTCAATTGAACATTCAGTTATTTATTCTGATTCCACTAGTTGTAAACATTTTTCTATCATAGATTGTGGGCACAGAATATGTCTTGCACTTAGTACAGTGCCTATATTCAATAAGTGCTCAATAATTATCATCACTACTATTCAGTAACTGGCCCTTGGGGAGCAGAACTGGCCAGTCCAATCCCAGATATTTCCCATGCTTCTTGGGGCCCTTTCTCATCTCCTCCACCCAATCTTAAACTAAAGTCCTGGGAAGCAGTCAGTCCCAGACCAATCTCTTGCTGAAGACAACACAGTCGTTTTCAGACATGCACTTGATGCCTAAGCAATGATCACCCCGAATGGCAAGGGGTCAGAGAAGTCACCCACTCTCCCTCTCAAAGGTCAACTGCAACTTGCTGGCTTTCTAGGGAGTTCATGGCATACAGTTTGAGGGTGCCAGAGATGCCCTCACACTCATGGAAATAATCTCACCTTTTGACAAGAAGCAGCATGACCTAGTAGTTAGAACATAGGACTGAGAGTCAGAAGACCTGGGATCTAATTCTGGCTGTGTGACCTTGGGCAAGTCACTTTTCTGGACCTCAGTTTCCTCAGCTGTAAAATGGGGATTTGATACCTGTTCTCCCTCACCCTTAGACTGAAAGCCCCATGTGGGACAGGGGGCTGGGTTCAATCTGATTATCTCATATTTACTCTGACATTAGTATAAGCATTAGTAAGTGCTTCTGAAATACTGTCATGATTATTTTTATCATCTTTATTATTAACAACATTGACTTGCAGGACAGAACTATAAGAGACAGGCCTGGCCTGGTCAATTATTCACAGCCTCGGGGAAAGGGAAGGGGGGGGGTGCCCCAAGGGGACTGAGTCTGCCGCTGCCTCACTGGTGTTCCTGGGAAGGGCTGGGGCTGACAGGTGTGCACAGGATGCAAAGAAGCAGTGTCATTTAGTGGATAGAGCACAGGCCTGGAAGTCAAAAGGACCTGGGTTCTAATCCTGACTCCACTACTAGTCTGAAGTGTTACCTTGGGGAAGTCACTTCACTTCTCTGGGCCTCAGTTACCTCATCTATAAAATGGAAGTGAAGACTTGTTCATTCAATTCATTCAATTGTATTTATTGAGCACTTACTGTGTGCAGAGCACTGTATTAAGCGCTTGGGAAGTACAAGTTGGCAAGATATAGAGACGGTCCCTACCCAACAGCGGGCTCAGTCTAGTCTTGTGAGCCTCATGTGTGACTGTGAGTGGTTACACCCTGGCCAGGCTAATGAGTGTAGCTCACTAACACTGGAGAGGGCTGGTAAGCAATTAGGCTAAACAGTTAGACCTGGAATGAGAAAATTTTGATGGGTCTTGTCACACAGTCCTTTTATCACCCTAAATATGGCCAACAGAAGGGAAAAGGATCGGGAAATAGTAAGGTGTATCAGGGGAGGGGTCTTCACGAACTCTTGGTAGTAGGTTGGTACTCTGTCACACCACCAAAGAGTTGGGGACGGCCACTCTGTCAGACCCTATGTGAGGAGACTGATCAAACTTCCTTGCTGGAGCTAGGAGGAGTGAATATTCTAGGAACTTGACCCCCAGCCCCTCTGGGTGATTGTGAAAGGTAAACCGTGTTGGGGTGGTTTGAAGGGAAACCCGGGTGATAGTGAACGGTAGCCCATGTTGAGGTGGTTTGAATGTAACCCCGGGTGATTGCGAAAGGTAGCCTGTTTGGGGAGATTGACAGGTAGCCTGTTTGGAGAGGAGGCACTTGAAAGGAAGTCCATTTGGGTTGATTTTGAAAGGTGTCTCCTTCCAAGTTTCACCAGCTACTAGAAGTGAGGTACCATGCTGACCAGTTTACTTATTGCTAATTAGTCTAGAAATAGCTTTGCCCTCCATAGATTAAATCTTGAAATTCCTTGTCCTGTAATATTACTAAACTTGCTGCATTACCCATAGCCCTTGAGTCTGTGAATCCATTTCCAGCTCTCCAATCCATGAGTTCACGAGTTACCTGGTGGCTGATTCTGCCAGATGATAGAAATTTGAAGTCAGAAGTGGGATTGGAGGCAAATGGAATGGTTTCCCTGACTCTCTTCTCGAAGGACCATAGGTGGGACTCCCTTAGTTAGGGCATTAACTGGGTCTACCAACATTGAAGCGATTCAGCTGGCTTGATGGAGGAGTCCAGCATTTGGTGGATATCAATATAAGGGAAGAAAGGGAAGAAAGCAAAGATGAAGGGAAAGATCTTGCTGGCCACATAAGTGCATTCCTCCCAAGTGGGAAGTGTTCATGGGGTGAGAGCTAGGTGCTTTGATACACATAAATAACTAAAGAAGTGTATTCCTTCTGAAAGGGAAGTTCAGTTCACCACACGGAATAAAAAAACTGCCCTTCTTGGCCTCCTTGTAATGGTACTGCAGGCTTCTATAAGGAACTGAGGAGGGGTGGTGTCACTCATTGCCCAGGGACGGGTTTGTTCAGAAATTGGTGTGGCACGCGCACACGTGCGTGAGAGAGAGAGAGAGAGAGAGAGAGAGAGAGAGAGAGAGAGAGAGAGAGAGAGAGAGAGAGAGAAAGAGAGAGAGAGAGAGAGAGAGACTGGGGATGGAAAGGCTGAGTTTTATATGAAATTTATTGCCGAGGTGAATTGAATTATTTGATTGTTTTGGATGCAGTGAATTAAATTATTTGATTATTTTGGACACACCAAACTGAACTTCCCTTTTGGGAGGAATATGATTATTTAATGATATTAGAACTTCCCTATTGGGAGGAATGTACTTATGTATTACTCAAGCATGGCAAAACACCCAGGTCCCACCCAGGCGGAATTCACTTATGGTTTATTTGCTTCTGGTGCCGTGGCTAGCTCCCACCCATGAGCACTTCCCACTTGGGAGAAATCCACTTATGCATTACGTACCCATGGTGAAGCACCTGGCTTCCAGCCCCACGAGCATTTATCGGGACAGGACACTCACCCATGCCATGGCTCCTCACTTGGTGCAGGCAGAGCGGGCTTCTCACACTCTGGGCAGAGATGATCTGCAGCCAGCTGCTGCAAGTCTCAAACCACTGCACAGAAGGTCAGAGGCTGCAGCCATTTATCACCTGTGCTCCTAGGCCATTCCAGCTTCTGACCTCAGTTTATCCAATCTCCACCATCCCCCTTCCTCCATACCTAATCTGATTGGCACGGGGGCGAGGGACACCTTCTGTATTCCCAACTTGAGCCATCAATCTAGCAGTTTTGTTTGTTGGGGCGGTATCCCACTGGCACTTCCAAGTTCCGCGCGCAGGCTCGGGCGGTTATGAGATAGATTTTACCTTCAGATGGTGGGTATCCCGGGGTCACCTTGGGACAGGTGGCAGAAAGAAAAGCGAGACCTTGAGGAGTGTGGGACAAAATGCCTCATTTTGCAGACACCATCCAAGGTAAAAATGCAACAGCTGGCCCTGTTAGAACATAGTTAGCACACTGGTTAGCTAAGGAAGCTGTTAGCAAGTGGAGGAAGGTCCCGTTGAAAGAACAGATCAGACCACAAGACTTCCAACCCCAATGTAAAAGCACAAAAGGGGGAATGTGGAAGCACAAGGGTCAGGGCCTTACATATTCCCCCACCACCCCCTTCTCTCTTTGAGACCTTCCCTTCTGAGCCATTTCAACTCTAGGCCTGCTTGATTACTTCATTACAAGGAATCAAGTACTGCTGAACCTTGCTACTCAAGGAAAGCACATCACATATCCACTTCCCTTTGTTTCATTTTACCCACCTTATCAGGATGATTAATATATCAACTCAATACAGGATGAAATTTTTCCTCCCTTAACAAGTCAGGACCCTGGCCTTTTTTATCAGTGGTATAGCATTATTTTTTACTCCTCTCTCTCATTCAACCCACATATTCAATCCATCACTAAATCCTGTTCGTCTCATCTTCACAACATCAGTAAAATCCACCTTTTCCTCTCCAGCCAAACTGCTACCATGTTAATACAATCACTCATCCTATCATTCCTGGATTACTGCATCATCCACTTTCCTGATCTCCCAGTTTCCTATCTCTCCCGACTCCAGTCCATACTCCACTCTGCTGCCCAGATCATTTCTCTACAAAAATGTTCAGCACATGTCTTCCCACTCCTCAAAAAACTCCAGTGGTTGACCATCCACCTCTGCATCAAACAATATGTCACACCACTCCTCCTAGTGAGCGCATTGCTGGGTAGGGACTGTCTCTATATGTTGCCGAATTATACTTACATGGCTCAATAAATATGATTGAATGAATTGAATGAATTAATGAATACCTAATTCTACACCTCCAGCCCTGATCTCTGCAGTTTCACATTTCCTCCTGCCTTCAAGACATCTCTACTTGGATATCCTCCTGTCACCTCAAGCTTACCATGTCCAAAACAGAACTCCTTATCTTCCCAGCCAAACCCTGTCTTCCCCCTGACTTTCCCAACACTGTAGACGGCGCTACCATCCTTCCTGTCTCACAAACCCATAATCTTGCTGTTATCCTTGACTCCTCTCTCTCATTCAACCCACATACTTCAATCCATCACTAAATCCTGTCGGTCCCATCTCCACAACATCACTAAAATCCACCCTTTCCTCGCCAACCAAACTGCTACCATGTTAATACAATCACTCATCCTTTCATGCCTGGATTACTGCATCAGCCACCTTGCTGACGTCCCAGCCTCCTGTCTCTCCCACTCCAGTCCAGACTTCACTCCGCTGCCCAGATCATTTTTCTACAAAAACGTTCAGGACATGTCTTCCCACTCCTCAAAAAACTCCAGTGGTTGCCAATCCACCTCTGCATCAAACAAAAACTCCTCCATCACCTATAAAGCACTCCATCACCTTTCCCGTTCCTACCTTACCTCACTACTCTTCTACTACAACCCAGCCCACACACTTTGCTCTTCTAGTTCTAACCTTCTCACTGTGCCTTCAGTCTCACCTGTCTTGCTACCGACCCCTGGCCCACATCCTGCATCCTGGAATGCCCCCCCCTCCTCAAATCTGACAGGTGATTACCCCCCCCCCCCCCACTGCCGACCTTCGAAGCCTTATTGAAGGCACATCTCCTCCAAGAGGGCTTCCCAGACTAAGCCGCCACATCCCTTCCTCTTCTCCCACTCCCTTCACATCGCCATGGCTTGCTCCTTTTGTTATTCTTCCCCTCCCAACCCCATAACACTCATGTATATATGTATAATTTATTCATTTGCATTGATGTCTGTCTCCCCCCTCTAGACTGTATGCTTGTTGTGGGCAGAGAATGTGTCTATTGTTGTACTGTACTTTCCTAAATGATTAGTACAGTGCTCTGCACACAGTAATTGCTGAATAAATACGATTGAATGAATGAATGAATTTGATCACTTGGAGAACAAAGCAGGCCCACGTACCGGATGGAAAATAGCCCAGTGGCAATTATTGCTACCTGTCTTTAAGTAAGTATCCTGTATTGTGCTCGCGTAGATTTGCACCAACTGTATAAAGAACCTCTGTGTTCTCAAAGTGGAGCTGGCCTTGAATAGCAGAGTAAATTCTCCCTGACAACCCCCACTCCCTACTACTGCTAGAAAAAGTGCTTATAATAATAAACTTGTATCTGACATACCCTTTTTGAACAAGCGCAGTCTGTGAACTTTTTCTTCCACAGTAATTTGATGCCATGACTCAGATTGACAATGCCCGACAGTGGTCCAGAGCAGTCAGTCTATCAGTGACTCCAAGGCACAAACAAAAAGGGTAAGAGACCTTTTGAAATCATTTCTGGGGTTCAGAGATGGAAGGACCGTTGGCAGTTCTACCAGATGAGCTTATGTCATTTGACCACTTGGCAGTAGGTGTGTTAGCCACAAGTGAGTAATTTGGTCCATTGAATAATAGAGACAGGATTTCAGAACTTTCCTCCCAACAGCAGGGCTGGTTAGCGGTGCAGGGCACAGGATTACATATAAATTCGCTTTGGACCTAAAATTTCAAGTTCTTATTCAAACGGAATTTTATACCCCACTAAACAGTTCCCTTCTGAAGGAACCTTTGACCTAGACAAAATAGTTCATCTCCACAGAACACTGGAGCATTAGAATCTAAAGGAATTCCCACCAGGGGCAGTGGGAGTTAGGATTTATTAGTAGGGCATGTATTTTGGTCATTTCTCTGTGCCTTGTCTACTTTTCTATCTCTGTCCTTCTGTTTGGCGAGTCACTTCGGTCACCCTAACATTCATTTGGGATGGCTATTTGCAGGACCCACCATGTCCAAACTGCAAAAAAAAAACCTTGGGTAGTGCATTCTATTCACACATCTGATGCTAACATCTGACTCTGCCCTAAACTTCTTTCTCGTTTATGCTATATGTGTGTCTGAAAGAAACTCAGTGCTCAGTATTAAGCCTACCAGCTGGTGTAGGCCAGAGCTAGGTGTCAGAAAGAAATGAATTCAGTAAAACCTGAGCAAATACCAACCAAACTCCCAAGTTCCCTGGGGAATCTTCCTATGTATTAACTCCACCTGGGCTTCTGTCTACCCGAAGCTGTGAAATGGGATCCCACTGGGGAATCTACTGGGATTGAAGTATATGTTTAAACCAGCACTAACCAAGCTACCAAGTTTAAGTAGCAGGCACCAAACACCTGCTAGGTGGTGAACTAGCTTTATAGTGAAATATGAACCTTATTGTCAAAGAGGTAATTCTCAGCCGGTTAGGCAAAAGGAGGTGATAACTTACACTTGATCTTTCAGGAAAGGAATAATAATAATAATGATGGTATTTGTTAAGCACTTATTATGTGCAAGGTGATCAAGTTGTCCCACGTGGAGCTCACAATCTTAATCCCCATTTCACACATGAGGTAACTGAGGCACAGAGAAGTTACGTGACTTGCCCAGAGTTACACAGCTGGCAAGCAGTGGAGTCGGGATTAGAACCCATGATCTCTGACTCCCAAGCCTGTGTTCTTTCCACTGAGCCACACTGTTTCTCATCAGAAGGGAAAATTTGGAATGATAATTGAATCTGGATTTTTCACAAATGGGAATTAAAAGAATCTAAGGAATTTGTTTTAGATACTGGGAAGCCTACTGAGTGGCATAAATTTCTTGGGGAAAGGATCCAGGAGTGGGGCAACTTCATGGGTGACAAAAGGACTTTAAGTCTAAGCTAAAGCCTCAGCTCTCATAAAGGCTAATAAGAATGAAATGAAACAGAATTAAGCTGAGAAACTTTGTCAACCATGAATCAACACTCAAAGGGAAGATTTAATTGCTGAGTACTACAAATTAGTTTCCTAAATGCTTAGTACAGTGCTCTGCACACAGTAATTGCTGAATAAATACGATTGAATGAATGAATGAATTTGATCACTTGGAGAACAAAGCAGGCCCACGTACTGGATGGAAAATAGCCCAGTGGCAATTATTACTACTTGTCTTAAAGTAAGTATTGTTGAGTAGAACAAACTAAATGTATTAAAATGGGGTTTATTTGTTCATCTTTCCTTGTTACATCAATCTTTTGTTCAAATGGTCTTTAATACAGAATGGAGAGTGATGTGCTACCATTTTAACTCATGGTTTTCAACAACTCCCTGATCCTCTGTCCTTCATTACTACTCTGGTTAACCCACTCGTCCACACTCACACCTAAGGATTAGGTTGAGTCACTGTGGCATGGCTCACCTCCTGCTAGAAGGCTGGTGTGCTGGGGAGTGAAGTAGGGAAAATTCCCAAAGGTATGGATCGGTGGGCAAGATCCAAGGGGTGGAATGTGACTGGTCACACCTGGCCAGGCTAAAAAGTTTAGCTCACTAGTACCAGAGGGGCTGGCAAGGAGGGTTAGGGAGCATTAATACTACCATAGCTCCTGGCTCCACCAACCCCAGAGGGCCTGGGTGAGCAATAACACTGAATAATTAGGCCCAGAATGAGAAAATTGTAATGGATCTTGTCACAAGATCCTTTATCACCCCAAATATGGCTAACAGGAGGGAAGAGGATTGGGAGGTAGCAAGGTATATCTGGGGAGAGGTCTCCACAAACTTTTTGTAGTAGGCTGGAACTCTGTCATACCAATGTGGTGAGTCTCATCTACCCAGAGACATTAATTCATTCATTCAATCATATTTATTGCAGAGCACTGTACAAAGCACTAAGCACTGTACTAAGCAGAGAGTACCATGCAACAATAAACACATTCCCTACACACAATGAGCTAGAGGGGGAGACAGGCATTAATATCAATAAATAAATTATAGATATGTACACAAGTGCTGTGGGGCTGGGAGGGAGGATGACTAAAGGGAGCAAGTTAGGGCGATGCAGAAAGGAGTGGGAAAAGAGGAAAGGAAGGCTTAGCCAGGGAAGGCCTCTTGGAGATGTGCCATCAGAAAAACTTTGAAGCAGGGGAGAGTAATCATCTTTTGGATTTGAGGAGGGAGGACATTTCAGGCCACAGGCAGGACATAGGTGAGGGATCAGCGGCAAGATAGATGAGATTGAGGTTAGCATTAGAGGGGCAAAATGTGCAGGCTGGGTTGTAGTAGGAGAGTAGCGATGTGAGGTAGGAGGGGGCAAGGTGACTGAATGCTTTAAAGTCAATGGTGAGGAGTTTTTTGTTTGATGCGGAGGTGGATGGACAACCATTGGAGTTTCTTAAGGAGTGGAGAAACATATAAGTCCCAGGTGGGAGGATGGGTTTGTCATAAACCTGTATTCTTACCGTCATGTCATAAAGGAAAAAAAAGAATGATTGAAGGTGAATGTTTTTGCTGACCTCTAGTTTTTGATTAGCAAGTAGAGTGTAGAGCTTTTGTGGGTAAATTCAGCGCAAAAAGAGAATATCCAAGTGGTTGAGGCCTTTGAAGAGCTCATTTCAGTGGGGAACAATGTGGTAGACACTGTCCAATCCCAACCAGACAGACAGAAAAACGAAGATCACAGGTTGAGAGGGAAAGGTGGATGGAAGAATGGATGGATCTCCTTACTTTAGGACCTTGATGATGCCACATACTTTCATGGAGGAAGGAGGAAGGACGCGGTCAGGGGGATAGAATGGGGAAAATCCAGAATTTTTGACTAAGCATGAGCCCTTGGAAGCCGTGATGTGGCAGCCTGCATGGGTGAGACTATTCATTCTTTGCCTGGGTAGGGGTGAGCCCTCCAAAGAAAGCCACCAGAATGCAGATCCTCATTTTGTTCTGACGATTTTAACACCTCTCCACATGTTTTGTTTTGTTGTCTGTCTCCCTCTTCTCAACTGTTAGCCCGTTGTTGGGTAGGGACTGTCTCTATATGTTGCCAACTTGTACATTCCAAGCGCTTAGTACAGTGCTCTGCACACAGTAAGTGCTCAATAAATACAATTGAATGAATGAATAATTCTATTTATTTATATTGATGCTGTTGCCTGTATACTTGTTTTGATGTCTGTCTCCTCCCTTTTAGACTGTAAGCAGCAGACTGAAGTATGGACTGGAATGGGGAAACACAGGGGCTGGGAGGTCAGCAAGGAGGCTGATCAAGGTGGGATAGGATAAGTGATTATATTAACATAGTAGCCATAAAAAATAATAATTTTATTTTAATTAATTTTATTTTAAATGTTAATAATTTAATTATAAATTATTATTATTATTATTTTATCGTTATTATGGTAATTGTTAAGTGCTTACTATGTGCCAAGCACTTTCTAAGTGCTGAGGTAGAAACAAGGTAAGCAGGTTGGACACAGTCCCTTGTCACACATGGGCTCACACTCTTAATCCCCATTTTACGGATGAGTACCAGATAAATTATGTGACTTTCCCAAGGTCACAAGGCAGACATGTAGCAGAGCTGGGCTTAGAACCCAGGTCCCTATAACTCCCAAGCCCATGCTTTATCCATCAGGCCATGCTGCTTCCTGTTTGGATGGAGAGGAAAGAGTGGATTTTAACTATGTTGTGAAGGTGGAATCAACAGGAGTTAATGGATTGAATGTGTGGGTTGAATGAGAGAATGGAGTCATGGGTAACACCAAGGTTATGGGCTTGTGAGACAGGAAGAATGGTGGTGTTGTCTACAGTAATGGGAAAATCACGAGGAGGAAAGGGTTTGGGTGGTAAGATAAACAGTTCTGTTTTGGACATATTAAGCTTGAGGTGATGGGAGGGCAACCATGTAGAAATGTCTTGAAGGCAGGAAGAAATGTGAGACTCCAGAAAGGGAGAGAGATCAGGGCTGGAAATGTAGAATTGGGTATCATCAGCATAGAAGTGGTAGCTGAAGCCATGGGAGTGAATGAGTTCTCCAAAGAAGTGGGTGTAGATGGAGAATAGAAGGGGAATGAGGTTTGAGGGACCCCCACAGTTAGGGGGTGGGAGGCAGAGGAGGAGCCCGTGAAAGAGACTGAGAATAAACAGCCAGAGAGGTAAAGGGAGAACCAGGAGTGGACAGTGACAGTGAAGCCAAGATTGGATAATGTATCCAAGAGAAGGGAGTGGTCGACGATTAGGATAGAGTAGAAGCCATTGGATTTGGCAAGAAGGAGATAACTGGTGACCTTTGAGAAAGTAGTTTCTGTGGAGTGAAGGAGACGGAAGCCAAACTGGAGGGAGTCAAGGAGAGAATTAGAGCAGAGGAATTTGATAGAGCGGGTATAGACAACTCAGTCAAGGAGTTTGGAGAGGAATGGTAGGAGGAAGATGGGGCAGAAACAACAACAACCAAGGAAGGGTTGTTTTAGGATAAGGGAGACATGATCATATTTGAAGGCAGTGAGGAAGAAGCCATTGGAGACCTAGCAGTTGAAGATGACTGTAGAAGTCAGGGACACCCAGTTTGTCGGGTCTTGTGTGGCACCAAGAGATCAATTGGACCTCCTCACTGAAATTGAGTGAGTATTCTAGGAATTTGATACCCCGACTCCCACCCCGCCGTGGGTGATTGTGAAAGGTAAACTGTGTTGGAGTGGTTTGAAGGGAACCCTGGGTGATTGTGAAAGGTAGCCCATTTGGGATGGTTTGAGAGGTAGTCTGTTTGGAGGCCGGGGGTGTGGGGGGACATGAAAGGAAGCCTGTCTGGGGTAACTTTGAAAGGTGTTTCCTTCCCAGTTTTACCAGCCCCTAGAAGTGGGGTACTATGCTGACCAGTGTACTTATTGCTAATTAGTCTAGGAGTCGCTTTGCCCTCTGCAGATCATATCTCACAATTCCTTGTACTGTAATCTTAATAAACCTGCTTTGATTATCTTTTACCCAAGTTTGTGATTCCATTTCCAACTCTCTGATCTGTGAGCTCATGAGTTACCCAGCAGCTAATTCTGACAAGTGACAGGAACATGGACTGTGTCCAACCTGATTAGCTTGTATCTACCCCAGTGGTTAGAAAAGTGCCTGGCACATAGTAAGTGCTTAGTAAATACCATAAAAAAGGCACCCCGGGGAGGAAGCTGCTGAAGAGCTCCCCGCTCTGACCTTGCTTCCCACTCTCTTCTTTCCCTCAAAAGTAGAAATGTGGTTTTCCCCCACTCCAACCCCCCTCATGAAAATGTGGTTTTCTCCCTCACCACCTCCTCATAAAACTGCAACTAGGTCCCTGACTGCAGTTCACAGGACCACAACATCCAGCCCAGAGTCTTCGCTGCCCGTCAGACAGGGAGCTGGGGAAGCAGGTTGGTTGGGGGAGTAGGGGATGCTTTCTGCCCCTGGGAAGTGGGGGTCTCTCTTGGGCATGGGCAGGGCCGAGTCCAGACCCTGATTCTAGTGTTCCCGAATCAATCAATCAATCAATTGTATTTATTGAGCACTTACTGTGTGCAGAGCACTGTACTAAGTGCTTGGGAAGTACAAGTTGGCAACATATAGAGACAGTCCCTACTCAACAGTGGGCTCACAGTCTAGAAGGGAAAAGAAAGCCAGTTCACCCCGGGTGGAACTCGAACCCACAATCCCTGGCTTAGGAGGCCAGTGCCTTATCCTTTAGGCCACCGGGGCACATGGTTGAAGAGCCCGAGCCCAGTGGGTTGGGGCTTTGAAGGGGAGTCGAGGCTGTGCCCATTAGGAGAGAGGAAGGGAGCATAAACTGAGAGTGTTCTCCTAGCCCCCACCCTGTGGGTGGCCCATCCTGTCCTTGAGGAAGGGTGTGTGTTATGAGAGGCCGTAGGGAGCAGGATTCGGCCCCAGTCTTTGGGATGGGGGCCCAGGAGGGGAGAATCTGACTAGGAGTCTCCCAGGACTGGGGGCAGAACCCAGACTATGAAGCCAGGGGACCCTTCCCTTCTTCTCCTCATCCCCTCCACCCAAAAAACCCCCACACTTCCATTGTCTTCATGCATTTCCTTGCAGGTCACCACAAAGTTGGGAGATGGGGCTGCCTCATGTGGCCACAATCACTGTCCTCTGGGTCCAGATCCTGCTGCAAACGCCTCAGGTACTCACCTTCCCCCATCTTCCTGCACCAACAGTCACTAAAAGATGTTTCTTTTTTCTTTTTATTTTCTTAGTATTTAGTAGGTACTTAGTATGTGCCAGGTACTGTATTAAGTGCTGGGTAGGTACAAGCTAATCAGTTCATGACCCACATGGGGCTCACAGTCTTAATCCCCACTTTTCAGATGAGTTAACTTAGGTGCAGAGGAAGTAAAGTGACTTGCCCAAGGTCACACCAGTTCCTGAGATGCAATGTCCTGGTGCTCTTGGGGCTAGGACAAATGGGGCTGGGGGCTTGGGGGAGCTTTGGGTGGAGGTGAAAGTCAGGGAGTCATTCAATCATTTATTGAGCACTTATTCATTCATTCATTCAATCATATTTATTGAGCACCTACTGTGTGCCCTTCTGATTCCTTCCTTAGTACAGAGCACTGTACTAAGCGCTTGGGAAGTACAAGTTGGCAACGTATAGAGATGGTCCCTACCCAACAACAGGCTCACAGTCTAGAAGTTGCAGAACACTGTACTAAGTGATTGGGAGAGTACAGTCCAACAATAAACAGACACATTTCCTGCCCACATTGAGCTTACAGTCTATAGGGGGAGACAGACATGTTTTGAGGTGTGTATATCTATAATTCTATTTATTTATATTGATGAATGTTTCCTTGTTTTGTTGTCTGTCTCCTTGCTTCTAAACCATAAGCCCAGTGTGGGCAGGGATCGTCTCTCTTTATTGCTGAACTATACTTTCCAAGTGCTTAGTACAGTGCTCTGCACACAGTAAGCACTCAATAAATATGATTGAATGAATGAATGAACTGAAATAAACAAATTACAGATATGTGCATAAGTGATGTGACATCATTATCTGCCAATTTTATTATTGCCATAGCACACTGATTGTTTAACTACACCCTGTGATGCCATCGCCTACTTATATCATTGCTACTGTTTTATTGCTTCTGCATTTCAATTGTTAACCTCCCACCGTACTGTCACTTGCCCTGCTGACCTCACCATGAACTTTCAGTTCCCTTGCTCCCAACTGCCATTCCCATTCCTCACCTTCCCCTTCCCCTCTCCCACCCAGCTTTTTCCCTCCCTCTCCCCCACCAAGCCCACTCCCCCTCACCCCCTACCAAGGATTCCTCTGTACCAGCACCGGCCCTCTGCTCCTCCCTCCCGGCCCCCTCCCTCCCCTTCTCCCCGCCCCCACCCCATCCCAGTTCTCCTCTCCCATCGCCACCCCCCTTCCCACTCTCCCCGCCCAGGCCCCCACAAACTCATCCCAATCCAAACCCTCCCCACCCCTCGCACCCTTCCCCCTCCCTCCCCTCCCTCGACAGCTGCTGCCAAGTGTGGCCTTTGGAACCCCCGCTCCATTTTAAGTAAGATCCCTTTCATCCTGGACCTATTCCTTTCCAGCTCTCTACTCCTTCTCGCCCTAACTAAAACTTGGCTGTCTCCAGACGACACGGTCTCTTCTGCTGCTCTCTGCAGTGCAGGCCTCTTCTTCTTCCATTCCCCCAGACTCACCGGAAAAGGAGGAGGTGTCGGTTTCCTTCTCGCCCCCCAATGTCGCTTTCGCACTATCCCTCCTTCCCCTTCCCTTTCCTTCCCTTCCTTTGAAACCCACATTATTCGCCTCTACCACCCCCTCCAGATTCTTGTAGCGGTCATCTACCGCCCTCCGGGCCCCACTTCCAACTTCTTTAACGACTTTGACCCCTTCCTCTCCTTCCTTCTCTCCTTCTCCATGCCCACTCTGATCCTCGGAGACTTCAATATCCACATGGATATCCCTAACGACTCCTCTGCTGCCCGCCTTCTATCTCTCCTTGACGCTGCCAACCTCTTCCTCCACCCCACCTCACCCACTCACCAACTTGGTCATACCCTCGACCTCACATCTCCTACCGCTGCACTGTGTCCACCCTCACCAACTCTGAAATCCCTCTCTCTGATCATAATCTTCTCACCTGCCTCCTCACTCACACTCCTTTCCCCTGTAAATCCGTATTACTCCCTCACAGAGATCTCCGCTCTCTGGACCCTACCCATCTTTCGGAGCGCCTCACACCCCACCTCGCCGCCCTCTCCTCTCTACCCAGTCTTGATGATCAGATTACTGCTCTCAACTCTACCCTTTCTACTCAGCTAGACTCACTCGCTCCCCTTTCCCTTCGCCGCTCTCGCACCACTAACCCACAGCCCTGGATCACTGCCACTGTCCGCCTCCTTCGCTCTTATGCTCGAGCTGCCGAACGCCGCTGGCGGAAGTCTAAACACCATGCCAACCTCGTTCACTTCAAGTTTATCCTTTCCTGCCTTAACTCAGCCCTCTCTTCTGCCAGACAAAACTATTTCTCCTCCCTTATTGACACCCAAGCCCATCACCCCCGCCAGCTCTTCCGTACACTCAACTCCCTTCTCAGGCCCCCGGTTCCTCCCCCTCCTCCTTCCCTCACCCCCAATGATGTGGCCTCCTACTTCATTAACAAAATGAAATCCATCAGGTCCGACCTCCTCAAAGTCTCTTCCCCCCTTTCTCCATCCCCCTGGCTCTCAACACTCTCTGCTGCTCTCCCATCCTTCCCAGCAGTGTCCTCAGAGGAGCTCTCCTCCCTCCTCTCAAGTGCTACTCCAGCCACCTGTGCTTCTGACCCCATTCCCTCTCATCTCATTAAATCTCTCGCTCCATCCCTTCTCCCCTCCTTAACTTCCATCTTCAACCGCTCACTCTCCACTGGTTCCTTCCCCTCTGCCTTCAAACATGCCCATGTCTCTCCCATCCTAAAAAAACCCTCTCTTGACCCCACCTCACCTTCTAGTTATCGTCCCATATCACTCCTACCATTCCTTTCCAAACTCCTTGAACGAGTTGTCTACACTCGCTGCCTAGAATTCCTCAATAACAACTCTCTCCTTGACCCCCTCCAGTCTGGCTTCCGTCCCCTACATTCCACGGATACTGCCCTCTCAAAGGTCACCAATGACCTCCTGCTTGCCAAATCCAACAGCTCCTACTCTGTCCTAATCCTCCTCGACCTCTCAGCTGCCTTTGACACAGTGGACCACCCCCTTCTTCTCAACACGCTATCTGACCTTGGCTTCACAGACTCCGTCCTCTCCTGATTCTCCTCTTACCTCTCCGGTCGTTCTTTCTCAGTCTCTTTTGCAGGCTCCTCCTCCCCCTCCCATTCTCTCACTGTGGGGGTTCCCCAAGGTTCAGTGCTTGGTCCCCTTCTGTTCTCAATCTACACGCACTCCCTTGGTGACCTCATTCGCTCCCACGGCTTCAACTATCATCTCTACGCTGATGACACCCAGATCTACATCTCTGCCCCTGCTCTTTCCCCCTCTCTCCAGGCTCGCATCTCCTCCTGCCTTCAGGACATCTCCATTTGGATGTCTACCCGCCACCTAAAGCTCAACATGTCGAAGACTGAACTCCTTGTCTTCCCTCCCAAACCTTGCCCTCTCCCTGACTTTCCCATCTCTGTTGACGGCACTACCATCCTTCCCGTCTCACAAGCCCACAACCTTGGTGTCATCCTCGACTCCGCTCTCTCATTCACCCCTCACATCCAGGCCGTGACCAAAACCTGCCGGTCTCAGCTCCACAACATTGCCAAGATCCGCCCTTTCCTCTCCATCCCAACCGCTACCCTGCTCATTCAAGCTCTCATCTTATCCCGTCTGGACTACTGCATCAGCCTTCTCTCTGATCTCCCATCCTCGTGTCTCTCTCCACTTCAATCCATACTTCATGCTGCTGCCCGGATTATCTTTGTCCAGAAACGCTCTGGGCATATCACTCCCCTCCTCAAAAATCTCCAGTGGCTACCAATCAATCTGCGCATCAGGCAGAAACTCCTCACCCTGGGCTTCAAGGCTCTCCATCCCCTCGCCCCCTCCTACCTCACCTCCCTTCTCTCCTTCTACAGCCCAGTCCGCACCCTCCGCTCCTCCACCGCTGATCTCCTCACCGTACCTCGCTCTCGTCTGTCCCGCCATTGACCCCCGGCCCACGTCATCCCCTGGGCCTGGAATGCCCTCCCTCTGCCCTTCCGCCAAGCTAGCTCTCTTCCTCCCTTCAAGGCCCTGCTGAGAGCTCACCTCCTCCAGGAGGCCTTCCCAGACTGAGCCCCTTCCTTCCTCTCCCCCTCATCCCCCTCTCCATCCCCCCATCTTACCTCCCTCCCTTCCCCACAGCACCTGTATATATGTATATATGTTTGTACATATTTTTTTACTCTATTTATTTATTTAATTTATTTGTACATATCTATTCTATTTATTTTATTTTGTTAGTATGTTTGGTCTCTGTCTCCCCCTTTTAGACTGTGAGCCCACTGTTGGGTAGGGACTGTCTCTATGTGTTGCCAATTTGTACTTCCCAAGCGCTTAGTACAGTGCTCTGCACATAGTAAGCACTCAATAAATATGATTGATGATGATGATGATGATGATGTGGGGCTAGGAGGGGGGATAAAAAAAGGAGAACGTCAAGGTGACACAGAAGGGAGTGTGGGAAGAGGAAAAGAGGGCTTTGTCATGGAAAGCCTCTTGGAGTAGATGTGCTTTGTTTGGCAAATTGGAGAGTGAGTTGGCTTAATCAGGGAAGATTTCCCAGTGGTGGTATCCTGAACCTGTGCTGTAAAGGTTGTATATGTTGCCAACTTGTACTTCCCAGGTGCTTAGTACAGTGCTCTGCACACAGTAAGTGCTCAATAAATACAATTGAATGAATGAATGAATAAAGGGAGGAGAGAGGGATGTTGAGACAGGAAAAGGGACTAAAGTTCTGGTGTTTCTGGTCAAGTTAACTATTATTATTTGTAGTGGTAGTATTAAGGGCTTACTGTGGGTCAAGCACTGTTTTAAGTGCTGGGGTTTTGTCTTGTCTTATGCCATCATGTCGCCTCCAACCCAAAACAACACCATGGACACAGCTCTCCTAGAATGCCCCACTTCCATCTGCAATCAGTCTGGTATTGTATCCACAGAGCTTTCTTTGTGAAAATATGGAAGTGGTTTATCACTGCCTCCTTCCGCAGAGTAAACTCGAATCACCACCCTCGACTCTCTCCCATGCCACTGCTGCCCAGCACAGGTGAGTTTTGACTTGCAGCAGATTGCCTTCCACTCACTAGCCACTGCCCAAGCTACGGATGGCATGGATATGTCTCTGCTTGACTCTCCCTCCTTTAGTTAAGTCCGGTAGAGTACTGGAATCTCTCTAGGTGTGATCCTGAGAGGGAAAGTGCTGGGGTAGATAAGAGTTAATCAAGTCAAGGAACAAGTTAACTTGTTCCACGTGGGACTCAAAGTCTAAGTAGGAGGGACAATGGCATTGAATTCTTATTTTATAGATAAGGAAAAACTGAGGCATAAAAAAGTGAAATGACTTGCCCCAAGTCACACAGCAAGCAACTGGCTGAGCTAGAATTAGAACCCTGATCCTCTGACTCACAGGCCTGTGCTCTTTCCACTAGGCCACAGTGTTCCCCAAAAGGATCCCCCCACAAATCACTGCTCCCGGAATGACCTTTCCAAAGCTGTGGTTCTCCCTGTTCTCCTGAACCTGGCTCCTACTGTGACTGGATCCAGGGCACTGCCCTCAAGAGATGTGGTGCACCAGCCCCTGTCAGCCTACTCTCCACCTTCAGGAATTCTCCAAAGATGTCAGGGATCCAGGAATAGTGGTGGGCAGAAAGGGAGTCCAGAGTGGGCCAGCGTGGGGCCAACGATATTGCCTGTCCTGTGCTTTCCATCCTTTCCCTGACACCTGAGCTATTTTCTCCACCCACACAAGCTTCCTTACTGTCCCTCACTTATTTCCAACACGTTGTGCTCGCCTACTACCCCAGTCCCCTTGTCCCCCAAACTCCATCTCTGCTCAAATCCACTAAACCACATTCATCCCCAATTCCAGTCCTTCCTGAAAAGTCATCTCATCCACGAAGTCCTCTCAAGTCCCTCAACCACCACAGCACTCATGTGTAGAACAGTTTGTTGATTTGATATTCTTTGACTGGTTGATTCACTTTACGTGTCCTTTCTATCTAGTCCCAGGTTTTGGTCTTATTTGCATTAGACCAGCCCAGATTCTGATTCCTTCTACCCTCTGGCTGCCATAAAGTTCTTCCCCCTCCCCAGGCCTCTGAATGCCCCTAACTATTGATCATCTGTGGATTGGACATCCTTGCCCAGCCCCCAGGTCCCAGCCCCCTCTCCATCTCTGACCTAGAAGGGAGGGTCTAGGCTAGGCACCCACTGGTCCTGCCCTGACCTCCCCCGGTGCTGATCTCATAATCCTCTCTGTCCAGGTGGAAGGCCAGTGGATCAAGATGACCATGGAGTACAACGCTTTCGATGACCAGTATAAGGGATGCGAAAACAAAATGGATTCCATAGCCCACCGACTCCTGCAGCATGAAAAGAAGAACAACCGAATCCTCCAATACGCCTGGGCCAAAGCACAGAACAAGTGGTATAAAGAAATCAAAAAGAAGGTGTATCCCCTCCCTTCAGGCTTCAGGGACAAGTATGGCATAGCGCTCGTGATGTACACCGATAACCGCTTTTATCCACACTTCAACTTGGCCATGCGGACCAACGGGAGGTCTCTGAACTACTACAAGAAATATTTCCGCTATAAAGCCGTCCACTTCTACTTGACCAGGGCCCTGCAGCTCCTGCCTAAGATCAGCTGCACCACATGGCTTTATCGGGGCGTTAAGAGGAAGTTCATTCACCTTGGGACTGGTCCCATCCGCTTCGGGCAGTTCACCTCCACCTCCCGGAATTGTTCGATAAGTAAGAATTTTGGTACAGTCACCTTCTTCACCATCCAGTCCTGCTTGGGCGTATCCATCAAGAAGTTCTCATATTTCCCGAACGAGGAGGAAGTGCTGATTCCAGGGAATGAAGTCTTCACTGTTTCAGCTAAAAGAAATGGGGTTTTCAGACTGAAGAGTAGAAAGACTTTATCCTGCTTCAACTGTGCCCTCTTGGGATGTGAGTTGAAGGGGTGGTTAGTCCTACTGGCTCTCTGTGATTGCAGCTCTCCCCACTTCCAAATCACTCAAAAAGTCATTCCCTACTGGAGGCCTTCCCTAAGTAATACCCCTATCCCAGTTCTTATTATTCCATCAGCCACCTCCCACTCAATCAATGGTATTCAGTGAGCACTTACAATACAGGCTGGGCACTGATCTAAGTGCTTGGTAGAATGCAATGCTATTGAGTTGGTGGATACCTTCTCTGCCCACGAGGAGCTTACAGACTAGAGGGGAAGGCAGACATTAAAATAAATTACCCAGTGTTAGGGTGAGGTGAATATCAAGTGCTGGAATTGCATAAGTGATTCAGCAGGAAGGGAGGATAGGGGAAAGAAGAGCTTAAAGTGGGAAGTCCTCTTGGAGAAGATGTGACTGTGGTAGGGCTTTGAAGGTGAGGAGAGCTGTGGCCCCTCAGATATGAAAAGGGAGAGGAATTCATAGCAAATCATTAATTTATATGTTCATGTTTGCTTACTTTTATTACCAGAATTACCAATGCCCTCATTCCTTTTCCATGTGTGTGTGTGTGCGTGTTTATGTGTCAGTGTACAGTCTGTGTCTTCCCTTCAGTCCCATTCCACTGTGAATGCCTGAGGGCAGGAACTGTGTGACTTTCACTTTTACTGCACTCTCCTGGCACCCAAAAGAGGGTGTACACAGCAGCTGCTCAGCAGATACTGATGACTGACTGGGAAAAGGAGCTTGGTCTATGGGGGTGGGTGCCAAAGGGTGTGGACTGGGGAAGACTGGGGAACTTTATCTTCCCTCCCAAACCCTGACCTTTCCCGAACTTTCCCATCACTGTAGATAGCACAACCATCCTTTCCATTTTACGAGCCCATAACCTTGATGTCATCCTTGACTCCACTCTCTTATTCACCCCACATAACCAATCTGTCACAAATTCTGTCGCTCTCACCTTCACAGCATCACCAAGATCTACCATTTCCTCTCCATCCAAACTGCTACCACATTAGCACAATCACTCATCCTATCCCGCCCAGATTACCGCATCAGTCTCCTTTCTGATGTTTCAACTTCCTGCCTCTCCCCACTTCAGTCTATACTTCACTCCACTGCCTGGATTATCTTTCTACAGAAACATTCAGGGCAGTGCATGTCACCCCTGCTCCTCAAAAATCTCCAGTGGTTGCCTATCCATCTCCATATCAAACAAATATTCCTCACTATTGGCTTTAAAGCTCTCCATCACCTTGCCCCCTCTTAGCTCACCTTCCTTCTCTCCTTCTACAACCCAACCGCACATTTGCTCATCTGGTGCTAACCTTCTTACTGTGCCTCAATCTCTTCTGCCTCACCACCGACCACTGGCCCATGTCCTTCCTCTAGCCTGGAACACCCGCCCTATTCAAATCTGCCAAACAATCACTCTCCCCTCCTTCAAAGCCCTACTAAAGGTGTACCTTCTCCAGGAGGCCTTCCCAGACTAAGCCCCACTTTTCCTCAGCTCCCACTCCCTTCTGCGTTACCCTGACTTGTTTCCTTTGTTCTTCCCCCCTCTCCCTGCCCCACAGCACTTTTGCATATATGTATATCTCTAATAATTCTATTTATTTATATTGAAGCCTGTTTACTTGTATTGATGTCTGTCTCCCGCACTCTAGACCTTGAGAAGCAGCATGGCCTAGTGGCAAGAGCCCGGGCTTGGGAGTCAGAGGATGTGGGTGCTAATCCCACCTCTGCCACTTGTCTGCTGTGTGACCTTGGGCAAGTCCCTTCACTTCTCTGTGCCTCAGTTCTTTCATCTGTAAAATGGGGATGAAGACTGGGAGCCCCAGTGGAATAACCTGATTGCCTTGTATCTACCCCAGCACTTGAACTGTGCTCAGCAAGTAATAAGCGCCTAAAAAATGCCATCATCATCACTATCATTATTATTAAACTGTGAGCCCATTGTGGGCAGGCACTGTCTCTCTTTATTTGCTGTACTGTACTTTCCAAGTACTTAGTACAATGCGCTGCACACAGTAAGTGCTCAAAAAATATGATTAAATGAATGAATGAACTTAAGGCCCCCCACGGGCTGGAGGAAGAGGGACAGATGAGGTGTTGCTCTAGTGTTTTGGGATGGGGTGTGCCAGGGCAGGGAAGCTCCTTAGAGCAGGCAGGGGAGGACTGATCTTCTATTCTCTTTGTGTTTCAGATGAGAAAAAGGCTGCTTGCAATTCAGGTGAGGGGCCATCTTGTCTTCCATCCTTGCCCCTGGCTGCAGCCACGTGAGCCCTGAATACCCTGCTGGCTGAGACAGTCACCCTCTGCTCTGTCCCTCCCCTCCACCTTCTTTCCCCCAGGCTGGGTGTGGGAGGGAGCCCAGGGGTCATGGCCAGAGAACTGTCCAGGCCCTCTCTGGCCTTGGAAGCTTTTGGCCTCAGGAATTCTGTCTGGGCTATTAGATACTCTACCCTCAGGCGTACTGGGTAGAGCATGGGCCTGTGCGTCAGAGAGTCATGGGTTCTAATCCCAGCTCCACCACTTGTCTGATGTATGACCTTGGGTAAGTCACTTCACTTCTCTGTGCCTCAGGTACCTCATTGGCAAAATGGGGATTGAGACTATGAGAACAGGAACAGGGACAGGAACATGGAACTATGAGAACATGGAACAGGGACTCTAGCCAACCTGATTTGCTTGTATCCACCCCAGAGCTTAGTTCTGTGCCTGGCACATAGTAAGCACTTAACAAGTACCATTATTATTATTAATAATAATAATAACCCTACTCTGGGCAATGGTTGGTGGTTTGGGGGCTGGTGGGTGGGAGGGGTGAGGATTCCTCCCTCCCAAAATCAGTTATCTCCTGATTTGGACAAAACCCACCGTGGGACACGATGGGGAGAGACCCCTAATTTGAGGGCATTTCCCTTGAGGCTGCTGTTGTAATCCCTTTCACCCACTTTCTCCACAGCTCATCAAGCGATATGGTGGTCCCAAGCTGTCTGACCCTGCTGCTTCTCTCCAGGCTCCTCATTCTGCTCCATGTCTCTGGTTTGGACCTCCAAATCCTATTGTTTATAAGCCTGAGACGACTCAGCTCAGGCACACTCACACCAGCAGACCAGCAGATTAGTACAGCTCACTGCAGTGTGGCGCCCAACTGCTCCCTCCCTGCCCGCTCTATCTCCCTCCCCTGTCTCAGTGCCAGCTCTCTGCCCACACCTCCTCCACCTCCAATCTCCCTTACTGGTTACCCAGTCCCACATAATGCTCACAATCTAATTAGGGTGGAGAACAAGTTTTAAATGCCTACTTTACTGATGTGGAAACTGAAGTACTAAAAATGTAATTAACTTACCCAGTGTCACCCAGCAGGCAAGTGGCAGAGCCAGGATTAGAAGCCAGGTCCTCTGATTCCCACAGTTGAGTTCTTTTCACCCTTCATCAGTTGTAAAACAGGTTCTATTCTCTCCCCTCCACCGATAAACCACTCTCCATCACTGTCTATTTCCCTAGATGGAAGAAAGTGATTTTTTGTACTTTCCCAAGCACTTAATACAATGCTTAGCACACAGTAAGCACTTAATAAATATGAACACAGCTACATTCTACTGTTCTGGTGGTGCTGCCTGTTTATTGGTCTGAAGTCATTTTCTTTGCCGTCCCTTCCCTTCTCTTTCCTGCCTCTTCCTTCCCCCTCCCCCATTCCCTTCCTTTCATCCTTTTCTCCTCCCACAAATTTCACTGCCTCTCCCGGCTCCCTGACCCTCCATGAGCAAGCAAGGATGGAAATAGGCGGTGGAAATTAAGTCTGGTGGAGGGTGTAGATAATATTTCTGGGCCCATTGTGATTCTGAGGCCTCAGAAGTAGAGGGGATTGGTAAGGGGGAGGGGGAGAAGAGCTCAGTGGGAAAAATACCTGGAACAGCTTTCCTGTGGACACGGCCCAGGTGCGAGGAGGAGAGATGGATGGAGAGAACCAGATGGAAGAGAGTGGAAAGGAGACACCCTTGGACATATTTCAGCCCCATAACTCAATCCCATCACTGCCCCAAGCAGTTCCCTTTAGCTGATGAAAAAGTGGTGGGGTGGGGATGGAGGGAACTGTGGATGCAAAGCCCCTTCTCAGGGGAGCGCAGAGGGAACAGTGGTGTCCCCATGACCTGTGGGGTGACCTGGCCTCTTCCCTCCACCCCTTCCCCAATGGCCACCAGCCCAGGCTCAGTATGTAGGCCAGACAGATCAGTCATGCCAGAAGCCAGCTGGCACGCTCACCAGGAGGTGGGCACAGCAATGTGCTTGGGGATGTAGATTTTTCTCACGGTCCATCAGCTCCACCAACCAAGTTCCCCATCACTTATTCCTCAGGGGGAAGTGAGCAGGGACAGAGGGCATGGCCATAATCCCCCATTCTTCCTTCTCCTCCTCCTCCTTACCTTCCTCCTCCTCTTGTTGTCTTATGCTGTCGAGTTGTCTCTGACCCATAACGACGCCAGGGACACATCTCTCCCAGAATGCCCCACCTCCATCTGCAATCTTTCTGGTAGTGTATACATAGAGTTTCCTTGGTAAAGATACTGAAGTGGTTTACCACTGCCTCCTTCCACACAGTAAATTTGAATCTTCAGCCTTGATTCTCTCCTATGCCGCTGCTGCCCAGCACAGGTGAGTTTTGACTTGTAACAGATTGCCTTCCACTCGCTAGCCACTGCCCAAGCTAGGAATGGAATGGATATGCCTCTGCCTGACTTTCCCTCCTGTAGTCGAGGCTGGTAGAGTACTGGGAACTCTGCAGGTGTGATCCTGAGAGGGGCTCCTTCTCCTCCTCTACCTAATCTAGAGCTTAACATGGGTTCAGTTTGACCTGTGGGCACAGAGTATCCAGTGTAGAATGCTTCTGTCCCCTTCAGCTCCCTACCCAGAATAAGGACCTGCTTTAAACCTCAAAGCTCAGGAAAACTACCTGAATTTGGATCAGTCAACACTTCATCCAACAGCGGGCAACCAACCAATCAATCAGTGCTAATTATTGAACCCTTACTGTGTGCAGAGCACTGTAGTAAGCACTTGGGAGAGCACAATACAAAAGAATAAGTAGAGACCAACCCTAGCCACACAGAGTTTACAGACCAGAGGAGCTCACAGACTACACACTTGGTTCCCTGAAAGTAGGTGACCCCAGGTTAGACTATAATCTGTATGTGCATATCTTACTGTCACTACTCAAACAGCAATTTCCCGAAAACAAGGTTAGCAGATGGCAGAGGAACTGTTTTAAGGGCTGTAAACTCACTATGGACAGGGAACATGTCTACCAACTCCATTCAACCAATCAGTCAGTCATATTTATTGAGAGCTTACTGTGTACAGAGCACTGTTCTACGCATTTGGGAGTGTACAATAGAACAGAGTTGGTAGACACATCCCCTGCCTTGATTGGATTCTCCCTAGCACTCAGTACAGTGCTCTGCACAGAGTAAGTGCTCATTATACACTGATTGGGGGGCAAGGTAAAACAAAGCCTCATTCAATCTGAAGACTGGGAGTCCATTGCTGAGGACAGACCTGTCTAGCACACAACACATTGTCATCAAGAATGGAGTGGCTATCTTTGAACAAAAGCTTTATATGCAAGGAGATACAAGGAGACAAAAGAGAAAATAGCATCAGGTACTACTAATATTTAGTACAAAAATACACCAAAAGACAACTTTTTGTGTGCACAGTGTGGTGGGGACTGTCTCTTTTCAGCCACACACACAGGCATAGGTGAACTTCACAATCAATGTTGCCTTCTTCTAAGAGGAAGGAGCACTATGTTCGTGTGTGTGCATGTTTGTGCGTGTTTGCAAACATGTGTATTGACCACAGGAAGCCCAGAGGTTGCACAGAGAACCACACATCCTATTGCTGCCTCACCCCCAAGATCAGTCACTCCTCTGCCATCTCAACTGTAGGGCCTTGGTAAGCGAAGAGGAAGAGGAGGAGAAGGAGAAGGAAGGGGAAGTAGAGGGGAATCAAGAAGAGGCAGTGGAGGAGTGGGAGGAGCAGGAGGAGAAGAGAACCAGCCATCTCCAATCCAGCATCAGATAATGTTTAAACATAGATGGCTGCCTCCAAGCCCCTTCCTGATGCTCAGGGACAGATACTTAGGCTTTGATTATCACCTCTATGTAGATGATACCCAAATCTACATCACCAGTCCTGATCTCTCTCTGTCTCTGCAGTCTTACATTTCCTCCTGCCTTCAAGGCATTTCTACTTGGATGTCCTGCTATCACCTCAAACTTAATATGGCTAAAACTGAACTTCATATCTTCCCACCCAAACCCCGTCCTCCCGCTTACTTTCCTATACCTGTTTTAACGGTTCTACCATCCTTCTTGTCTCACAGGCCCATATTCTTGGCATTATCCTTGACTCCTCTCTCTCGTTCCACCTACATATTCAAGGCATCACTATGTCCTTTCATTCAATCGTATTTATGGAGCGCTTACTATGTGCAGAGCACTGTACTAAGCACTTAGTACAGTGTCTATGTACTGACTATGCCCTGTCAGTTCTACCTTCACAACATCATCACAATCCACCCCTTCCTCTCCATCCAAACTGCTACCACATTAATCAATCAATCGTATTTATTGAGCGCTTACTGTGTGCAGAGCACTGTACTAAGTGCTTGGGAAGTACAAGTTGGCAACATATAGAGACAGTCCCTACCCAACAGTGGGCTCACAATCTAGAAGGGGGAGACAGAGAACAAAACCAAACATATTAACAAAATAAAATCAATAGAATAGATATGTACAAGTAAAATAAATAAATAGAGTAATAAATATGTACAAACATATATACATATATACAGGTGCTGTGGGGAAGGGAAGGAGGTAAGACGGTTGGGATGGAGAGGGGGACGAGGGGGAGAGGAAGGAAGAGGCTCAGTCTGGGAAGGCCTCCTGGAGGAGGTGAGCTCTCAGTAGGGCCTTGAAGGGAGGAAGAGAGCTAGCTTGGCGGATGGGCAGAGGGAGGGCATTCCAGGCCAGGGGGATGACGTGGGCTGGGGGTCGATGGCGGGACAGGCGAGAACGAGGCCTAATGGTGAGGAGGTGAGTGATGGCAGAGGAGCGGAGGGTGCGGGCCGGGCTGTAGAAGGAGAGAAGGGAGGTGAGGTAGGAGGGGGCAAGGTGATGGAGAGCCTTGAAGCTGAGGGTGAGGAGTTTCTGCCTGATGCGCAGATTGATTGGTAGCCACTGGAGACTTTTGAGGAGGGGAGTAATATGCCCAGAGTGTTTCTGGACAAAGACAATCAAGGAAGCAGCATGAAGTATGGATTGAAGTGGGGAGAGACATGAGGATGGGAGATCAGAGAGAAGGCTGTTACAGTAGTCCAGATGGGATAGGATGAGAGCTTGAATGAGCAGGGTAGCGGTTTGGTTGGAGAGGAATGGGTAGATCTTGGCAATGTTGCGGAGCTGAGACCAGCAGGTTTTGGTGACGGCTTGGATGTGAGGGGTGAACGAGAGAGCGGAGTCGAGGATGACACCAAGGTTGCGGGCTTGTGTGACGGGAAGGATGGTAGTGCCGTCAACAGAGATGGGAAAATCAGGGAGAGGGCAGGGTTTGGGAGGGAAGACAAGGAGTTCAGTCTTGGACATGTTGAGTTTTAGGTGGCGGGCAGACATCCAGATGGAGATGTCCTGAAGGCAGGAGGAGATGCGAGCCTGGAGAGAGGGGGAGAGAGCAGGGGCAGAGATGTAGATCTGGGTGTCATCAGCATAGAGATGATAGTTGAAGCCATGGGAGAGAATGAGGTCACCAAGGGAGTGAGTGTAGATTGAGAACAGAAGGGGACCAAGCACTGAACCTTGGGGAACCCCCACAGTAAGAGGATGGGAGGGGGAGGAGGAGCCTGTAAAAGAGACTGAGAATGAACGACCGGAGAGATAAGAGGAGAACCAGGAGAGGACAGAGTCTGTGAAGCCAAGGTCAGATAGCGTGTTGAGGAGAAGGGGGTGGTCCACAGTGTCAAAGGCAGCTGAGAGGTCGAAGAGGATTAAGATAGAGTATGAGCCGTTAGATTTGGCAAACAGGAGGTCATTGGTGACCTTTGAGAGGACAGTTTCCGTGGAATGTAGGGGACGGAAGCCAGACTGGAGGGGGTCAAGGAGACAGTTGGTGTTGCGGAATTCGAGTCAGCGCATGTAGACAACTCATTCAAGGAGTTTGGAAAAGAATGGTAGGAGGGAGATGGGGTGATAACTAGAAGGTGAGGTGGGGTCAAGAGAGGGTTTTTTTAGGATGGGAGAGACATGGGCATGTTTGAAGGCAGAGGGGAAGGAACCAGTGGAGAGTGAGCAGTTGAAGATGGAAGTTAAGGAGGGGAGAAGGGATGGAGCGAGAGATTTCATGAGATGAGAGGGAATGGGGTCAGAAGCACAGGTGGCCAGAGTATCACTTGAGAGGAGGGAGGAGAGCTCCTCTGAGGATACTGCTGGGAAGGATGGGAGAGTAGCAGAGAGTGTTGAGAGCCGAGGGGTTGGAGAAGTGGGGGGAGTGACTTTGGGGAGGTCGGACCTGATGGATTTAATTTTGTTAATGAAGTATGAGGCCAGATCGTTGGGGGTGAGGGAAGGAGGAGGGGGAGGAACCGGGGGTCTGAGAAGGGGGTTGAATGTACGGAAGAGCTGGCGGGGGTGATGGGCATGGGTGTCAGTGAGGGAGGAGAAATAGTTTTGTCTGGCAGAAGAGAGGGCTGAGTTAAGGCAGGAAAGGATAAACTAGCTAGATTGTACTAGCCTCCTTACTGGCCTCCCTGCGTCCTGTCTCTCCCCACTCCAGTCCATACTCCCTTTTGCTTCCTGAATTATTTTCCTTCAAAAACATTCAGACCTTGTTTCTCCACTCCTCAAAAAATTCCAGTGGTTGCCCATCCATCTCCACATCAAACATAAACTCCTCATCATTGGTCTTAGAGCACTTAATCACCTTGCCCCGTCCTTCCTCACATCACTACTCTCCTACTAAACCCCAGCCCGCACATTTTGTTCCTCTAATACTAACCTTCTCACTGTACCTTCAAGCGCTTAGTACAGTGCTCTGCACACAGTAAGTGCTCAATAAATATGATTGAATGAATGAATGAATGTACCTCGATCACATCTCCTCACTGCCGAGCTCTTGCCCACATCCTATCTCTGCCCTGGAATCCCTTTCTCCTCATATCAGACAGGTAGTTGCTCTCTCCTACTTCAAAGCCTTATTGAAGGTACATCTCCTTCAAGAAACCTTCACTGACTAAGCCCTTCTCTCCTCTTCTCCCACTTCCTTCTGAGCTGCTCTTACTTGATCCTTCATTCATCCTCCCTCCCATCCCCACAGCACATATGTATATATCTGTTATTTATTTATCTATCCATTTATATTACTGTCTGTCTCCCCCTCTAGACTGTGAGCTTGTAGTGGGTAGGAATGTGTCTATTGTTATACTGTACTCTCCCAAGCACTTTAGTACAGTACTTTGCATAAAGTAAGTGTTCAATAAATACAATTGAATGAATGAATGAATGAATGAATGAATACAGAACTTCTCATCTTCTCACCCAAACCCTGTCTTCCCCCTGACCTTCCTATCAGTCTAGACAGCACCACCTCCTTCCTGTCTCACAAGCCCATGCCTTGGTGTTTTCCTTGACATTTCTCTCTCATTCAACCCACATATTCAATCCATCACTAAATCCTGTCAGTTCCACCTTCATAACATCGCTAAAATCCATAATAATAATAATGATGATGGCATTTATTAAGCACTTACTATGTGCAAAGCACTGTTCTAAGCACTGGGAGCTTACAAGGTGATCAGTTTGTCCCACGTGGGGCTCACAGTCTTAATCCCCGTTATACAGATTAGGTAACTGAGGCACAGAGAAATTGACTTGCCCAAAGTCACACAGCTGACAAGTGGCAGAGCCGGGATTTGAACCCATGACCTCTGACTCCAAAGCTCATGCTCTTTCCACTGAGCCACACTGCTTCTCCAAGCTGCTTCCATGCTTTCCTCTCCATTCAAACTACTACCACATTAATACAATCACTCATCCTATCCCACCCGGATTACTGCCTCAGTCTCCTTGCTGACCTCCCTGCCTCCTGTGTCTCCTAACTCCAGTCCAAACTTCACTCAACTGCCCAGATCATCTTTCTCTAGAAACTTTCAGGACATGTCATCCCCCTCTTCAAAAACCTCCAGTGGTTGCCTCTCCACCTCGGTATCAAACAAAAACTTCTCACCATTGGCTTTAAAGCACTCCACCAACTTGCCCGCTCCTTCCTCACCTCGCTACTCTCTTGCTACAATGCAGCTCGCACACTCCACTCCTCTGGTACTAACCTTCTCACTGTACCTCAGTCTCATCTATTTGACAGCTGACCTCTCACTCATGCCCTGCTTCTGGCCTGGAACACCCTCCCTTCTCAAATCCAACAGATAATTACTCTGCCCCTCTTCAAAGCTTTGTTGAAGGCACGTCTCCTCCAAGAGACCTTCCCTGACTAAGCCCCCCTTTCTTCTCCCATGCCCTTCTATGTTCCCCTGACTTGCTCCCTTTGTTCTTCCCCTGTCCTAGCCCCTCAGGACTTACGTACATATCTGTAATTTATTTATTTATATTAATGTCTGCCTCCCCCACTCTAGACTATAAGCTCACTTTGGGCAGAGAATGTGCCTATTTATTATTGTATTGTACCCTCCCAAGTGCTTAGTACAGTGCTCTGCACACAGTAAGCATTCAATTGATATGATTGAATGAATGTATATCTTCTTAAGGACCTTGATGCTCTCCCCAACCCCACAGCACTTATATATATCCTTATACTCTATGATTTCCCTACCTGCAATGTATTTGACCTATCATGTTTAGACTACTGTATCAAGTGCCTCTCTGGCCTCCCAACCTACAGGCTCCCTCACTTTAGTTCATCAGCCCTAGTACAGTGCTTGGCACATAGAAAGTGCTTAATAAATGCCATTATTATTATTATTCCACAATGTTGTATGGATCTTATTCCTGAAATATTACTATCACACATATTGCCACTCCTCAGAAGTCTCCAAAGGATCCTTATTTTCCTCCCCATCCAACAAAAATACTTTGTTTGTTTATGGTATTTGTAAAGCACTTACTATGAACTAGGCACTGCACTAAGTTCTGAGATGGAAACAAGCAAATCAAGTTGGACACAATCCCTGTCCCACATGAGGCTCATAGTCTTCATCCCATTTTACAGGTGAGGTAACTGAGACACAAAAAGTTAAGGGACTTATCCAAGATCAAATGGCAGACAAGTGGCGGAGCTGGGATTTGAACCTAGGCCATTCTTTATCCACTAGGCCAGGCTGCTCCTTAGATCAGCATCAAGACTCTCCACTTGCCCATCTCCATCTTGCATATCTGTTCTCATCACCTGCTATTCCCTGCAGTCTTCGCTCCTCCCAAGCCCACTTCCTGGCTATACCTTGCTCTCCTCTTGCCCACATCTGACAATTTCTCATGCCAATCCCAGGGCCTGGAGCTTCCTTTCCCCACATATACACTGGGGCTCTAAGAATTCACTCACAGTAGAACTGGCTCCATTCGCTTCAGGCAATTCAGCTTCATATCCAGGAATCATTCTATAAGTGAAAACTTTGGTATGAGCACTTTCTACACCATCCATGCCTGCTTGGGGGTGTCCATCAAGAATTTCTCATGTATCCCAGAAGAGGAGGAAGTGCTGATCCCAGGGAATGAAGTCTTCGATGTTTCAGCTGAGAAAGGGAACAGGGTTTTCAGCCTGAAGAGGACAAAGAAGCTTTCGCCTGTTTCAACTGTGCCCTCCTGGGAAGTGAGTTGTGGGAGTGGTTAATCCCAGTGAACTCTCTGTGACCACAGCTCTCTCCACTTCCAAATCACCCAAAAAATCACCCCATCCTGGAGGCCTTCCCTGAGTAATCCCCCTAACTCAGCTCTTATCATTCCATCAGCCACCTCCCACTCAATCAGTGGTATTTTTGAGCTCTTACAGTACAGGCAGGGCACTGTACTAAGTGCTTGGGAGAATGCAGTGCAATAGAGTTGGTGGATACCTTCCCTGCCTACAAGGAATTTACAGACCAGAGGGAAAGGCAAACACTAATATCAATTATAGAGTGCAAGGGTGAGATGAACATAAATAATAATAATAATGGCATTTATTAAGCACTTACTATGTGCAAAGCACTGTTCTAAGCACTGGGGAGGATACAAGGTGATCAGGTTGTCCCACAGGGGGCTCACAGTCAATCCTCATTTTACAGATGAGGGAACTGAGGCACAGAGAAGTGAATTGACTTACCCAAAGTCACACAGCTGACAATTGGTGGAGCTGGGATTTGAACCCGTGACCTCTGACTCCAAAGCCCGGGCTCTTTCCACTGAGCCATGCTGCTTCTGATCCAAGTGCATAAGTGATGCAGAAGAGAAGGAGGATAGGGGAAGGAAAAGCTTAAACTGGGAAGGCTTCTTGGAGAAGATGTGATTTTAGTTGGGCTTTGAAGGTGAGAAGAGCTGTGGCCCCTTAGATGTGAGAAGAGAGGGGAATCATAGCAAATCATTTGTTTATTCATGTTTGATTACTTTTGTTATCAGAATTGCCAATATCCTTACTCCTGTTCCATGTGTGTATGTGTGTGTACAAACTGTGTCTTCCCTATGCCCCCATTCCATTGTGAATGCCCAAGGGCAGGGACTGTTTGACTTTGACTTTTACAGCACTCACCTGGCACCCAGTACAGGTTGTTGCACATAGTAGCTGCTCAGCAGACACTGATGACTGGCTGTGGAAAAGGGCTTGGGCTATGGGGGTGGGGGCCGAAGATTGTGGACCGGGAAAGACTACAGCTGTGTCCATCAGGAACACAGCCTCCACCAGGGGCTGGGGGAGTTGGGGCAAATGGGGTGTTGCTGTAGTGTTTGGGGGTGGGGAGTGCCAGAGTAGGGAAGCTCCCCAAAGCAGACAGGGGTGGACTGATCTTCTATTCTCTTTGTGTTTCAGATAAGAAAAATGCCACTTGCAATCAGGTGAGGGGCCACCTTGTGTCCCATTCCCGCCCCTGGCTGCAGGCCTCAGGACCTGGTTACCCTGCTGGCTGAGACAGTCACCTCTCTGCTCTGCCCCTCCCTCTGCTTCCTTTCCCTGGGGCTGGGTGTGGGAGGGGGTCCCCAGGGTCATGGCCAGAGACTGTCCAGGCCATGCCTGTCCTTGGAACTCTTTGGCCTCATGAATCTGGGCAATGGTTGGTGGTTTGGGGGCTCCAGGGGCTGGGGCAAGTATCCCTCCCTTCCAAGATCTGTTATTTCCAGATTTAGAGAGGACCCACTATGGGGCAGGCTAGGGAGAGGCTCCTCTTTTGAGCCTATTTCCCTTGAGGGTGCTGGAGTAATTCCCTTTCTCCGACTTTCTCCACAGCTCATCAAGCGATGTCGTGCCCAGCCGTCTGAACCTGCTGCTTCTCTCCGGTCTCATCCTGCTCCTTGGCTCTGGGATGGACCTCCCGGTCCCCATTATGTGTTAGACCAAGGCCACTCAGCCCAGGCACGCTCATGCCAGCAATCAGCGACCAGGACAGCTCACCTCCATGTGGCACCTACCTACTCCCTCCCTGCCCCCTCTGTCTCCATGCCATCTCTCTGCCTGCACCCCTTCCACCTCCATCTCCCTTACTGGCCACCGAGTCCCATGTCATGCTCACAATCTAAGTAGGAGGGAGAACAAGTTTTGAACTTGATGAGAAAAGTGATGCACAGAAAAGTTAATTGAGTTACCCAAGGTTATACAGCAGGCAAGTGGCAGAGGAGGATTAGAACCCAGGTCCTGTGACTCCTAAGGTTGAATTATTTTCACCCTTCACCAGCCATATGTTCTACTCCCCTCCCCTCCACCAATAAACCACTCTGCATTACTGTCCATGTCCTTAGATGGATAAATGCAATCCTTTTTCCAGACAAACACAGCTATATTTTACTGTTCTGGTATTCCTGCCTGTTTATCGGTCTGAGGTTCCCTGCCCATCCCCTCCCCTTCATTCTTTTCTCCTCCCATAAACTTCAACTCCTCTCCATGCTCCCCACCCCTCTCCCAGCAAGCAAGGATGAAAGTGGGTAGTGGTAAGCAGTCCTAGTGGAGGGTGCAGAGCATATTTCTGGGTTCATTGTGACTCTGAAGCCTTAGAAGTAGAGGGGATTGGTGGGGAAAGTGGGGAGTAGTAGTCAGTGGGAAAAGCACCTGAAACAGCTTTCCTGTAGATGTGCCCCAGCTGGAAGGAGATGGGTTGATGGAGGGAACCAGATGGGAGAGAAGACACCTTTGGCCATATCTCAGACCCACAACTGAATCCTATCACTGCCTTGAGCAGTTCCCTGGAGCTGATGAAGAAGTGGAGGCATTGGGGTAGAGGAAGCTGTGGAGCCAGAGCCCCTTCTCAGAGGAGTGCAGAGGGAATAGGGGTGCCCCATGACCTGTTGGGAGACCTGGGCTCCTTGCTCTGCCTCCTCCCTAGTGATCACCAGCCCAGGCTTGATGTACAGGCCAGACAGAACAGTTTTGCTAGGAGCTGGAGGGCATGCTCATCTGGAAATGAGCATGGCAATGTGCTCTGGGATGTAGGTTTTCTCCAGGTCTATCATCTCCATGGACCAAATTCCCCATCACTACCTTCTTGGGGTTAGTGGACAGGGACAGAAAGCAGGGCCAGAATCCCCCATCTCTCCTCTTCCTCCTCACCCTCCTTCTCTGCCACCTAATCAAGAGCTCTGCACGGGTTCAGTTTGACCTGTGGGCACAGAGTCCCCAGTGTATAGCATGCCCCTGTCCCCTTTGGCTCCCTGCACGGAATAAAGACCTACTTTAAATCTGAAAGCTCAGTAAAACTACCTGAATTCGGAGCAGTCAACACTTCACCCAGCAGCAAGCAATCAATTAGTCAAATAATCAATGCTATTAATTTAGCACTTACTGTGTTCAGAGAAGTGTATTAAGCACTTGGGACAGTATGATACAAAAGAATAAATGTAGACCATCCCTGCCAATGCAGGGTTTATAGACTAGAAGAGCTCACAGACTAAGCACACACTCGGTTTCTGAGAGTAGGTAAACCCAAGTTAGACTATACTCTGTGTTTGTATGTCCTGTGGTCCCTACCCAAGCAGCTGATGTGTGGAAAGCTGAAATTGGGAAAGAGAAAGCAAGGATGGCATAGGGCAGAGGAACTGGTTTAAGGATTATAAACTCATTGTGGCAAGGAAGCTGTCTATTAACTCTGTTCAATGAATCAATCATTCTAAACGTTTGGGACAGTACACTATAAACAGAGTTGGTAGACTTATCCCCTGCCTTATATTGGATTCTTCCAAGCGCTTAGTACAGTGCTCTGCACACAATAAGTGCTCATTTAATACACTGATTGGAGGACATGGTAAAACAAAGCCTCATTCAAGAAGAAAACTGGGAATCCATTGCTGAGAACAGACCTGCTAGCACACTGCACGCTGCCATAAAAAAAGGGAGTGGCTCTCTTTAAACAAAAGTTTTGTATGCAAAGTGATACAAGGAGACAAAAGAGAAATTAACATCAAAGTACAAAATTACACCTAAGGACAACTGTTTTGTGTGCACAGTGTGGCCAGAACTGTGCCATTTCAGCTGCATACATACTCATAGGCAAGCTTCACAGTCAGCAGTGCCTTCCTCTAATAGGAAGATCAACTTTACTTGCGTCTGTGTTTGCAGGTGTGTGCAAATGTGTGAATGCAGGCTGCTCAGAGGTTGCACAAAGAATCCCACATCCTATTACTGCCTCGTCCCAAGGTCATTCACTCCTCTGCCTTCTAATAATAATAATTATTATTATGGTATCTGCTACTTAGCTGTGTGATTTTAGGCAAATCACTTAATTTCTCTGTGCCTCAGTTACCTCATCTGTAATATGGGGATTAAGACTGTAAACCCCACGTGGGACAACCTGATGACCTTGTATCTGTCCCAGCGCTTAGAAGAGTGCTTGGCATATAGTAAGTGCTTAACAAATACTATTACTATTGTTATTATTATTAAGTGCTTACTACATGCCAGGCACTGTTCTAAGCACTGGGGTAGATTCAAGGTAATCAGATTGTCCCACTTGGGGCTCACAGTCAAACCCCATTTTACAGATGAGGTAACTGAGGCACAGAGAAGTTATGTGGCTTGCCCAAGGTCACACAGCAGACAAGTGGCAGAGCTGGGATTAGAACCCATGTCCTCTGATTCCCAAGCCAGTGCTCTTTTTTTATGGTATTTGTTAAGTGCTTACTATATGCTGAGCACTGTTCTAAGCTCTGGGGTAGATACAAGGTAATCAGGTTGCCTCATGTGGGGCTCACAGTCTTAATCCCCGTTTAACAGATGAGATAACTGAGGCACAGGGAAGTTAAGTGACTTACCCAAAGTCACATAGCTGACAAGTGGTGCAGGTGGGATTAGAACCAAAGACCTCTGGCTCCCAAGCCCGTGCTCTTTCCACTAAGCCACGCTGCTTATCATTAAGCCACACAGCTCCTCAGCCATGGGGTCTTGATAAGCAAAAGGGAAGAGGAGAATGAAGAAGAAGAGGAGGAAGGGGAGGAGTGGGAGAAGGAGGAAGAGAAGGAGGAAGTAGAGGGAGAGAAAGGAGAGGCAGTGGAGGAGGAGCAGAAGAGACCCAGCCACCTTCAATCCAACACTAAATAATATTTAAATATAGGTGGCTGCCTCCAAACGCCTCCCAGATGGTAATGAATGCATCCCCTTGGGTCTGGTGGGAATCAGAGTGCCCTTGGCAGTGTCCTCCCAGGGCTGGGACCTGAGGTCCACTCTGCCAGCCGAGGAGGACAGTTTGTCTCATCAGCAGGGTCAGTAATATATATATTATATTATATTATATATTATATATTCTATACATATACTTGGTGTATGGTCACTTTTAAGTGCTTAGTATGTGCCAGACACTGATCTAAGCACTGGGTTATATACAAGATAACCAGGTTGGACATAGTCACTGTCCCACGTGGGACTCACGCTTTTAATCCCCATTCTCCAGATAAGGTAACTGAGGCTGAGAGGAGTGAAGTCATTTGCCCACAGTCTCTTTCTTCCAAGAGAATTGAACCGGCTTCCCCAGAGAGAGGTCTGGCAGTCTGAGAGCCCTGCCGGCCCCTCTTCCCACCATCAGGCCCACCGCAGGGGCCTGACATTTGCCCATGAGCCTGACGGACCAAAAATATGCCCTCCCTGACTGCTCCCCACAGTCTCGTGTCCACATGTTGTTGCAGCCTTGGGGGTCTCAGCATCACCCAAAGAATATGAGCCACTGATGTCAGAGCTAAGGGGACAGTCAAGCCTTCGAGCAAACCCAGGAAAGAGCTGTCAATCAGGCAGACTCCTGAACCAATCAGGAGTCCCCAGGAAGGTAAGACTACCCTTTCTGCACAAATGTTTTGAAGTCTGTCCTTGTGGATGGGAGTGTTTGAACTAAAGATTGTCAATCAAATGCAAGAATAAAATCTCCTCTCCGGGAAAGCCTCTGCTACACTTCCCTGAGGCTTCCAGCCACAGAATCTTCCCTGGCTGCTCACCCTACTGGAACGATGCTTTTCTAGGGGAGCAGGCTTTCCACATTCACTCCCAGGCAGTCACTCAGATGGGGTTCTATCAATCGATCAGGGGTATTTATTGAGCGCTTACTATGTGCAGAGCACTGTACTAAGCACTTGGGAGAGTATAATACAACAGGATTAGCAGACATTTTCCCTGCCCACAAAAAGTCCCTGAGAAGCTTTCCCTCCAGACACTAAAATGGAGGGTCTTTTTAATCGTCGCTCAAGGCCTCTACTCCATCCTAACCCTCCTCAACTTCTCAGCTGCCTTTAACACTGTCGACGACACCCTTCTCCTCGAAATATTATCCAACCTCAGCTTCAATGACACTGTCCTCTCCTCATCTCTCTGGCTGCTCATTCTCAGTCTCTTTGGTGGACTCCTCCACTGTTTCCCAGCCCTTAACTGTGCAGGTCCTTCAAGGTTCAGTTCTGGGTCCCCTTCTATTCTCCATCCACACCCACTCCCTTGGAGGGGGGGATGGTAAGGGGAGGAGGAGCAGAGGAAAAGGGGGGACTCAGTCTGGGAAGACCTCCTGGAGGAGGTGAGCTCTCATTAGGGCTTTGAAGGGAGGAAGTGAACTAGTTTGGCAGATGTGTGGAGGGAGGGCATTCCAGTCCAGAGGAAGGATGTGGGCCAGGGGTCGATGATGGGACAGGTGAGAATGAGGCCCAGTGAGGAGGTTAGCGGCTGAGGAGTGGAGTGTGTGGGATGGGCTGTAGAAGGAGAGAAGGGAGATGAGGTAGGAGGAGGAGAGGTGACGGACAGCTTTGAAGCCGATAGTGAGGAGCTTTTGCTTCATGCAAAGGTTGATAGGCAACCACTAGAGATTTTTGAGGAGGGGAGTGACATGCCCAGAGCGTTTCTGTAGAAAGATAATCCGGGCAGCAGAGTGAACTATAGACTGAAGTGGGGAGAGACAGGAGGATGGGAGTTCACCATGGTGTTTGTTAAACTCTTACTATGTGCCAAGCGCTGTTCTAAGGGCTAGGGTAGATACAAGTTACTGAAGTTGGGCACAATCCCTGTCCCAAACAGGGCTCACGATTTCAATGCCCATTTATGGATGAGGTAATTGAAGCATAGAGAGGTGAAGTGACTTGCCCAAGGTCACACAGCAGACAAGTGGCAGAGTGGGATTAAAACCCATGACCTCTGACTCCCAAGCCTGTGCTCTTGCCACTAGGCCATGCTGCTGTAAATTCCTAAACCTCCACCAGTTATGAAATATTGATGAAAGGGGTGATTTTCCAAGCCTTCCCAAAGGATAGAGACTATGTCTTAATCCTCCCCACCAACACACAAACCTTTATTCTCTCTCAGTGCTTAATGGAGTGCTCTGCATCATCTCCCACTCCCATCTGTGTTTCCCTGATTTGCTCCCTTTGCTCTTCCCCCTCTTCAAGCCCTACAGCGGTTATGTATATGTCTGCAATGTTATTCATTCAATCATTCAATCGTATTCATTCATTCATTCAATCGTATTTATTGAGCGCTTACTGTGTGCCGAACACTGTACTAAGCGCTTGGGAAGTACAAGTTGGCAACATATAGAGACCGTCCCTACCCAACAACGGGCTCACTGTCTAGAAGGGGGAGACAGACAGCAAAACAAAACATGTGGACAGGTGTCAAGTCATCAGAATAAATAGAAATAAAGCTAGATGTACATCATTAAGAAAATAAAATAGAATAGTAAATATGTACAAGTAAAATAAATAGAGTAATAGATCTGTGCAAACATATATACAGTTGCTGTGGGGAGGGGAAGGAGGTAGGGTGGGCGGGATGGGGAGGAGGAGAGGAAAAAGGGGGCTCAGTGTGGGAAGGCCTCCTGGAGGAGGTGAGTTCTCAGTAGGGCTTTGAAGGGAGGAAGAGAGCTAGCTTGGCGGATGTGCAGAGGGAGGGCATTCCAGGCCAGGGGGAGGATGTGGGCTGAGGGTCGACAGAGGGACGGGCGAGAACGAGGTACAGTGAGGAGGTTATTTATTTGTATTGATGTCTGTCTCCCCGCCCCGAGACTGTGAGCTCATTTTGGGCAGAGATTGTCACTCTTTACTGTTGTATCATACTTTCCCATGCACTTAGTAGAGTGCTCTGCACACAGTAAGCACTTAATAAACACGATCGAATGAATGAATGCACCTAGTAACTACTATACAGTTACTACTACTACTGTGCCCATGTCCTTGACTATTTTTTCTGACTTTGCTTTCTCTAAATGACAGTGAGCTTCTCTTAGCACAGAGGCAAAACCTCAGGGAAGTAGTGGGGCAGAGGGGCAGGAGCAGGGGCAGACAGATGGACAGGGGGTCCCAAAGAGGCTCAGGATGTGGCCTTGGGCTGGAGGGTCGGGGTGGTGGCCAAGTCCAGCCCCAAGGCAGGGCCGGTGTTGGGTCAGAAGTAGGGGTTAAGGTTGGATGTTGTTGTTGGAGTGATGAGTGGGTGAAACCGTAGAGGTGCTGTATGGGGAGCGAAGCGGGCAGTAGTGGGGCAGACGGTCACCAGGGATGGGATCACAAATTTTTTCTCCCAGGTTGTTGGAGGCCAAGGTCCCGCCAGAGAGGTGGGGAAGGGTCCCAGGTCCCTGGCCTCGTGGAGGGAGATGCTCCTGACCGGGGCTGGAGTGGGGCCAGGGAGAGGGGGAGAGCTCCAGTAATCTGTCCCGCGTGGACCCTCGTCCCTTCGATACTGTCATGATAGGGGCCTTTCTGGGGCCTCCTCCAACCCTAAGTTCACCTAGAAAGAGGAAGTTTGTGCCACCCCTCTCCCACCCCCTGCCGAGAGCATAGCTGGGAAAAGGCCGGGGAAGGGGAGAGTTTCCCTTTCCACAAGTGGACCTCTCGGCCCAAGCAGCCCTTTCCCCGCTACTGCCCCCATGCAGCTTGTGGCCCGCAGGGCCCATTAAAAAGAAATAGATTTATTCTCATGTACCAAGTTATCAGCCCACAGGACCTCGGACACAGTGGCACGGGGCTCTGCTGAGTCGGGACCTTCATGAAAAGGCCACTCGAGTGGGTAAGGCAAGACCCCCAGCCCAGCCCCCAGCCCCAGTCCGCCGCTCCCTTCCCCATGACACAGACTCCGAGACATGAATGAGGGCAACATGAAGGGAAGCGCCAGCGGCTCCCAGCTCCTGTTCCCCGCCAGTCCAGGGAATCCAGTGGCCGGGGATCCAAGGGCCAGGGAGAGCGGGGGTCAAGAAGGGTTTGCTGGGGGGGGGGGGGGGCAACAGGACCCACACTTTCTGTCAGACAAACATCATCCTACTTGCTCCCCACCTCTTGGCCAAAGGGTGGACAAGGAGGTGCAGAAGCAGCTGACCTAATGACTCCTCTCTTTCATTCAATTCATCACTAAACCCTGTTGGTCTCACCTTCAAAACATTGTAAAAATCCACCCTTTCCTCTCCATCCAAACTGATACCACTGATCATATAAAACCCACTCATCCCACCTGGATTACTGTATCAGCCTCCTTGCTGACTTCCCAGCCTCCTGTCTCTCCCCACTCCAGTCCATATTTCACTCTGCTGCCCAGATTATCTTTCTAAAGAAACGTTCAGCACATGTCACCACATTCCCCAACAAACTCCAGTGGTTGCCCATCCACCACCACATCAAACAAAAACTCCTCACTGTTGGCTTTAAAGCACTCAATCACCTTGCCCGCTCTTACCCCACCTGGTTACTCTCCTAGTACAACCCAGCCAGCACATTTCACTCCTCTAATGCTAACCTTCTCACTGTACCTCGGTCTCATCTATCTTGCTGACAACCCCTCACCCTCTTCCTGCCTCTGGCCTGGAAATCCCTCCATCTTCATACCCGACAGACTCTCTTCTCCTTCAAAGCCTTATTGAAGGCATATCTCCTTCAAAAGGCCTTTCCTGACTAAGCCCTCCTTTCCTCTTCTCCCTCTCCCTTCTGTGTTGCCCTGACTTGCTCCTTTTATTCATCCCCCCACCCCCCAGCCCCACAGGACTTGTGTACATATCTGTAATTTAATTTATTTGTATTAATGTCTGTCTCCCTCTCTAGACTGCAAGCTCATTGTGTACAGAGAATGCTCCAAATATAGAGTGCTCAATAAATATGATTGACTGGCTGGCCGATTGATCTTTCCCGACCCAGCAGGCCTTTCAAAGCCCAGACCATCCCTCCATCTCTCCCTCAAGGACCTAGGACCCCAGCCCCACCCATCCCCAGGCTGTCCAGGGCTCTCACTGGTATCCAATCCCCATCTGGCCCTTGCCCACCCAGATTTCAAGGTGAGGTGGGAAAGACAAGCTTTCCCATGCCCATCTCCAGCCTCACACATACCAAGTCTCCCTGGAAGAATCATTCCTTATAGATCAGCTTCTGGAGGGAAACAAGGTCAGCCTTGCATGACAGAGCCACCCCAACCATCCCAATAGGAAATGGTCTAAGATTCCCCCCTCTCCCCACCCCAGGTCATGGAACTGGAGAACCCACCCAACCCTCCATTCCTGTTTCTCCCAAAGAAGCAGCATAGCCTAGGAGTCAGAGGACCTGGGTTCTAATCCTAGTTCTGCCCCTTACCTTATATGTGACCTTGGGCAAGTCACTTAGCTTCTCTGCACCTCAGTTACCTCATCTGTAAAATGGGCATCAAGGCCATGACCTCCATGGAAATGTCAGGCTGGATGGGACTGCTGAGCTCTGTTGTCTGTGGGCCTGGCCTGTCTCTGACCCTTTTCTGTCCCCAAGAGGAAGCAGAAATTGTATGCCAATCAGCTGGCTGTTTCTAGCAGCAGCTGGGAAATGAGACCATGATCCTTCAGCCTTGCTCTCCTTGGATACTGGGTGAATGAGATCCTGTCCCACAGCCAGTGCAGAATCATCCACTGGAGAGTCTTTCTCAGAGCAAGATCCCTTCCCCACATTGCCCAAAAAGCTGGGATCCAGTCGACTGTCTCCCTCTCTACTCCTGCTCAGGTCTCCCCAGGGTCTGGGCCTGCTTCATCCCCCACCCCCTCACCTCCCCCGCGCTCTAATGGGAGCAGCAGTTGAACATAGACTGGGTGCCTGGCCCCATGGAAGGGGGCTCACTCGAGATACTTGGCCAGCTCCAGGTTCTCCTAAAGTAGCAGAAGTGGGAGACGGAAAAGGCGAGCATCCAGTTGTGGTATGGGAAGTCATAGTAAATCTTCTTCTAACTATTCTATTTATTTTGTTAATGATGTGCATTTAGCTTTAATTCTATTTGTTCTGATGACTTCACACCTGCCCACATGTTTTGTTTCGTTGTCTGTCTCCCCCTTCTAGACTGTGAGCCCGTTGTTGGGTAGGGACCGTCTCTATGTGTTGCCAACTCGTACTTCCCAAGTGCTTAGTACAGAGCTCTGCACACAGTAAGTGCTCAATAAATATGATTGAATGAATAAATGAATGAATGAAGAGCTCTCGGTGGCCGCCTGGGCAGAAAGCATCTCTGGGAGGACCAACCTGCCAGTGGCCAGGAGTTAGCCTCCGACTGCTGATCCCCGGGGAGCCTCAGCAGGGAGAGCTGGAGTCAGACTGCCGGGGGGCTTGGTGTCTCCCCTTTTATAGGCCCAGACCTCACCCTGCCCTGCCAAACCCTACTGTGGTGGGGGTAGAAAGCGTCTTTCCCCATCCTGACCGAGCCTTAGCCAAGGGGGCCACTGGTTGCCCAGAGACCACAGGTTCACGATTCTGCTCCCACCACCCTGAGCCTGACTTGTGGTATTTGTTAAGCGCTTACTGTGTGCACAGCACTATTCTAAGCTCTGGGAGGATACAAGGTGATCAGGTTGACCCACATGGGGATCACAGTGTTAATCCCCATTTTACAGATGAGGTAACGGAGGCACAGAGAAGTTAAGTGACTTGCCCAAAGTCACACAGCTGACAATTGGCAGAGTCGTGATTTGAACCCATGACCTCTGACTCCAAAGCCCATGCTCTTTCCACTAAGCCACGCTGCCAACCCCTGTGGGAATTACTTTCCCATCTCTGTGTCTCATCACTCCCAGGGGGTCCTGGGAGCTAGGATCCAGAGCCTCAGACAAGTCCATAGAGCTCAACACCCTTTCTAGGCCACCATCTGATCAGAGTCCCCTGACCCAATATTGAGCCCACCAAACTGCACATCTGCTCAGGTCAAAGCGAAAAGAGCCCCCCTTAGGTTTTATTGGCTTGAACATCAGTTCACACAGACAGGAAAGGGATCCTGCTATTCCACATGAAATTCCACCCTGAGACCTTGTATAGACTCCCATCCAAAAGAACAGACTCTAAAACATTTGTGCAGAAAGGGTAGTCTTACTCTCCCTGGGGTCTCCTGATTGGTTCAGTAGTCTGCCTGAATGACAGCTGCTTCCTGGGATTGCTGGAAAGCTTGGCTGTTCCCTTAGCCCTGACATCAGTAGCAAAGATCCTGAGGTAACCCTGAGACCCACGAGACCACAAGAAGGGGTGGACATGGGACTGAGGGGAGTGGTCAAGGAGAGAATGTTCTCGGCCAGTCAGGCTCATGGGCAGAGAAGTGGTGTGGCTCAGTGGAAGAGAGCATGGGCTTTGGAGTCAGAGGTCATGGGTTCAAACCCCGGCTCCACCAACTGTCAGCTGTGTGACTTTGGGCAAATCACTTCACTTCTCTGGGCCTCAGTTACCTCATCTGTAAAATGGGGATTAAGACTGTGAGCACCCCCCCCCCCATGGGACGACCTGATTACCTTGTAACCTCCCCCGCACTTAGAACAGTGCTTTGCACATAGTAAGCGCTTAATAAATGTCATCGTTATTATTATTATTATTATTATTATTATTATTATTATTATGTCAGGTCCCTGCTGTGGGCCTGGCATAGGGGAGAGGGACCATCGGGGCTCTCAGACTGCCAAACCTCTCTCTGGGGAAGCCAATTCAATTCTCTGGGAATAAAGAGAATTTGGGTGTTGAGGCCACCCTGCTTCTTTGTGAACAAGATTAGGTCAGCACTTAGTGTACTAAGGAGGCTCTCACCTGGGCCCTAACTGACCCTGCCAGCCAAATGAACTGTCCTCCTGGACCAGAAGAGAGGGCCCAAGGCCCCAGCCCCTGGGCCTACACTAACGAGGGTATGGGGATTTTCCATCTCTTTATCTGACTCCAGCTAGACTCCTGGGGATGAGTCCCTGACCATCTGAAAGGAGCTTGGAGGCAGCCACATACATTTAAACATTATTTGGTGCTGGATTGGAGGTGGCTGTGTCTCCCTTTCTCCTGCTTCTCCTCCTCCTCCTCCTTCTCATCCACTGCCTCTTCTTGCTTCTTCTCTATATCATTCTCCTCTTCCTCCTCCCTCTTCTCCTCCTCTTAGCTCACAGGCCCCATAGTTGAGAAAGCAGAAGAGTGACTGACCTTGAGGATGAGGTGGCAGTAGGTTGTAGGGTTCTCTGTGCAACCTGTGGGCTTCCTGCTTTCATTACATATGCTTGCACACACACGCAAACACAAACACACACAAACATAGTGCTCTTTCCTATTAGAAGAAGGCACCATTGATTGTGAAGTTCATCTATGCCTGTGTGTGTGGCTGAAAAGGCATAGTCCCGGCCACACTGTGCACACAAAAAAGTTGTCCTTTGGCATACCCTTGTACTAAATATTAGTAGTACCTGATGCTGTTTTCTCTTTTGTCTCCTTGTATGTGTTTGCATACAAAGCTTTTGAACAAGGCCTAAAGGGTAGAGCATGGGCTCCGGGAGACAGACGTCATGAGTTTTAATGCAATATCTGCTACTTGTCTGCTGTGTGATGCTGGGTGAGTCACTTCACTTCTCTGTGCCTCAGTTACCTCATCTGTAAAATCAATCAGTCAATCAATCGTATTTATTGAGTGCTTACTGTGTGCAGAGCACTGTACTTGAGACTTTGAGCACCATATGGGACAGGGACTGTGTCCAGCGTGATTTGCTTGTATCCACCCCAGCGCTTAGTACATTGCCTGGACATAGTAAGTGCTTAATAAACACCATTATTATCATCATCATTATTATTATTCAAAGAGAGTCACTCCCTGCAGCGGGCAGTTTACTAGGCAGGTCTGTCCTCAGCAATGGACTCCCAGTTTTCAGCTTGAATGAGGCTTTGTTTTACCATGTCTTCCAATCAGTGGTATTTAATGAGCACTTGCTGTGTGCAGAGCTCTGTAGTAAGTGCTTGGGAGAGTCAAATACAAAGCAGGGGATGCGTAACCAATTCTTTTACATTATACACTTCCAAGAGCTCTCAATAAATATGACTGATTGATTGATTGAACAGAGTTGGTAGGCATGTTTCCTGCCCACAGCATGCTTACAGCCCTTAAAACACTTCCTCTGCCATCTGCCATCCTTGCTTTTGGTTTCCAATTTTAGCTTTCCTATTCATCAACTGTTTGGGTGGTGAAATCAGCATACATACACGGAGTATAGTCTAACTTTCAGGGAACCAGGTGTGTCCTTAGTATGTGAGCCCCTCTAGTCTGTAACCTGTGTGTGGGCAGGCATGGTCTATAACTAATCCTTTTGTATTGTACTCTCCCAAATGCTTAGTACAGTGCTCTGCACACAGTAAGTGCTCAATTAATAGCACTGATTGATTGAATGATTGCCTGCTGATGGGTGAAGTGTTGACTGCTCTGAAATCAGGAAGGCTTACTGAACTTTGAGCTTTAAAGTAGGTCTTTATTCTGGGCAGGAAGCTGAAGGAGACAGGGGCATTCTACACTGGGGTTTCTGTGCCCACAGGTTAAAACTGAACCCACTCAGAGCTCTAGGTTAAGTGGAGGAGAAGGAAGGGGAGGAAGAGAGACGGGGGATTCTGGCCCTGCCCTCTGTTCCTGATGGCTGCTGCTCGAGGAGGTGATGATGGGGAACTTGGTTGGTGAAGTTGATGGACTGGGAGAAAACCCAGGCACATTGCCGTGCCCATCTCCAGGTGAGCGTGCCCACTGGCTATGGCAAGACTGGTCTGTCTGGCCTGCAACTCAAGCCTGGGCTGGTAGTTGCTGGAGAGGGGTCTGAGGGAAGAGCCCAGGCCCCCCAAGAGGTGGCCATGGGGACACCCCTGTTCCCTCTGCGTTCCCCTGAGAAGGGGCTGTGGCTCCACAGCACCCTCCAACCCAATGCCTCCACTTCCTCATCAGCTCCAGGGAACTGCACGGGGCAGTGATATGGGGTTGAGATATGGCCAAGGGTGTCTCCTTTCCACTCTTTCTCATCTGGTTCCCTCCATCCATCCATCCTCCTCCCACCTGGGCTGTGTCCACAAGAAAGCTGTTCCAGGTGTTTTTCCCATTATGCCCTTCTCCCCACTCCCCCCACCAATCCCCTCTATTTCTAAGGCCTCAGAATCACAGTGAACCCAGAAATATAGTCTACACCCTCCACCAGGCCTGCTTTCCACTACCTACTTCCATCCTTGCTTTCTGGGGGGGGGGGGCAGGAAGCAAGGAGAGGAGGTGAAGTTTGTGGGAAGAGAGAAGGATGAAGAGAAGAGAAGGGGAGGGAAGGAAGGGAAGGAAAGGGAAAGGAAGGGAAGGGACTTCAAAGAAAATGACCTCAGACCAATAAAAAGGCAGGAACACTGGAAAGCTAGTTTATAGCTGTGTCTGTCCAGAAAGATCATCACTTTCATCACTTTCATCCATTTAAAGACATAGATAGTGATGGAGAGTAGTTTACTGGTGGAGGGGAGAAGAACATATCCCATAGCCAGTGAAGGGTGAAAAGAACTCATCTGTGGGAGTCAGGGGACCGCAGCATGGCTCAGTGGAAAGAGCGTGGGCTTGGGTGTCAGAGGTCATGGGTTCTAATCCCAGCTCCACCACTTATCAGCTGTGTGACTTTGGACAAGTCACTTAACTTCTCTGGGCCTCAGTTCCCTCATCTGGAAAATGGGGATTAATCAATCAATCAATCATATTTATTGAGCACATACTGTGTGCAGAGCACTGCTCTAAGCGCTTCGGAAGTACAAGTTGGCAACATAAGACTGTGAGCTCCATGTGGGACAACCTGATTACCTTGTATCTCCCCCAGTGCTTACAACAGTGCTTGGCACATAGTAAGTGCTTAATAAATACCAAAATTATTATTATTTTTATTAATTCTGTCTTTGCCACTTGCCTGTTCTATGCTATGACCTTGGGCAAATCAATTAACTTTTCTGTGCTTCTGTTTCCTCATCTGTGAAATAGGGATTCAATACCTGTCCTTCTTCCTACTTAGCTTGTGAGCGTGATGTGGGATTGGGTGGCCAGGAAGGGAGATGGGGGTGGAGGGGGTGCAAGGCTGGTCTTTCTAGTCTGCACACCTAGTTTGGGCTAGGGGGCTCTGGGGAGGGGGTGAAGGGAAGGGTCCAGGCCCCCCTAAAGGTCATGGGTACACCCCTGTTCCCTCTGAGCTCCCCCTACCCAGCTACTTCCTCATCAGCTCTAGGGATCTGCTTGGGTCAGTGATGGGATTGATTTGTGGGGCTGAAACATGGCTAAAGGTGTCTCCTCTCCACTCTCTCCCACCTGGTTCCCTCTATCCATCCATCCTCCTCCCACCTGGGCCAAGTCCACAGTAAAGTTTTTCCACGTGTTTTTCCCACTGTGCCCTTCTCCCCACTCCTCCACCATTTCCCTCTGCTTCTAAAGCCTCAGAATCACAATAAACCTAGAAATATGCTCTAAACCCTCCACCAGACCTGTTTTCCTCTACCCACTTCCATTCTTGTTTGTTGGGGGGAGGGAGCATGAAGAAGAAGGGGAGGGAAGGAGAGAGGGGCACATTCATCCATCTAAAAACATAGACTGTGATGGACAGTGGTTTATTGGTGGAGGGGAGGGGAGAGGAGTAGAACATATCTCATAGCTGGTGAAGGATGAAAAGAACTCAATGGCGGGAGTCAGAGGATCTGCGTTTTAATCCTGGTTTTGCCACTTGCCTTTTCTATGACCTTGGGTAAGTCAATTAACTTTTCTGTGCTTCTATTTCCTCATCGGCAAAATAGGGGTTCCATACCTATTCTACTTCCTACTTAGCTTGTGAGCATGATGTGGGACTGAGTGGTCAGTAAGAGAGATGGAAGGGATGCAGGCAGAGAGCTGGCACTGAGACAGAGGAGGGAGACAGAGGGGGCAGAGAGGAAGCAGGTGGGTGCCACATGGTAGTAAGCTGTCCTGATCGCTGACTACTGGTCTGAATGTGCCTGAGCTGAGTGGCTTCGGGCTGACACACAATGGGGATCGAGAGGTCCAACTCTGAGCCAAGGAGCAGGATGAGGAGCCCAGGGAGAAGCGGCAGGGTCAGATGGCTGGGGACCACTTCACCTGATGAGCTGTGGAGAAAGTGGGCAAAAGGAAATTATAACAGCGGCCTCAAAGGAAATGGGCTCGAAAGCAGGGACTTTCCCCAGAACGCCCAATGGTTGGTCCTGTCTAAATCAGGAAATAACAGATCTTGGAAGGGAGGGATCCCCCCTTCCCAATCCCCAAACCACCAACCTTGTAGCCCAGACAGAATTCCTGAGGCCAAAAGTTTCCAAGGACAGATAGGGCCTGGCCATGGACATGGTCTCTGGCCATGACCCCTGGGTCCCCTCCCACACCCAGCCCCAGGGAAAGGAGGTGGAGAGAAGGTGCAGAGCAGAGAGGTGACTGTCTGTCTCAACCAGCAGGGTAACCAGACCTAAAGGGCTGCAGCCAGGGGCGGGGATGGGAGACAACGTTGCCCCTCACCTGATTTGCAAGCAGCATTTTTCTCATCTGAAACACAAAGAGAATAGAAGGTCAGTCCTCCCCTGACTGCCTCTGGGGAGCCTCCCTGCCCTGGCACTTCCAACCCCAAAACACTCCAGCAACACCCCATCTGCCCCAGCTCCTCCAGCCTCTGTGGGGCCTGAGTTCCTCGTGGTTACAGCTGTGGTCTTCCCCAGTTCACAACCTTCGTTCCCCACCCTATAACCCAAGCCTCTAGTTCCAGTCAGTCATCAGTGTCTGCTGAGCAGCTGCTGTGTGCAACACCCTTTACTGGCTGCCAATTGAGTGCAGTAGAAGTCAATGTCACACAGTTTCTGCCCTCAGGCATTCACAATGGAATGGTGGAGAAGAGAAGACACCGACTTGTGTACCTACACACAGACACACACAGACACACACACACACTGGGAACAGAAGTAAGGGCACTGATAACTCTGATAACAAAAGTAAGCAAACATGAATCAATACACTAAAGATTTGCTAAGAATTCTCCTCCCTCCCTAAGGAAGTCACAGCTCTTCTCACCTTCAAAGCCCAACTATAATCACATTTTCTCCAAGAAGCCTTCCCCAACTAAGCTCTCATTTCCCCTCTTCTCTCTCCCTTCTGCAACTCTAATACACTTATGCACTTCCAGCACTTGATATTCACTTCACCCTTACACTCTGTAATTGATTTTAATGTCACTGTCTGCCCCTCCAGTCTGTAAGCTCCTGGTGGGCAAGGAAGGTATCTACCAACTCTATTACATTGCATTCATTCATTCAATCATATTTATTGAGTGCTTACTGTGTGCAGAGCACTGTACTAAGCGCTTGGGAAGTACAAAACGGCAACATATGGAGACAGTCCCTACCCAACAACGGGCTCACAGTCTAGAAGGGGGAGACAGACAACAAAACAAAACATGTGGACAGGTGTCAAGTCATCAGAATAAATAGAAGTAAAGCTAAGTGCACATCATTAACAAAATAAATAGAATAGTAAATATGTACAAGTAAAATAAATAGAGTAATAAATCTGTACAAACATATATACAGGTGCTGTAAGGAGGGGAAGGAGGTAGGGCAGGGGGGATGGGGAGGGAGAGCGGAAAGAAGGGGCTCAGTCTGGGAAGGCCTCCTGGAGGAGGTGAGCTCTCAGTAGGGCTTTGAAGGGAGGAAGAGAGCTAGCTTGGCGGATTTGTGGAGGGAGGGCATTCCAAGCCAGGGGAAGGACGTGGGCCAGGGGTCAACGGCGGGACAGGCGAGAACGAGGTACAGTGAGGTTAGTGGCCAAGGAGCGGTGGGTGCGGGCTGGGCTGGAGAAGGAGAGAAGGGAGGTGAGGTAGGAGGGGGCGAGGTGATGGACAGCCTTAAAGCCAAGAGTGAGGAGTTTTTGCTTGATTCGTAGGTTGACAGGCAGCCACTGGAGATTTTTGAGGATTTTTGCATTGGGAGATTTTTGCATTCTCCCAATCGCTTTGTATAGTGCCCTGCCTGTACTTTAGGAATTCAGTAAATACCACTGATTGAGTGGGAGGTGGCTGATGGAATGATAAGAGTTGGGAGAGGGGGATTATGCAGGGAAGGCCTCCTGGAGGAGGTGGCTTTTGGGGTGATATGGAAGTGGGGAAAGCTGTGGTCACAGAAAGCCCACCAGGACTATCCACCCCCCACAACTCACTTCCCAAGAGGGCACAGTTGAAGCAGGATAAAGGCTTGCTTGTACTCTTCAGGATGAAAGCCCCGTTCCCTTTCTTTGCTGAAACATGGAAGACTTCAGTCCCTGGAATCAGCACTTCCTCCTCTTCTGGGAAATATGAGAACTTCTTGATGGACACCCCCAAGCAGGCATGGATGGTGTAGAAGGTGCGTGTACCAAAATTCTCACTTATCGAACGATCCTGGGAGGTGGAACAAAACTGTCCGAAGCGCATGGGGCCAGTCCCTCTGTGAGTGAACTTGACCTGAGAGCCCCGATAAAGCTTTGTGGTGAAGTTGACCTTTGGCAGGAGCTGCAGGGCCCTGGTCAGATAGAAGTGGATGGCTTTATAGTTAAATTTTTTCTTATAGTCCTCCAAAGACATTCCGTTTGTCCACACGGCCCTGTTGAAGTCTTTACTAAAGGTTTTATTGGTGTACATAATGACCGCTATCCCGTACTGCTTTTTGAAGCCAGGGGGGAGGGGAGACACCTTCTTCTTGATCTCTTTCTGCCACTTGGTCTCTGCGCTGTCCCAGGCATCACGGAGGACTTTGTTGCCCCTCTTTTCACCCTTCAGGAGTTGGGGAGCTTTGGAATCCATTTTTTTTTCACATCCCGTATACTGGTCATCGAAAGCATTGTACTCCATGGTCATCTTGAACTCCTGGCTTTCCACCTGGACAGAGAGGATTAGGGGGTCAGCACAGAGGAGGGGCAAGAGCCTATAGGCCACTGAGCCTAGACCCTCCCTCCCCATCGTCAGAAGTAGAATGGGGGGAGGGACCTAGAAGCCAGACTAGGTTAAGGAAGTTCGATACACAGATGGTCGGTAGTCAGGGCCATTTGGGGATCTGGGGTGGGGAAAGCACTTTATGGAATCCAGGGGCAGAAGGAATCAGAATCTGGGCTGTTCTAATGAAAATAAGTCCAAAAACCTGCGACTATCAATCAATCAATCGAAAGGGCACGTAAAGTGAATCAATCAATCAGTGAATAACAATAATAATAATGATGTTGGTAGAACAGTGCTTTGTACATAGTAAGTGCTTAATAAATGCCATTATTAATTAATTAATTAATTAAGCACCTACTATGTGCCAAGCACTGTTCTAAGCAGTGGGGTAGATAAAAGGTAATCAGGTTGTCCCATGTGGGGCTCACAGTCTTAATCCCCATTTTACAGATGAGGTAACTGAGGTACAGAGAAGTGAAGTGACTTGTCCAAAGTCACACAGATGATCAGTGGCAGATCTGGGATTAGAACCCACGACTTCTGATTCCCAAGTCCGTGTTCTTTCCACTACTCAACAAACTATTCTACACATGAGTGCTAAGGTGGCTGAGGGTTTTTGGGGTGGTGGCTCCATCTGGGAGGACCTCTTGGAAGAGGTGACTTTTCAGGAAGGCCTAGAATTGGGGAGGGATGTGGTTCAGCGGATCTGAGCAGGGACGGAGTTTCAGGGGGTGAGGGGAGGGGGGAGATATGTGAGCACAACATGCTGGAGACTAGCAAGGGACAATAAAGAAGCTTGTGTGGATGGGGAAAATAACTCAGATAGTGGGGAGAGGATGGAAGACCCAGGACAGGCAAAACCATTGGCCCCACTCTCAACTCCCTTGGGGTCCACCTCCGTTCCTGAGTCCCTGTCATCCTTGGAGGGATCACTCTGGGATCAAGAATTTGAGGCAGGGCCAGGGGGTGGGGGTCTTTTTGGAGAGTAGCAGAGCCTTCTCCCACTTCCCCAGACTCACTTGGAAAGGAGGCAGTTTGCCTTCCTTCTCACACCTTAAGGTATTGCCTTACTTCTCTCTGCTTTCTCACCATTCCATCTCCCCGATCCCTTTCTTTCCCTTCCTTTGAAGCCCATATCACCTGCCTCTACCACCCACTCCAGATTCTAGTAATGGTCATCAACAGCCCCCTAGGTCCCACCTCTAACTTTAACCATTTTCATCCCTTTCTCACATTTCTTCTCTCTTTCTCCATGCCTACATCGATACCTGGGGTCTTCAATATCCGCAAAGATGTCCTGCTAACCCTTCTCCCTCCCGCCTTCTAACACTATTCAACTCCACTGATCTCCTGCTCCACCCCACCTCATCTACTTACCAACTTGGACACATACTCGATTTCGTCATCTCTAGTCACTGCACAATCTCTACCCTCACCAACTCTGAAATCCCTCTATTTGACAACAACCTCCTCATCTGCCTTCTCTCCCACACAGCTCCTCCCTTCAAATCTGTGCTGTTCCCCCACAGAGACCTCTGATCTTTTGACCCCATCCAGTTTTCTCAACTCATCATGTCCCATTTAGCCTCCCCTATCCTTTCATCAATCTCGAACCACTAACCCACAGCCCCGAATCACCACCACAGTCTGCCTCCTCCACTTTGGATATCTTCAAAGATAAACATGAAGTTTATCCTTACATGCTTTAACTCTGCCCTCTTCTCTTACTAGAAAAGTTATTTCTCCATCCTTATTAACACCCATCCCCATTGCCCTTGCCAGTTGCTCCAGAAGTTTAAATCCTTCCTCAAATCCCTTGTCCCCTGCCTTCTCCATCCCTTGCCCTTAATGACCTGGTCAACTACTTTATTGAGAAAATTGAAACTACATTGGGTGATCTCCCAAAAATCTCTTCTGCCCCACCACAGTCCCTCCCTGACTCCTGCCCCTACTTCAACTCTCCCAGCTTTCCCAGCAGTATCTCTAAAGTAGATCTACAGATACTGCTTTCTTTCAAAGTTCATCTCCTCCACCTGTGCCTCGCACCCCATTCCTTCGCACCTTATGAAAACACTTGCCCCCTTCCTTCTTGCCTCCCTAACTGCCATCATCAACTGTTGGTTCTCCAATGGCTCTTCCCACTGCTTTCACACATAACCTCGTTCACGTCAAGTTTATCCTTTCCTGCCTTAACTCAGCCCTCTCTTCTGCCAGACAAAACTATTTCTCCTCCCTTATTGACACCCATGCCCATCACCCCCGCCAGCTCTTCTGTACATTCAACTCCCTTCTCAGGCCCCTGGTTCCTCCCCCTCCTCCTTCCCTCACCCCCAACGATCTGGCCTCCTACTTCATTAACAAAATTAAATCCATCAGGTCTGACCTCCCCAAAGTCTCTTCCCCCCACTTCTCCAACCCCTCGGCTCTCAACACTCTCTGCTACTCTCCCATCCTTCCCAGCAGTATCCTCAGAGGAGCTCTCCTCCCTCCTCTCAAGTGATACTCTGGCCACCTGTGCTTCTGACCCCATTCCCTCTCATCTCATGAAATCTCTCGCTCCATCCCTTCTCCCCTCCTTAACTTCCATCTTCAACCGCTCACTCTCCACTGGTTCCTTCCCCTCTGCCTTCAAACATGCCCATGTCTCTCCCATCCTAAAAAAACCCTCTCTTGATCCCACCTCACCTTCTAGTTATCGTCCCATATCCCTCCTACCATTCCTTTCCAAACTCCTTGAACGAGTTGTCTACACGCGCTGCCTAGAATTCCTCAACAACAACTCTCTCCTCGACCCCCTCCAGTCTGGCTTCTGTCCCCTTCATTCCACGGAAACTGCCCTCTCAAAGGTCACCAATGACCTCCTGCTTGCCAAATCCAACGGCTCGGACTCTGTCCTAATCCTCCTCGACCTCTCAGCTGCCTTTGACACTGTGGACCACCCCCTTCTCCTCAACACGCTATCTGACCTTGGCTTCACAGACTCCGTCCTCTCCTGGTTCTCCTCTTATCTCTCCGGTCGTTCTTTCTCAGTCTCTTTTGCAGGCTCCTCCTCCCCCTCCCATCCCCTTACTGTGGGGGTTCCCCAAGGTTCAGTGCTTGGTCCCCTTCTGTTCTCAATCTACACTCACTCCCTTGGTGACCTCATTCGCTCCCACGGCTTCAACTATCATCTCTACGCTGATGACACCCAGATCTACATCTCTGCCCCTGCTCTCTCCCCCTCCCTCCAGGCTCGCATATCCTCCTGCCTTCAGGACATCTCCATCTGGATGTCTGCCCGCCACCTAAAGCTCAACATGTCGAAGACTGAGCTCCTTGTCTTCCCTCCCAAACCTTGTCCTCTCCCTGACTTTCCCATCTCTGTTGACGGCACTACCATCCTTCCCGTCTCACAAGCCCGCAACCTTGGTGTCGTCCTCGACTCTGCTCTCTCATTCACCCCTCACATCCAAGCCGTCACCAAAACCTGCCGGTCTCAGCTCCGCAACATTGCCAAGATCCGCCCTTTCCTCTCCATCCCAACCGCTACCCTGCTCATTCAAGCTCTCATCCTATCCCGTCTGGACTACTGCATCAGCCTTCTCTCTGATCTCCTATCCTCGTGTCTCTCTCCACTTCAATCCATACTTCATGCTGCTGCCCGGATTATCTTTGTCCAGAAACGCTCTGGGCATATTACTCCCCTCCTCAAAAATCTCCAGTGGCTACCAGTCAATCTGCGCATCAGGCAGAAACTCCTCACCCTGGGCTTCAAGGCTCTCCATCACCTCACCCCCTCCTACCTCACCTCCCTTCTCTCCTTCTACTGCCCAGCCCGCAACCTCCGCTCCTCCACCGCTAATCTCCTCACTGTACCTCGTTCTCGCCTCTCCCGCCGTCGACCCCCGGCCCACGTCATCCCCCGGGCCTGGAATGCCCTCCCTCTGCCCCTCCGCCAAGCTAGCTCTCTTCCTCCCTTCAAGGCCCTGCTGAGAGCTCACCTCCTCCAGGAGGCCTTCCCAGACTGAGCCCCTTCCTTCCTCTCTCCCTCGTCCCCCTCTCCATCCCCCCATCTTACCTCCTTCCCTTCCCCACAGCACCTGTATATATGTATATATGGTTGTACATATTTATTACTCTATTTATTTATTTATTTATGTATCTTACTTGTACATTTCTATCCTATTTATTTTATTTTGTTGGTATGTTTGGTTCTGTTCTCTGTCTCCCCCTTTTAGACTGTGAGCCCACTGTTGGGTAGGGACTGTCTCTATGTATTGCCAATTTGTACTTCCCAAGCGCTTAGTACAGTGCTCTGCACATAGTAAGCGCTCAATAAATACGATTGATTGATTGATTGATTGATAACCATGTCTCCCCTATCCTAAAATAACCCCCCCCTTGACCTCAAGGCTCCCTCTAGGTATCTCCCCATCTCCCTCCTACCATTTCTCTCTAAATTCCTTGAGCAAGTTATCTATACACGATGTCTCAAGTTCCTCTCTTCCAACTCTCTTTCTGGCTTCCATCCCCTTCGCTCCACAGAAACCACCCTCTCAAAGGTCACCAGTGATCTCCTTCTTGCCAAATCCAATGGCCTCTACTCCATCCTAGTCCTTCACCATCTTTCAGCTGCCTTTGATACTGTTGACCACCCACTTCTGGAAACATTAACCAACCTCTGCTTCACTGACACCGTCCTCTCGTGGTTCTCCTCCTATCTCTCTGGCTGTTCATTCTCAGTCTTTTGTGGGCTCCTTCTCTGCCTCCTACCCACTAGCTGTGGGGGTCCCTCAAGGTTCAGTGCTGGGTCCCTTTCTATTCTCCATCTACACCCATTCCCCTGGAGAACTTAAATGCTTTGGGCATGTCACCCCCCCCCCCCCCAAAAAAAAATCTCCAGTGGTTGCCTATCAACCTCCATATCAAGCAAAAACTCCTCGCTTTTAGCTTCAAAGCACTCCATCACCTTGCCCGCTTGTACCTCACTTCCCTTCTCTCCTTCTCCATCCCAGCCCACACACTCCACTGCTCTGGTGCTAACCTTCTCACTCTGCCTCATTCTCGCCTGTCCTGCCATTGACCCAAGCGCTCAATAAATGCGATTGATGATTGACCCCTGGCCCACGCCTTACCTCTGGCCTGGAATGCTCTCCCTCCTCAAATCCGCCAATCACACTCCCCCCTTCAAAGCCCTACTGAAGGCTCACCTCCACCAGGATGCCTTCCCAGACTAAAACCCCCTTTTCCTCAGCTCCTCCTCCCCTCCATGTCACCTCGACTCACTCCCTTTACTCTACCCCCCCCACCCCACAGCACTTGTGTGTATGTACATATCTATAATTCTATTTCTTTATATTGATGCTATTGATGCCTGTTTACTTGTTTTGATGTCTGTCACCCCCCTTCTAGACTGTGAGCCCATTATGGGCAGGGGTTGTCTCTCATTGTTGCTGAATTGTACTTTCCAAGCATTTATTCATTCATTCATTCAATTGAGAGCTTATTGTGTGCAGCACACTGTACTAAGCACTTGGTTACAGTGCTCTGCGCAAAGCACTCTATAAATATGATTTAATAAATGAATGAATGAATGAATTTGCTCCCATGGCTTCAACTATCACCTCTAAGCAGATGAAACTCAAATCTAGATCCCCAACCCTGAGCTCTCTCCCTCTCTGCAGTCTCTCATTTCCTCCTGCCTTCAAGACATCTCTAGTTCAATGTCCTACTGTCACCTCAAGAAGCAGCGTGGCTCAGTGGAAAGAGCATGGGCTTTGGAGTCAGAGGTCATAGGTTCAAATTCTGGTTCTGCCTGTTGTCAGTTGTGTGACTTTGGGCAAGTCACTTCACTTCTCTGTGCCTCAGTTCCCTCATCTTTAAAATGGGGATTAAGACTGTGAGCCCCCCGTGGGACAACCTGATCACATTGTAACCTCCCCAGCATTTAGAACAGTGCTTTGCACATAGTAAGCACTTAATAAGTGCCATTTTTACTTAGAAGCAGCTTGGCTAAGTGGAAAGAGCATGGGCTTTGGAGTCAGAGGTCATGGGTTCAAATCCCAGCTCCGCCAATTGTCAGCTGTATGACTTTGGGCAAGTCAGTTAACTTCTCTGGGCCTCAGTTACCTCATCTGTAAAATAGGGATTAAGGCTGTAAGCCCCCTGTGGGAAAACCTGATAATCTTGTAACCTCCCCAGTGCTTAGAACAGTGCTTTGCACATAGTAAGCACTAAATGCCATTATTACTATTATTATTATTTATAATAATAATAATATGTCTGAAACAGAACTTCTTATCTTCCCACCTAAACCCTGTCCTCCTCCCTAACTTTCCCATCTCTGTAGACAGCACCACCATCCTTCCTGTTTCACAAGCCTGTAACTTTGGGATTATCCTTGAATCATCTCTCTCATGCCACCCACAGTCAATCCATCACTAAATCCATCCATCAATCAATCAATCAATCGTATTTATTGAGCGCTTACTGTGTGCAGAGCACTGTACTAAGCGCATGGGAAGTACAAGTTGGCAACATATAGAGACAGTCCCTACCCAACAGTGGGCTCACAGTCTAGAAGGGGGAGACAGAGAACAAAACCAAACATACCAACAAAATAAAATAAATAGAACAGATATGTACAGGTAAAATAAATAAATAAATAGAGTAATAAATATGTACAAACATATATACATATATACAGGTGCTGTGGGGAAGGGAAAGAGGTAAGATGAGGGGAATGGAGAGGGGGACGAGGGGGAGAGGAAGGAAGGGGCTTAGTCTGGGAAGGCCCCCTGGAGGAGGTGAGCTCTCAGTAGGACCTTGAAGGGAGGAAGAGAGCTAGCTAGCCATCACTTCCCCCTTCACAGTATTGCTATAATCCACCCTTTCCTCACCATCCAAACTATCATATTAATGATGGCATTTATTATTAAGCGCTTACTATGTGCAAAGCACTGTTCTAAGCCCTGGGGAGGTTACAAGGTGATCAGGTTGTCCCCCGGGGGGCTCACATTCTTAATCCCCATTTTACAGATGAGGTAACTGAGGCACAGAGAAGTTAAGTGACTTGCCCAAAGTCACACAGCTGACAATTGGAGGAGCCAGGATTTGAACCCATAACCTCTGACTCCACAGCCCATGCTCTTTCCACTGAGCCACGCTGCTTCTCTAATCCAATCACTTATCCCAACCCGCCTTGATTACTGAATCAGTCTCCTTGCTGACCTTTCTGCTTCCTGTCCACCCCTATCCAGTCCATGTTTCACTCTGTTGCCCGGATCATTTTTCTACAAAAACGTTCAGAACATGTTTTCCCACTCCTCAAGAACCTACAGTGGTTGCCCATCCACCTCTGCACCAAACATAAATTCCTCACCATTGGCTTTAAAGCTCTCAATCACCTTGCCCCCTCCTACCTCGCCTTACTAAACTTACTACAACCCAGCCTCTATACTTCGCTTCTCTAATGCTAAGCGTCTCATTGTACCTCAATCTCATCTATATTGCCACCGACCTCCTGCCCATGTCCTGCTTCTAGCTTGGAATGCCCTCCCTCCTCAAATCTGACAATTACTCTCTCCCCCTTCAAAGCTTTACTGAAGTCATATGTCCTCCAAGAGGCCTTCCCTGACTAAATCCTTCTTTCCTTTTCCCCCACTCCCTTCTGCATTGCCCTGACTTGCTCCCTTTTTTCATCCCCACTCCCAGCCCCACAGCCTTCTGCACATATCTGTAATTCTTTTATTTATATTAATGTCTATCTCCCCCTCTAGAATGTAAGCTGAAATGTGGGCAGGGAATGTGTGTTCTATTGCACTCTCCCAAGTGTTTAGTACAATATTCTAAGTACAGTATTAGTACAGTATCAAGCAAAAACTCCTCACTATTGGCTTCAAAGCTCTCCATCCCATAACCCCCTCCTACCTCACCTGCCTTCACTCCTTCTACAGCCCAGCTGGCACACTCTGCTCCTTTGCTGCTAACCTCCTCACTGTACCTCATTCTTACCAGTCCCACCATCGACCACTGGCCCCTGTCCTACCTCTGGCCTGGAATGCCCTCCTTCCTCACATCTGCCAAACTAGCATAATTCCCCCATTCAAAGCCCTACTGAAAGCTCACCTCCTCCAGGAGGTCTTCCCAGACTGAGCCCCCCTTTTCCTCTGCTTCTCCTCCCCTCCCCATCACCCCTACTCCCTCCCTCTGCTCTACTCCCCACCCCACAGCACTTGTGTATATATGTATATATTTATTATTCTATTTATTTTATTAATGTCATGTATATATCTTTAATTCTATTTATTTATATTGATGCAATTGATGCCTGTCTACTTGCTTTGTTTTGTTTTCTTGTCTGTCTCCCCTCTTCTAGATTGTGAGCCCGATGGATAGGGATTGTCTCTATTTGTTGCTGAATTGTAATTTCCAAGCGCTTAGTACAGTACTCTGCACAAAGTAAAAGCTCAATAAATATAATTGAATAAATGAAGGAATATTCTGCACATAACAAGTGCTCAATAAATACGATTGAATGAATGACTGAAGAATGGATGGAAAGAGAATGGAATAAGTGGAATTGAGATGCAGCATGGCTTAGTGGCAAGAGCACAGGCTTGGGAGTCAGAGGATGTGGGTTCTAATCCAGGCTCCACCACTTGTCTGCTGTGTGACCTTAGGCAAGTCACTTCACTTCTCTGTGCCTCAGTTACCTCATCTGTAAAATGGGGATTAAGGCTGTGAGCCCCACATGGGACAACCTGATTACCTTGTATCTACCTCAATGCTTAGAACAGTTCTTGGCACATAGTAAGCACTTAACAAATACCATAATTATAGAGAAGAAGCATGGCTTAATGGAAAGAGCATGGGCTTGAGAGTCGAAGGACATGGGTTCTAATCCCCGCTCCACCACTTGTCTGCTATATGACCTTAACTTGTCTGCTGTGCAAACTTAACTTCTCTGTACCTCAGTTACCTCATCTGTAAAATGGGGATTCAATGCCTGTTCTCCCCCCTAATTAATAATAATGATGGCATTTGTTAAGTGCTTACTATGTGCCAAGCACTGTTCTAAGCACTGGGGAAGATACAAGGTGATCGCGTTGTCCCACATGGGGCTCACAGTCTTAATCCTCAGTTTTACATATGAGTTAACTGAGGCTCAAAGAAGTGAAGTGACTTCCCCAAGGTCATACAGCAGACAAGTGGCAGAGCCAGGATTAGAACCCATGACCTCTGACTCCCAAGCCCATGCTCTTTCCACTGAGTCACACACCATGAGCCCCATGTGGATCAAGTTCTGTGTTTGAGCTGATTAACTTGCATCTACTCCAGCACCGAGAACAGTGCTTGATACATAGTAAGACCACAGTAATAATAAAAATAATAATAGTTAACTTTACCAGAAATGCCAGGCCTTCAGCCCCTTTTCCTGTTTCTATATCCTTCTCTCCTTCCTTTACAGCACAAGTCCAGGCCATTCCCACTGGGAAGTCTTCCCTGATTAAGCCCACCCACTCTCCAACTTGCCACCCTTTCCCTGACTTTCAACTCCACTCAAACCTCCCCGCAACCCCCTGCCCCGGGAGCCCAGGGACATGTACATCTCAGGAACTGATGTGACCTTGAGCAAGTTACTTCACTTCTCTGTGCCTAAGTTACCTCATCTGTAAAGTGGAAATTAAGACTGTAAGCCTAAAATGTGACATGGACTGTGTCCAACTTGATTAGCTTGTACCTATTCCAGCACTTAGTACGGTGCCTGGCACATTTTAAGCATTTAATAAATACTATAACAAGAAAAAAGGCTCATCTTTTAGTGACTGTTGATGCAGGAAGATGGGAGAGGGTGAGTACCTGAGGCGTTTGCAGCAGGATCTGGACCCAGAGGGCAACGATCATGACCATGCGAGGCAGCCCCATCTCCCAGCTTTGCAGAGAGCTGAAAGGAAACCTGGGAAGACAATGGGAGTGTTTTTGGGGGGGTAGAGGGCTGGGGGAAAGAAGGAAAGAGTTCCTGGCTTCATAGGCTGGGTCCTGACCCTAACCCTGGGAACCTCCTAGTCAGATTCCCCCCTCCTGGGCCCCCACCCACAAGACTAGGGCTGAGTCCTACTCCCCATGGCCCCTTCCCACACCCTCCCCCAAGGACAGGGTGGGGGCTAAGAGAACACCCTCAAGTTATGTTTCCTTCCTCAGCTCCCCTTTGAAGTCCCTGCTCACTGGAGAACACTAGAATTAGGGTCCAGTCTTAGTCCTGCCCATGCCCAAGAGATATCTCCACCTCCCCAGGGCAGAAAGCCCCCTCCCCATTTCCCCAACCAACCTGCTTCCCTGGATCCCTGCCTAACTGGCACTGTAGCCCCTGGGCTGGAGGTTGGGGTCCTATGAACTCTAGCCAGGGACCTGATTTCAGTTTTATGAAGGGAGGTGGTTAGAGAGAAAACCACATTTTCATGGGGGAAGGTGCGGAGGAAGAGAACAGCATTTTCACTTTCGAGGGAAAGAAAAGAGCAGATAGCAACGTCAGGGCCAGCAGCTCTCCAACAGCTCCCTCCCCCGTGTGACTTTTATTTATTGTATTGGTTAAGCACTTACCATGTGCCAGGCACTGTTCTAACTTCTGGGGTAGATAGAAGCCCATATGAGGCTTGCAGTCTCAATCCCCATTTTACAGATGAGGTAACTAAGGCCCAGAGAGGTGAAGTAACTTGTCCAAGGTCACACAACAGACAAGCGGTAGAGTCGGGATTAGAATCCGTGACCTTTTGTGACAGTCCGGGGGGGCACTGTGTGGATCCCTATCAGTTAGGACCCTGGTGCTATAAACTGGGTGTCTGATTCCAAAAATGAGTGGAAGTGTCACACGTGACTGCGGTTGTGACCTATTCCTCATCACAATCACAACATCTAATTCCACAACAGGCTTGCCAAATGGGTGAGCGCACGGTGGAGGATGTTGTTTGCTGTTGAGGTGTCCGAGATAGATTGTTCCATGAACACAGCCTTTATCCCTGCCTCAAAATGTGTGCTGAGGGCATAGGGGGACCAGGAAAGAGTATGTGAATGGCTAAGTGCACACCTTCTCCACTTCTGCAAAAACAACCCAAGTGTGTGTCCTGCTGGAGGTAGGATGGACCTTTCTCTTCGTCTCCACCCAAGCTGAAACTAAAGTCCTGGTAAGCAGTCAGTCCCAGACTGATCTCTTGATGAGAGAGATGCAGCCGCAATTAGACGCATCCTTGGTGCCTAAGCCGTGATCGCCCTGAATGGCAAGGGGTCAGATAAGTCACCAAATCACTCGGCCAAAGGTCAACTACAGCCTGCTGGTTTTCCAGGGGGCTTATGACGTGGTGCAAGGGTACCAGAGAACAACTCGTGATCATGGAAATAATCACACCTTTTGATAATGAGGAGACACAGCATGGCCTGGTGATTAAAACATAAGACTGAGTCAGGAGACTTGGGATCTAATTCTGACAGTGTGACCTTGGGCAAGTCACTTCTCTGGCCCTCAGTTTCCTCAGCTGTACAACTGGGGTTCAAGACCTGTTCTCCGTCCCCTTCAGACTGTAAGCCCCGTGTGGGACAGAGACTGTGACCAACCCAATCTGCTTGTATCCACCCCAGCACTTAGTACAGTGCCTGGCACATAGTAAGTACTTAACAAATACCATTCATTCATTCAATCATATTTATGGAGCGCTTACAGTGTACAGAGCACTGTACTAAGCGCTTGGGAAGTACAAGTCGGCAACATATAGAGACGGTCCTTACACAACAACGGGCTCACAGTCTAGAAGGTGGAGACAGACAACAAAACAAAACATGTAGGCAGGTGTCAAAACCGTCAGAATAAATAGAATTACAGCTATATGCACATCATTAACAAAGTAAATAGAATAGTAAATATGTACAAGTAAAATAGAGTAATGAATCTGTACAAATATATACAAGTGCTGTGGAGGGAGGAAGGGGGTAGGGCTTGGGGGGAAGGGGAGGAGGAGAGGAAAAAGGGGGCTCAGTCTGGAAAGGCCTCCCGGAGGAGGTGAGCTCTCAGTAGGGCTTTGAAGGGAGGAAGAGAGCTAGCTTGGTGGATGTGCAGAGGGAGGGCATTCCAGGCCAGGGGAAGGACGTGGGTCAGGGGTCAATGGCGGGACAGGCAAGAACGAGGCACAGTGAGGAGGTTAGCAGCAGAGGAGCAGAAGGTGCAGGCTAGGATGTAGAGGGAGCACAGATTATTATTATTATCATTATCATTATTATTATTATTATTATTATTATTATTATCATTACAAAAGTGTGATGCCACCATCCCGTGACTCTTAAATTTAGAGCCCCTAAGAAACATGAGAAACATTTGGGGTTGAACTAGTCAGTCTTTTTCCCCAAGGGCCAGTTACTGAGTAGTAGTGATGGTCAGTCAGTCAGTCAGTTGTATTTTTAGAGCTTTTACTGTGTATAGAGCACTGTACTAAGTGTTTGGGAGAGTACAGTATAACAATATAACTCACACGTTCCCTGCCCACAGTGAGCTTACAGTCTAGCGGGGGAGACAGACATTAATTTAAATAAGTCAATAACAAATATATACATAAGTGGGGTGGTGCTGGGAGGGCAGATTAATAAAGGGAGTGAGACAGGACAACGCAGAAGGGAGTGGAAGAAAAGGAAAAGAGAGCTTAGTTAGGGAAGGCCTTTTGGAGAAGTTGTGTCTTCAATAAGGCTTTGAAAGTGGAGGAATAATTGTCTGTCAGACAGACAGAGAAGCAGCATGGCCTAGTGGATAAAACAGGGGCCTGGAAGTGAGAAGGTCATGGGTTCTAATCCTAGCTCCTCCACTTCTCTGCTGTGTGACCTTGGGCAAGTCACTTCACTTCTCTGTGCCTCAGTTCCCTCATCTGTAAAATGGGGATTGAGACTGTGATCCCCATGAGAAACAGGGATGGGTCCAACCCGATTTGTTTGTATCTACCCCAGTACTTGGTACAGTGCCTGGCACCTAATAAGTGCATAACAAATATCATAATAATTATTTTTATTTCCTTGTATCCACCCCAGAACTTAGTAAAATGTGTGGCATATAATAAGCTCTTAACAAATACCATCATTATGAAGAGGGAGGGCATTCGAGGCCAGAGGCAGGATGTGGGCTAGAGGTCGGCGGTGAGAGAGACGAGATTGAGGTCCAGTGAGAAGGTTTTAGCATTAGAGGAGCGAAGTGTGTGGGCTGGGTTGTAGTAGGAGAGCAGTGAGGTGAAATAGAAGCCGGTGAGGTGATTGAGTGCTTTAAAGTCGATGATAAGGAGTTTCTGTTTGGTGCAGAGGAGGATGGGCAACCACTGGAGGTTCTTCAGGAGTGGGGAAACATGGCCTGAACATTTTTGTAGAAAAATGATCTGAGCAGTAGAGTGAAGTATGAACCGGACTGGGGAGAGACAGCAGGCAGGGAGCAGAGAGGTTGATAATAGTAATAATTGTGGGATATGTTAAGTGCTTACTATGTGTCAGGCACTGTACTAAGCGCTGGGGGGAATACAAGCAAATCAGGTTGGACAGAGTCCCTGTCCCACTTGGGGCACACAGTCTTAATCCCCATTTTACAGATGAGGTAACTGAGGCCCAGAAAAGTTAAGTGACCTGCCCAAGGCCACACAGCAGGCAAATGGTAGAGACAGGATTAGAACCTATGACCTTCTGACTCGCAGGCCTGTGCACTATCCACTATGCCATCAAGACGGGAGCTGAATGCCACTGAGGGTGATGAACATGGGCCCCCCTGGGGTGGTGAAGTGCGGGAAACACCAAGCCTTTGCACTAACATTCACGCCCAGTTGCTGCACAACAGACCCCGGACTGGCAGCTCTTGGGACCAGGGCTGGGGGTGAGGGCACATTTGGCACTAATGCCCGGCAGACATGAAGTGTCTTGTCAATGGGGTCTCGACCAGGAGCTGTCAGCAGCAGATCTCGGGTCTGAGTGACTCCTTCCCCGAAATCCCTCTGATCTGGCGGGAAACTTTCCCGCAGAGGAGAGTAACTCACACACAGCCCAAGTGTGTTCTGAGTCACTGTTATCGAAAGTAGGGTGCAGAATAAGTTAACTGGCATAAAATAAGTTAACTGGCATAAATCGGCCACCGGGTTCAAGAACCCAAGGTGGTGACGCAGATGGGAAAAATGACTCGGAAACATGAGTTCAAATAGAGCAGTGAAGGAGGAAGGTGGCTACCTGCCTGTTCACCTCCCGAGAGAGGTACAAGTGACAAGTAGCCCCAATCCCATTCCTACTGTGTCTTTTATTGAGTTACAGCAATGCGGGAGCGAGCAATGGGAACTTCAATGAGGACCGTCAGGATGGTTGTGAATTTTCACTGGTCTCTGTTCTCACAGCCTTAAACAGACAAGAGTTACTTGTTATAGGCCTTACAACCTTGTTGTACAGATGGGAGTTACTTGTTATCGGCCCTACAACCTTACATAGACAGATGTTACTTTTTACTGGCCTTGAAGACATTCTGTTGTTGAGCCTTGCAAAAATACAAAAAGGTATTGCTCTCAGCCTGCACAAAATGGAGGGTTACTGTTGGTATGCACAGGATGGAGTTGGTCATGCCAAGTCCACTGGCGGACAACAGTCACCACGATACTAACCCAAAGCTGATAAAAGCAACTTTCCCCTATCTGCATGGAGAAGGTCTCCCCTGCGTACCATCTCTTAATCAAAAGCAAAAAGGCACAGGCCCCAGGCCTCAGGCCCCGGAACAATCTTACAAAACCGTGTCGGCCTTAGATATCATCTCGTTCATCAATCTGAAATAACACTATTTCCCAGCTGGTGAGAGCTCAGAAAAAGAGCCCAGAGGCTGCACAGAGTAGTCAGTCCATTATCAGAAGTGGGTCATCTAGAGGTCACCACCCAAAGGAGTCGAGTCTAATATTTCTCACCTTAGCTGGATGAAAGTTGTCTTTCTGGAAACCCAGCCTGAAAAGAGAATGTCCGTCTTTGTCTTTTGGGGGAGATTCCCCATCCCAACCCCCATCCCCCCTTCCTCCTGGTTCACCCTCTCTACCTCCACCTTTTCCTCTAGCCCTCAGGGAGCAGAGTTCCTGGTGGACACAGCCCTGGTCTCCACTGCCCAGGACCCCCAGTCTCCATCTCCAGAGCAGAGCTCCCTGCTCACCACTACCAACCCCGAGGCTCACCGGAAACAACCCCACAACATTCTCACTCCCACTCACCCACCCGGAAGAGCTAGTTGACATAGGGGAGGGTCATTCTAGGCCACTGAGGTCTGTCGCCAGCCCTCCTCCATTAATTAGGCCCTGTGTTGGCAGTGGTGAACAGCCACCCCCAAGATCGGCACATCCTGCTCATTTGTGGAACAGGAGAAGGGGGCAAAGATCACCCCAAGGCAGATCCTGTTGGTGTCAATGATTTGATCACTGAAGACCTAGCAAGCATAACATCTTGTCTGTGTAACCTTATCCCCATGGGCCCCCTCATCCCCTCTCTGCTGCAGCTGAGGAACTCACTATCTGCCCTCTGTGCTGCACAAGATTGGGTAGAAAAGCCACTACCGGGCTCCTCAGTCCCTCTCTTCCATCACAGCTCACTCAGCATTCAGTAATCACTTTATAGGGCAAGGCCTGGAAGTCAGAAGGACCTGATTTCTAATCCTGGCTCTGCCACTTGCCTGCTCTGTGACCTTGGGCCAGTCGTTTAAATTCCCTGTGCCTCAGTTACCTCATCTGTAAAATGGGTACTAAGACTGCTAGCTCCATGAGGGACATGGACTGTATCCAACCTGATTAGGTGGTATCCACCCAGCACTTAGTGCAGTGCCTAGTACTTAGTAACCCTTATCAAATACCAATAAAAATACCAATGATTAATTGATTGTTTGAGCTAAACATGAGCCCTAGGTATCCTTAGCTATCCCACTGTGGCTGAGGATCTCCTCTCCTGCCTCTGGAATACTCAGTGAGTGCCAGGATGAGTATAAAATCCATTGCTCTGCCTTTTCAGCCCCTCTTCACCTCTGGACCTCCTAGAATGTCTGGGAAGCTAACACTGTGAAGCCACTGCTGTGGACTTTGAATACTGAGGAGAAATTCATTCATTCAATCATATTTATTGAGTGCTTACTGTGTGCACAGCACTGTACTAAGCGTTTGGGAAGTCCAAGTCGGCAACATATAGAGACAGTCCCTACCTAACAGCAGGCTTACAGTCTAGAAGGGGGAGACAGACAACAAAACAAAACATGTGGACAGGAGTCAAAATTAACAGAACAAATAGAATTAAAGCTATATGCACACCTGCAAATTCTGCTCTGCTATTCACAGCTCCCTACTGACTTTGGTTTTTGTTTTATTTATTGCTTATTGGTCCTTTTCCGTAATGCTTTTTTAATGTTTTAGTGTTTCACTGCACCCAGTGTGTCCATCTTCGGTCTTCCCTTCGGCTTTCGCCACCTATATTCATTGTGTGAGCTCCTCCAGGGACAGGGTCCATGTCTAATTCCCACTTGTCTACTCTTCCCCAGCATTAAGAGCTTAATAAATACTTCTATTAGTCCTTCTCCTCCAGGCTCCGGGGACCCAGAGCCTCTCTCCTTGGCTTATTTTTCTACAAAAAAGGTTCAGGCCATATTTTCCCACTCCTCAAGAATCTCCAGTGATTGCCCATTAAACAGAAACTCCTTACCATTGGCTATAAATCACTCAATCACCTTGCCCCCTCCTACCTCACCTCACTGCTATTCTGCTATAACCCAGACCACACAGTTCACTCCTCTAATGCGAACCTTCTCACCATATCTTAGTCTCATCTATCTCACCAACAACCTCTTGCCCACATCCTGCCTCCAGCCTGGAACGCCCTTTGTCTTCATATCCAACAGACAAATAGTCTCCCCAACTTCAAAGCCTTATTGAAGGCACATCTCCTCCAAGAGGCCTTCCATGATTAAGCCCTCTTTTCCTTTTCTTCCACTCCCTTCTACATCACCCTCTCTAGCTCCCTTTATTCTTCCCCCTCCCAACCCCACAGCATTTATGTAATTTCATTTATTTATATTAATGTCTGTCTCCCCCTCTAGACTGACACTTCATTGTAGACAGGAAATGTATGTTATACTGGTGTACTGTAATAATAATAATAATTATAGTACTTGTTAAGTGCTTACTATGTGCCAAGCACTGTTTTAATCATTCATTCATTCATTCATTCAATCGTATTTATTGAGCGCTTACTGTGTGCAAAGCACTGTACTAAGCGCTTGGAAAGTACAAGTCAGCAACATACAGAGACGGTCCCTACCCAACAGCGGGCTCACAGTCTAGGAGGGGGAGATAGACAACAAAAGAAAACATATCAACAAAATAAAATCAGGTTGGACACAGACCCTGTCCCACATGGAGCTCACGCTCTTAAACCCCATTTTACAGATGAGGTAACTGCAGCCCAGAGAAGTGAAGACTTGCCTGGCCTTGGGCAAGACACTTAACTTCTCTCTGCCTCAGTTACCTCATCTGTACAATGGGGATTAAGACTTTAATTACCTTGTATTTTCCCCAGCACTTAGAACAGTACTTGGCACATAGTAAGCGCTTTAAAAAAAAGGGCACACAGCAGACAAGTGACAGAGCTGGGATTAGAGCCCAGGTCCTTCTGACTCCCAAGCCCATGGTCTATCCGCTAAGCCACACTGCTTCTCTGTTGGAGAGGGTCAAAGAAAAATCAGGGACAATCATCTTTCCTCTGTGGACCAAGCTTTACTGTTCAGAGTCTACTAGTCTCTTGGAGGAGGTGGTTGACTGCTACAGTTCTATGCCTGCTGTGGGTGTTTGCTTAATGAGCACTTGCTGACGATCGACAACCATCTTGAGGATCACTGTTAAATGGCCAACCAAAGAGAGCTGTGCAAAGGAGAAGAGGGATGGGCTTCCCGAGACCCCACCTTTGATAGGCCATGGGGGTGGGTGCTCTCTCTGTTAGACTGTACTCTCCCAAGCACTTAGTATAGTGCCCTGCACATAGTAAGCACTAAATGAATTTGATTGATTAATTGATTGATTGATGTACACTTTAAAGCACTCACTCAGCTCACCCCCTCCTAACTGACCTCACTGATCTCCTGCTACATGCCCAGCTGGTCACGCTCCGCTCCTCTAGCGCCAGCTTACTCACTGTGCCCCCATCTCATCTGTCCCACTGACAACTGGTTTCCCACATCATCTCCCTTCTCCCCCCCTGCCAAGACAGGACCTCCCTCCCCCTCCATAAATGCCAGACCAGGCTTAAAACCATAACTAAGGTCACATTTCCTCCAAGAGGCCTTCCCTGATGAAGCCCTCTCTGCTCCAGTTCCCTCTCCCTTCTGTGTCATCTATGCCCTTGGATCCGTGATCTCCAGGCATTTGATATTCACCCCAACCCCACCACCCTTACATACATATCTTTATCTTAAATATAATGAATCACTTATATTTACATCTATCTCCCCCTCTAGACTGTAAATTTGTTGTGGGTAGGGAACGGGTCCACTAGTTCTGTTGTATTATACTCTCCAAAGCACTTAGTACAGCACTCTGTACTTCATACGTGCTCAATAAATACCATTGATCGATGGATCATTGGGAGTGTGGAAGTGGAGCGGCCCAGGTAGGATCACGCCAAGCTGTCGAGCCTCCACCCTGAACCTGGGATTTGAGGTAAGAGGCATGGCGAGAGCAGGCATGACACAGGAGAGTTGAGGGGGTGAGAGGGTGGCTACTCTACAGACTACACACCTCTACTGTCAACCTTCTCACTGTACCTCAATCTCATCCATCTCACCGCCGACCTCTCGCCCACATCCTGCCTCTGGCTTGGAACACCCTTCCTCCTCATATCCAACAGATGATTACTCTCCCCTTATTCAAAACCTTACTGAAAGCACATCTCCTCCAAGAGGCCTTCCCTGACTGACCCCTCCTTTCATCTTCTCCCACTCCCCTCTGCGTCTCCCTGGCTTGCTCCCTTTATGTACATATTTATGTATATATCTGTAATTTCTTTATATCAACATCAGTCTCTCCCTCTAGACTGTGAGCTCGTTGTGGGCAGGGATTGTGTCTCCTTATTATTATATTTTACTCTCCCAAGCATTTAGTACAATGCTCTGCACACAGTAAGCACTCAATAAATATGAATGAATGAATGAAAGAATGGGTGGGAGGAAACCTCCTTTAACTGGTGAGAAAACAGACAGGAACTAACACTTGAGAAGGCCACGCATCTCGCTTAACACAGGCTTTCCAAGCAAAAGCTATTGCTATTTGTCACATCGCTGTGCTCTCTCTCCCCTCTTGAGGAAACAAATTTCATCAGATACAATTCACTCGTGATTAGACCGCACCCCGCTGGGAGCAGAGTGGATCTAAAGCACACCTGGACAGTCAAGAGATCTATCTGGGAGCTATTCCCATATCTTCAAGTGACTCACTCCATGACACTCGCCAACTCAAATTATCTTGTGCATCACTTTCTCCAAGTGTAAAAGGGGAATGATGCTCCTGATTCCTTAACATTTTGAAAGAAACACCTACAGGACCTTTCGATTATATCACCATATGCAGACACATAAGGATTTGAAAACACTTGCCATGTTAGTACAATCACTCATCATATCCCCACTGGATTACTGCATCAGCATCCTTTCTGATCTCCCAACCTCCTGTCTCTCCCCACTGCAGTTTAAACTTCACTCTGCTGCCCAGATTACCTTTCTACAGAAACGTTCTGGGTATGTCACCTCCCTCCTCAAAAATCTCCAGTGGTTGCCTATCAAGCTTCATATCAAGCAAAAACTCCTCACTATTGGCTTCAAAGCTCTCCATCACCTTGCTCCCTCCTCCCTCACCTCCCTTCTCTCCTCCTACATCCCAGCCGGCACACTCCGCTCCTCTGGTGCTAAACTTCTCACTGGGCCTCGTTCTCGCCTGTCCTGCCGTCAACACCTGGCCCGTGTCCTACCTCTGGCCTGGAATGCCCTCCCTCCTCAAATCCACCAAACTAGCACACTTCCTGCCTTCAAAGCCCTACTGAAAGCTCACCTCCTGCAGGAGGCCTTCCTGGACTAAGCCCCCCTCATACTCTGCTCACCCTCCCCTCCCCATTGCCCCAACTCGCTCCCTTTGCTCTACCCCCTCCCTGCCCCACAGCACTTGTGTATATATGTACACATTTATAATCCTATTTATTTTTATTAATGATGTGTATATATCCATAATTCTATTTATATTGATGTTATTGTTGCCTGTTTACTTGTTTTGAGGTCTGTCTGCCCCCTTTTAGACTGTGGGCCCGTTGTGGGCAGGGATTGTCTCCATTTGTTGCTGAACTGTACTTTCCAAGCGCTTAGTACAGTGCTCTGCACACAGTAAGCACTCAATAAATATGATTGAATGGATGAATGAAAACAAGGTCCCAAGGCCCCCAAAGCCTATTTAGAATCGACGAGTCATTCTGGAAACAATTTATCCAAGTGAGAATAAGTTTGTGAACTCGGGCGTTTCAACACTCTTGGGAGCAGTATGAAATATAACGCTCATGCTTCTCAGGAGAAGCAGCGTGGCTTAGTGAAAAGAGCCCAGACTTGGGAGTCAGAGGTCGTGGGTTTGAATCCTGGCTTTGCCACTCCTCAGCTGTATGACTTTGGGCATGTCGCTTAACTTGTCTGTGCCTCAGTTACCTCATCTGTAAAATGGGGACTAAGACTGTGAGCCCCCCGGGGGGCAACCTGAGTACCTTGTATCTACCCCAGCGCTTAGAACAATGCTCCGCACATGGTAAGCGCTTAACAAATACCATCATCATCATCATCATCATCATGTTCCCCATAAATTAATGCTCCTTCCCTGGAATATGCTGATACTATACTATGAGGCAACTCACTTCTTCAAGAGAATCAGAGAAGTGGCGTGGTCTTGTGGATAGAACATTCATTCATTCATTCATTCAATCGTATTTATTGAGCGCTTACTGTGTGCAGAGCACTGTACTAAGCGCTCGGGAAGTACAATTTGGCAACATGTAGAAACGGTCCCTACCCAACAGTGGGGTCACAGTCTAGAAGGGGGAGACAGAGAACAAAACAAAACATATTAACAGAATAAAATAAATAGAATAAATATGTACAAGTAAAATAAATAAATAAATAGAGTAATAAATACGTACAAACATATATACATATATACAGGTGTTGTGGGGAAGGGAAGGAGGTAAGGTGGGGGGATGGAGAGGGGGAGGAGGGGGAGAAGAAGGAGGGGGCTCAGTCTGGGAAGGCCTCCTGGAGGAAGTGAGCTCTCAGGAGGGCCTTGAAGGGAGGAAGAGAGCTAGCTTGGCGGACTCCCATGAGCCTGGGAGTCAGAAGGATCTGGGTTCCAATCCCAGATCCGCCGCTTCTCTGCTGTGTGACCTTAAGCAAATGACTCTACTTCTCTGGGCTTCAGTTACCTCATCTGGAAAATGGGGTTGAAGACTGTGAGCCCCATGCAGGATGTCCAACCCGACAAACTGGCATCTACCTCAGCGCTCAGTGCAGTGCCCGGCACAAAGTAAGTGCTGTACAAATACAAATACAAACAAGCCAACCCCAAGGTCCTTGTCTTTGGAAGTTTGATCAGTGGCTCTTTGGATTCCTCGTCTTCTTCACTGTTAGAGTTGCCGCCCTGGGTGGAGTTTTTTGATACCACCCTGAGAACGTTTCCTTTTTTGCCACTTCAGAATGTGATGGCGGGTGTTGCAGTATATGTTGAACACTGAAGGGTTGCTATGGAGTATGATATCTGGTGTGATCGCTGAATTCTCTAAATTTTCAGCATACTCTCCCAAGCACTTAATTCAGCATATAGTAAGCACTCAATAAATATGACTGACTAACTGATTGGAGCGGGTGGGGCTCCATCATCATCATCATCATCAATCGTATTTATTGAGCACTTACTGTGTGCAGAGCACTGTACTAAGCGCTTGGGAAGTACAAGTTGACAACATATAGAGACAGTCCCTACCCAACGGTGGGCTCACAGTCTAAAAGGGGGAGACAGAGAACAAAACCAAACATACTAACGAAGTAAAATAAATAGAATAGATATGTACAAGTAAAATAAATAAATAAATAGAGTAATAAATATGTACAAACATATATACATATATACAGTCCATAGGTGAATGTGACAGCAGAGGAGAGGAACACCCCATTAACATGTAGGTTTCTCAGGAGCCCCAGGGCCCAAGTCACCCTGTTTATCCTGTTCTCATTTGCTGGAACTTCCCTGCTCCCTAAATCCATCAGATCATAGCCCTTCTTATTGTCAAAACCTTCCTAAAATCCGCATTAATCTGCAACATCTGAGAATGTACAAATCCACCAACCTTTTCTAGTCTTTCTAGCCCAATCTCGGCATGTGTGAATAATAATCATAATAGCCATTATGAATATTATTACTATCATTTTTTGAAATAGTGCTTATCAAGTGCTTGCCTTGTCTTATGCTGTTGGGTCGCCAAGTGTCAAACACTGTATTAAGCGCTGAGGTAGATACAAGATGATCAAGTTGGACATAGTCCCACTCCCACAAGAGGCTCACAGTCTAAATAGGAGGAAGTAGGATTTAATTCCCTTTTCACAGATGAAGAAATTGAGGCACAGAGAATTTAAGTGACTTGCCCATAGTCACAAAACAGGCAAGAGGCAGAGTCAGGATTAGAACCCTGGTCCTCTGACCCCCAGGCCCATCCTCCTTCTACTAGGCTATGCTGCTTCAACATTGTTATTATGGCATTTATTAAGTTGATACTATGGGCTAAGTGCTGGGGTCGATATACAGTTATCATTCATTCATTCATTCAATTATATTTATTGAGCGCTTACTGTTTGCAGATCACTGTACTAGTGCTTGGAAAATACAATTCAGCAACATTCATTCATTCATTCAATCGTATTTATTGGGCACTTTTTGTGTGCAGAGCACTGTACCAAGCGCTTGGGAAGTACAATTTGGCAACATATAGAGACGGTCCCTACCCAACAGTGGGCTCACAGTCTAGAAGGGGGGAGACTGACATCAAAACAAGTAAACAGGCATAAATAGCATCAATATAAATAAATATAATTCTATATATATGTATGTACGTATAGAATTATAGATATATCAAATAGGGCATTGTCTCTATCCTAAACTGGGCTCAATACTTTATCCCCATTTTACATTTTCTACTTTCTGCAGGGAGCAGGTCTCTGCTCCACAACCAGCTCAGAATCAGAAGTAGTCACCACCATTAGAACAATCTTGAAAAATATGTCTGCTTGGAAATCAACTAATGCATCAATCTGAGCTGTGATGGTTAAGCTAGGCTAGCCTGAAACAGAGAAGGAGGGAAAGTCTGCCACTCATCTGCAATGTGATCTTGGGTAAATACCACTGATGATGATCGTGTTGATCACTCACCTGCTGACAACAATTGGATCACTCCAGGAGGAGGAAGACTAGCTAAGGGAAGGAACCCCATGATTTATAAGGAAGAAGACCCTCTGTTTTAGGGTCTGGAAGGAAAGGGTCTTTGGGGGGTTGTTATGGGCAGAGAATGTGTCTCCTAATCTTGTACTCTCCCAAGTGCTTAATACAGTGCTCTGCACATAGGAAGTGCTCAACAAGTACTATTGATTGATTGATTAATAGGACCCCATCCCAGGGGCTGTTTGGGAGTGAACATAGAAAATCGGCTCTCATAAAAGCATGGCTCTGAGCGGCCAGGGAAGATTCTGTGCCTGGGTGTTGAGGGAAGTGTAGCAGTGGCTTTCCCAGAGAGGAAATTTATTCTTGCCTTTGACTGAAGATCTTTAGCGCAAACACTTTGCTACCACTTGAATCTTTAAATAAGAAAATAACTTTTGCCTATTTATTACCAAAGTATGTGTTGTACATTTTGAGCATGAGGAAACGACACCATCAGAGAGATTTGCCAAAGGCACAGGGATAAGGTTTATACCAAGGCTCAGCAACCAGCCCTTAGTGAGGTTTTCCTTTTTTATTTCAATGGTATTTGTTAAGAACATAATAATAATAATTATAATTATGGTATTTGTTAAGCACTTACTATGTGCCAAGCACTGTTCTAAGAACATACCTGTGCCAGGTACTGTACTACAGCGCTTGGAACAATGCTTTGCACATAGTAAGCACTTAACATATGCCATCATTATTATGGTATGATGGTATTTTGTTGTCTGTCTGATGACACCTGTCCATATGTTTTCGTTTGTTGTCTGTCTGCCACTTCTAGACAGTGAGCCCGTTGTTGGGTAGGGATTGTCTCTATATGTTGCCAACTTGTACTTCTCAAGCGCTTAGTACAGTGCTCTGCATACAGTAAGCACTCAATAAATACGATTGAATGAATGAATGAATACTAAGCACTGGGAGAGATACAAGCTAAATAGTTTGGACATGGGGCTCACACTCTCCATGTGAAATTAAGTGGGCTTTTAATTCCCACTTTAGAGGTAAGGTAATTGAGGCCCAGAGAAATGAAGTTACTTGCCCAAGGTCACACAAGCAGACAAGAGGAGGCACTGGGATTAGAACCTAGGTCCTTCTGACTCCCAGGCTGGTCTCTATCCACTAGGAAACACTGCTTCTCTGTGTCCCTGTGTCACTTGGGGGCCCCAAATCTGGGGGTCAAAGGATGGTGAAAGCGTAAAGTGGGGACCATTTGGGGCAGTAGCGTGGAGCCCTGTCAACATCCCTAACCTCTGCAGTATAAAGCATTCATTCATTCATATTTATTGAGCGCCTACTGTGAGCAGAGCACTGTACTAAGCGCTTGGAAAGTACAATACGGCAACAGATAGAGACAATCCCTACGCAACAACGTGTTCACAGTCTAGAAGGGGGAAGCGGAGGATGCTAGTACCCTGGGAATAACCTTGGGTGTCCAATATCAAAACTGAGAGAAGTAGGTATCATAGGCCATCTAGTGGCTTCTGAATAGGGCTGATGGTTGCATTTGTGGGACAGGAACTGTGCCTGATTCAGTTATGTTGCCTCTACCCCAGCACTCAGCCCAATGTTTGGGCATAGTGAGCACTTGAGAAATGCTTTAATGATCGGGGCAGCATATGTAGAGACAGAAGCAGTGAGGGCACAAAAGACAGGTAGGAAATATTGAAGAGCACTTGCACAAATTGGAACACAGAGAGCACACATGACAGGTAAGAAATGCTGAAGAGCACATACACAGACAGGAGCAGTGAGAGCAGCCCCTCCCCAGATGTAGACCCATGAGAGGGGGTGAGCCCAAGTGCTGGGGCAGAGATGGGAGGAGATCTCCGTGGCTTCCTGGGCAGGGAGCATCTCCTGGAGGACCGACCTGCCAGCAGCCAGGAATTGGGTTCCCACCTCTGATCCCTGGGGAGTCTCTCCAGAGAGAGCTGGAGTCAGACAGCCGGAGGGCTTGGTGTCTCCTTCTTTATAGGCCCAGACCTTACCCTGCATTGCTAAACCTGCTTTGGAGGGGTGGGGAAAGACACTTTCCCCATTCCGACCCGGCTTTAGCCAAGGGGGCTACAGGGGAGTGTTGCCTTTCCCTGTGTCTCCACGGGGGTTCTGGTTGCCCAGAGGCCTCAGGTTCATGCTTCTACTCCTGCGGCCCTGAGCCTGACTTGTGCCAACCCCTGCAGGAATCACTTTCCCCATCTCCGTGTCTCCTCATTCCCAGAGTGTCCTGGGAGCTGGGATCTGAGCCTCGGACAAGGCCAGAGAGATCAGTCTCCTCCAAGAGGCCTTCCCAGACTAAGCCCCTCTTTTCCTCATCTCCCACTCCCTTCTGCAATGTCCTGACTCCCTTTGCTCCTCCCCGCTCCCAGTCCCACAGCACTGGGAAGCACAGCACATATCTGTAATTTTATTTATTTGTATTGTTGTCTGTCTCCCCACCTCTAGACTGTGAGCTTGTTGTGTGCAAGGAATGTATCTGTTTGTTATTATATTATACTCTCCCAAGTGCTTAATACAGTGCTTTGCACATGGGAAGTGCTCAATAAATGTGATTAAAGGATTGAATGAATGAATGTCACTGTTTATTGTTGTACTGTACTTTCCCAAGCACTTAGTACAGTGCTCCGCACACAGAAAGCACGCAATAAATATGAATGAATTAATGAATGAATGAATGAATGAACTCCCCTTTTAGGTCACCATCTGATTAGAGTCCCCTGATCCAGTGTGGAGCCTGCCAAAATGCACATGTGCTCAGGTCAAACCTAGATGAGTCCCCCAGTATTTTACTGGCCTGAATGGAAGCTCACACCAATGGGAAGGGAAGTCCATCCTGCTAATCCACTTGAAATTCCACGCTGAGACCTTGTATAGACTCCCATCCACAAGGACAGACTCTAAAACATTTGTGCAGAAAGTGTAGTCTTACCTTCCTGGGGACTTCTGATTGGCTCAGAAGTCTGCCTGAGTGACAGCTGTGTCTGAGTTGCTAGAAATCTTGGCTGTCCCCTTATCTTTGACATCAGTGGCCCAGATTCTGTGGGTGGTCTGGAGACAGCCAAAGCCACAGCAAGAGGTGGACATGGGCCTGTGGGGACGGTCAGGGAAGGAATGTTCTTGGTCACTCAAGCTCATGGGCAGATATCAATCAATCAATCATATTTATTGAGCGCTTACTGTGTGCAGAGCACTGTATTAAGCGCTTGGGAAGTACAAGTTGGCAACATCTAGAGACAGTCCCTACCCAACAGTGGGCTCACAGTCTAGAAGAGTGGGCTCACAGTCTAGAAGATCCCTGCGGTCCCTGCGGTGGGCCTGGTGGAGGGGAGAGGCTCTGGCGGGGCTCTCAGACTGCCAGAGCTTTCTCTGGGGAAGCTGATTCAGTTTTTAGACTGCGAGCCCACTGTTGGGTAGGGACTGTCTCTATATGTTGCCAATTTGTACTTCCCAAGCGTTTAGTACAGTGCTCTGCACATAGTAAGCGCTCAATAAATACGACTGATGATGATGATGAAGAAAGAGAGCATGGGTATAAGGACACCCTGCTTCTCCATTGTACAGACCTAGACCAGTGCTCAGAGTACTAAGGAGGCTCTCACCTGGGCCCTAACTGACCTTGCCAGTCGAGTAACCTGTCCTCCTGGGCCGGTAGAGTGGACCCCAGGCCCCAGCCCCTGGATAGACACTGCGGAGAGCATAGGGGTTTTCCTTCTCTTCACCCTGACTCCCACTAGACTCCTGGGGATGATTCCCTGACCATCTGGGAGGGGCTTGGAAGCAGTCAACTACATTTAAACATTATTTGATGCTGGACTGGAAGTGGCTAGGTCTCCTCCTGTTTTTTCTCCTCCTCCTCCTTCTCCCCTCCTCCTCCTCTTCCACCGCCTCTTCTTGTTTCTCCTCTACCTCCTCCTCTTACCTCACAGGCCCCATAGTTGAGAAGGCAGAGGAGTGACTGACCTTGGGGGTGAGGTGGCCATAGGATGTGGGGTTCTCTGTGCAACCTCTGGACTTCCTGCTTTCATTACATATGCTTGCACGCACATGCAAACACACACACACATAGTTGTCCTTCCTATTAGAAGAATAATAATTATAGTATTTGTTAAGTGCTTACTATGTGCCAAGCACTGTTCTAAATACTGAGGTAGATATAGGGTAATCAGGTTGTCCTACGTGGGACTCACCTTTTTAATCCCCATTTTACAGATGAGGTAACTGAGGCGCAGAGAAGTGAAGTGACTTGCCCAAGGTCACACAGAAGACAAGTGGCAGAGCTGGGATTAGAACCCACATCCTTTGACTCCCAAGCCCGAGCTCTTTCCACTAAGCCCCGCTGACTGTGGAGTCTGCCTATGACTATGTGCATGACTGAAAAGGCATGGTCCCAGCGACGCTGTCCATTCAAATGTTGTCCTTTAAAATGTATTTTTGTGCTTAATATTTGTAATATCTGATGCTATTTTCTCTTTTGCCTCCTTGTATATCTTTGCATACAAAGCTATTTAGCATGGCCTACTGGCTAGAGCATGGGCCTGGGAGACAGATGGTCGTGGGTTCTAATCCCAGATCAGCTACTTGTCTACTGCGTGACATTGGGTGACACTTCACTTCTCTGTGCCTCAGTTACCTCATCTATAAAATGGGGATTGAGACTTTGAGCCCCACATGGGACAGGGCTATGTCCAACTCAATTTGCTTGCATCCACCCCAGCACTTAGTACAGTGCTTGGACATAATAAGTGTTTAATAAATACTGTTATTATTATTATTCAAAGAGAGCAGCTCCATTCTTGATTGGCACTGGGCAGTATCGTAGGTAGGTCTGTCCTCAAAAATGGACTCCCAGTTTTCGGCTTGAAAGAGGCTTTGTTTTACCATGTCCTCTAATCAATGGTACTTAATGAGCACTCACTGTGTGCAGAGCACTGTAAAGAGTCAAAAACAAAGCAGGGGACGTGTCTACCAACTCCATTATATTGTACTCCACTGAGCGCTTAGTAAAGTGTTCTGCACACAATAAGCTCTCAATAAATATGATCAATCGATTGAACAGAGTTGGTAGACATGTTCCCTGCCCACAGCAAGCTTACAGTCCTTAAAACGCTTCCTCTGCCATCTGCCACATTTGCTTTTGGTTTCCCAATTTCAGCTTTCCTATACATCACTTGTTTGGGAGGTGACAGCAAGATACACACACAGAGTGTGTATCTAGACTGTGAGCTTAGTCTGTGAGCTCCTCTCATTCAGCATAAAGGATGGATAGATAAGGCGATAAGATGCATCCTTGCCTTACACCCTTACTAATGGGAAACCAATCAGTTTCTCCATATTCTGTTCTTATTGTACTTTGATTCATTCATTCAATCATATTGATTGAGCACTTACTGTGTGCAGAGCACTGTACTAAACGCTCGGGAAGTACAAGTTGGCAACATATAGAGATGGTCCCTACCCAACAACGGGCTCACAGTCTAGACTGTGAGCCCGTTGTTGGGTAGGGATCATCATCATCATCATCATCATCATCATCATAAATATGATTGATGATGATGATAGGGATTGTCTCTGTTGTCGAATTGTACTTTCCAAGCGCTTAGTACAGTGCTCTGCACACAGTAAGCGCTCAATAAATATGATTGATTGATTGATTGAGTGCAGTCTAACCTTCAGGGAAAGTTTCTTAGTCTGTGAGCTCCTCCAGTCTGTAAACTCTGTGTGGGCAGGTATGGTCTATAACCAATCCTATTGTATTGTACTCTCCCAAGTGCTTAGTACAGTGCTCTGCACAGAGTAAGAGCTCAATTAATAGCATTGATTGACTGATTGACTGCTGATGGGTGAAGTGTTGACGGCTCTGAATTCAGGTAGGTTTACTGAGTTTTGAGATTTAATTATCATTGTTATTATTATCAAGTGCTGTCGAGTCATTTCTAATCCTATCCTGTTTTTTCACTGCCAACTTTCGGACCCATACATTGCCACTGGAAACAGCATAGAATTGACAATTTGTATTTTTGTGACAGTTACATCAATGTATTTCATGACTTTTTCCAGGCTCTTCATAACAAATCTTCCTAACATTGATCTTTGGCATCTTTCTTGACTACTAGTTTCTTTATGAGTAGGGCCTTGAAGGGAAGAAGAGAGCTAGCTTGGCGGATGTTGGGAGGGAGGGCATTCCAGGCCAGGAGGATGACATGGGCCAGGGGTCGACGGCGGGGCAGGCAAGAACGAGGCACGGTGAGGAGATTAGAGGCAGAGGAGTGGAGGGTGCGGGCTGGGCTGGAGAAGGAGAGAAGGGAGGTGAGGTAGGAGGGGGCGTGGTGATGGAGAGCCCTGAATCAATCAATCAATCAATCAATCATATTTATTGAGCGCTTACTATGTGCAGAGCACTGTACTAAGCGCTTGGGAAGTACAAATTGGCAACACATAGAGACAGTCCCTACCCAACAGTGGGCTCACAGTCTAAAAGGGGGAGACAGAGAACAGAACCAAACATACCAACAAAATAAAATAAATAGGATAGAAATGTACAAGTAAAATAAATAAATAAATAAATAGAGTAATAAATATGTACAACCATATATACATATATACAGGTGCTGTGGGGAAGGGAAGGAGGCAAGATGAGGGGATGGAGAGGGGGACGAGGGGGAGAGGAGGGAAGGGGCTCAGTCTGGGAAGGCCTCCTGGAGGAGGTGAGCTCTCAGCAGGGCCTTGAAGGGAGGAAGAGAGCTAGCTTGGCGGAGGGGCAGAGGGAGGGCATTCCAGGCCCGCGGGATGACGTGGGCCGGGGGTCGACGGCGGGACAGGCGAGAACGAGGTACGGTGAGGAGATTAGCGGTGGAGGAGCGGAGGGTGCGGGCTGGGCAGTAGAAGGAGAGAAGGGAGGTGAGGTAGGAGGGGGCGAGGTGATGGAGAGCCTTGAAGCCCAGGGTGAGGAGTTTCTGCCTGATGCGCAGATTGATTGGTAGCCACTGGAGATTTTTGAGGAGGGGATTAATATGCCCAGAGCGTTTCTGGACAAAGATAATCCGGGCAGCAGCATGAAGTATGGATTGAAGTGGAGAGAGACACGAGGATGGGAGATCAGAGAGAAGGCTGGTGCAGTAGTCCAGACGGGATAGGATGAGAGCTTGAATGAGCAGGGTAGCAGTTTGGATGGAGAGGAAAGGGCGGATCTTGACAATGTTGCGGAGCTGAGACCGGCAGGTTTTGGTGACGGCTTGGATGTGAGGGGTGAATGAGAGAGCGGAGTCGAGGAGGACACCAAGGTTGCGGGCTTGTGAGATGGGAAGGATGGTAGTGCCGTCAACAGAGATGGGAAAGTCAGGGAGAGGACAAGGTTTGGGAGGGAAGACAAGGAGCTCAGTCTTCGACATGTTGAGCTTTAGGTGGCGGGCGGACATCCAGATGGAGATGTCCTGAAGGCAGGAGGATATGCGAGCCTGGAGGGAGGGGGAGAGAGCAGGGGCAGAGATGTAGATCTGGGTGTCATCAGCGTAGAGATGATAGTTGAAGCCGTGGGAGCGAATGAGGTCACCAAGGGAGTGAGTGTAGATTGAGAACAGAAGGGGACCAAGCACTGAACCTTGGGGAACCCCCACAGTGAGAGGATGGGAGGGGGAGGAGGAGCCTGCAAAAGAGACTTAGAAAGAACGACCGGAGAGATAAGAGGAGAACCAGGAGAGGATGGAGTCTGTGAAGCCAAGGTCAGATAGCGTGTTGAGGAGAAGGGGGTGGTCCACAGTGTCAAAGGCAGCTGAGAGGTCGAGGAGGATTAGGACAGAATATGAGCCGTTGGATTTGGCAAGCAGGAGGTCATTGGTGACCTTTGAGAGGGCAGTTTCCGTGGAATGAAGGGGACGGAAGCCAGACTGGAGGGGGTCGAGGAGAGAGTTGTTGTTGAGGAATTCTAGGCAGCGCGTGTAGACAACTCATTCAAGGAGTTTGGAAAGGAATGGTAGGAGGGATATGGGATGATAACTAGAAGGTGAGGTGGGGTCAAGAGAGGGTTTTTTTAGGATGGGAGAGACATGGGCATGTTTGAAGGCAGAGGGGAAGGAACCAGTGGAGAGTGAGCGGTTGAAGATGGTAGTTAAGGAGGGGAGAAGGGATGGAGCGAGAGATTTCATAAGATGAGAGGGAATGGGGTCAGAAGCACAGGTGGCCGGAGTAGCACTTGAGAGGAGGGAGGAGAGTTCCTCTGAGGATACCGCTGGGAAGGATGGGAGAGTAGCAGAGAGTGTTGAGAGCCGGGGGGATGGAGAAAGGGGGGAAGAGACTTTGGGGAGGTCGGACCTGATGGATTTAATTTTGTTAATGAAGTAGGAGGCCAGATCGTTGGGGGTGAGGGAAGGAGGAGGGGGAGGAACCGGGGGCCTGAGAAGGGAGTTGAATGTACGGAAGAGCCGAGGGTGAGGAGTTTCTGCCTGATGCGTAGGTTGATTGGTAGCCACTGGAGATTTTTGAGGAGGGGAGTAACATGCCCAGAGCGTTTCTGGACAAAGACAATCCGGTCAGCAGCGTGAAGTATGGATTGAAGTGGAGAGAGACAGGAGGATGGGAGATCGGAAGAGGAGGCTGCTACAGTCATCCAGACAGGATAGGATGAGAGCTTGAACGAACAGGGTAGCGGTTTGGATGGAGAAGAAAGGGCGGATCTTGGCAATGTTGTGGAGGTGAGACCGGCAGGTTTTGGGAGCGGCTTGGATATGAGGGGTGAACGAGAGAGCGGAGTCGAGGATGACACCAAGGTTGTGGGCTTGTGAGATGGGAAGGATGGTAGTGCCGTCAACAGTGATGGGAAAGTCAGGGAGAGGGCAGGGTTTGGGAGGGAAGACAAGGAGTTCAGTCTTGGACATGTTGAGTTTTAGGTGGTGGGCAGACATCCAGATGGAGATGTCCTGAAAGCAGGAGGAGATGCGGGCCTGGAGGGAGAGGGAGAGAGTAGGGGCAGAGATGTAGATTTGGGTGTCATCAGTGTAGCGATGATGGTTGAAGCCGTGAGAGCAAATGAGGTCACCAAGGGAGTGAGTGTAGATGGAGAGCAGAAGGAGACCAAGAACTGAACCTTGAGGAACCCCCACCGTAAGGGGATGGGAGGGGGAGGAGGAACCTGCAAAAGAGACTGAGAATGAACGACCAGAGAGATAAGAGGAGAACCAGGAGAGGATGGAGTCTGTGAAGCCAAGGTTGGATAGCGTGTTGAGGAGAATGAATGAATGAATGAATGAATGAATGAACTGTGAATGAATGAAGGGAGTGGAAGAAAAGGAAGAGGGCTTAATCAGGGAAGGCTTCTTGGAGGAGAAGTGCCTTTGATAAGACTTTGAAGGTGGGGAGAGTAATTATCTGTCAGATGTGAAGACGGAGGGCGTTCCAGACCAGAGGCAGGATGTGGGTGAGAGGTCGTCGGTGAGATAGACGAGGTTGAGGTATGGTGAGAAGCTTAGCATTAGAGAAGCGAAACGTGTGGGCTGAGTTGTAGCAGAAAAGTGAGGTAGGAGGAGGCAAAGTGATTGTGTGCTTTAAAGCTGGTGTTGAGGAGTTTCTGTTTGATGTGGAAATAGATGAGCAGAAACTGGAAGTTCTTGAGATGTGGGGAAACATGGCCTGAACGTTTTTCTAGAAAAATGATCTGGGCAGCAGAGTGAAGTACGGACTGGAGTGGGGAGAGACAGGAGGCAGGGAGGTTAGCAAGGAGGCTGATTCAGTAATAATAATAATTATAATAATAACTGCGGTATTTGTTAAGCACTTACTATGTGCCAGGCATTCTACTAAGTGCTGTGGTGAATACAAGCAAATCAGGTTGGACACAGTCCCTGTGCTGCATGAGGCTCACAGTATTAATCCGTATTTTACAGATGAGATAACTGAGGCCCTGAGAATAGTAATAATAATATTGGCATTTATTAAGCGCTTACTATGTGCAAAGCACAGTTCTAAGCACTGGGGAGGTTACAAGGTGATCAGGTTGTCCTACGGGGGGCTCACAGTCTTAATCCCCATTTTACAGATGAGGTAACTGAGGCCCAGAGACGTTAAGTGACTTGCCCAAGGCCACACAGCAGACAATTGGCGGAGGCAGGATTAGAACCCATGACCCTCTGACTCCAGGGCCATGCCTACGCCATCAAGGCGAGAGCTGAACGGCACTGGGGGTGACAAATGTGGGTTTTTCCGTGGTGGTGAAGTGCGGGAAACACCAAGGCTTTACACCGAGTCATGCCCAGTTGCTGCGCACCGAACCTCAGATTGACATTTCCAGGAGCCAGGGCTGGAGGCAGAGCACGTCTTGGCACATCTGAAGTGCCAAGAGCCGTTGGCTGCAGATCTCTGGTCTGAGTGGCTCCTTTTCTGAGTTCCCCCTAATCTGGCTGGAAACTTTCCCACAGAGGAGAGTGGCTGACAGGCAGCCCACATATGTTCAGGATCACCACAGTCTTAACCCACAGCAGATCAAAGCAACTTCCTCCTTGCAGAGAGGAGAGGTTCTCCTCTCTCTGAGAGGAGAAGGTTTCCCCTACACACCACCCTACAATCAAAAGTAAAGAAGCACGGGCCATAGGCTATGGAACAACCTTAAAAATCCATGTTTGCCTCCAAAATCATCTCTTTCATCAATCTAAAAAAACACTATCTCCCAGCTGGTAAATGCTCAGAAAACTGGCCCAGAGGCCGCACAGAGCATTCAGTCCACTCTAAGAAGTGGGTCATAGAGGGGTTACCACCTAAAAGACCTGATGGGAAGATTTCATTCATTCAGTCAGTCAGTCATATATACAAGCACTTACTGTGTGAATAGGAAGTACTATTCAGCAACAGAGACAATCCCTGCCCACAACGGGCTCACAGTCTAGAAGGGGGGAGACTGACATCAAAACAAGTAAGTAGGCATCAGTAGCATTATTATAAATAAAAAGAATTATAGATATATGCACAACACATAAAAATAAATAGAATTATAATTATAAATATGTATATATATACACAAGTGATGTGGGGCAGGGAGGGGGGTAGAGAAAAGGGAGTGAGTCGGGGCAATGGGGAGGGGAGCGGGAGCAGAGGAAAAGTGGGGCTCAGTCTGGGAAAGCCTCCTGGAAGAGGTGAGCTTTCAGTAGGACTTTGAAGGGGGGAAGTGTGCTGGTTTGGCAGATGTGAGGAGGGAGGTCATTCCAGATCAGAGGTTGGACGTGGACCAGGGGTCGACGGCGGGACAGTGAGAACGAGGCCCAGTGAGGAGGTTAGTGGCAGAGGAGCTGAGTGAGCAGGCTGGGCTATAGAAGGAGAGAAGGGAGGTGAGGTAGGAGGGGGCAACATGATGGAGAGCTTCGAAGCCCACAGTGAGGAGTTATTGCAATGAGAACAGTACAGTACAGTAGAGAAGGAACGTGTCTTAGTGGAAAGAGCCCGGGACTGGGAGTCAGAGGTCGTGGGTTCCAATCTCGCCTCCACCACCTGTCAGCTGTGTGACCTTGGGCAAGTCACCCAACCTCTCTGGGTCTCAGTGACCCCATCTGCCACCTCATCTTAGCCGAACAAGAGTTGTTTTTCTGGAAACAGAGATCAAAAAGAGAAGATCCATCCCTCTCGGCCTATTTTGGGGAGTTTCCCCACCCAATCCTGGTTCCCCACGCCCCCTTCCTCCTAATTCATCCTGTCTGCCTCCATCTCCTCTTCTAGTCCCCAGGAAGCAGAGTTCCTGGTGGACACAGCCTTGGTCTCCACTATCCAGGACCCCAGTCTTCATCTCCAGAGCAGAGCCCCTTGCTTACTGCTGCCAACCCAAGGCTCCCAGGAGGACCCCTCACCAACCCTCTCACTCATTCATTCATTCATTCATTCATTCAATCGTATTTATTGAGTGCTTACTGTGTGCAGAGCACTGTACTAAGTGCTTGGGAAGTACAAGTTGGCAACATGTAGACGGTCCCTACCCAACAGTGGGCTCACAGTCTAGAAGGGGGAGACAGAGAACAAAACAAAACATATTAACAAAATAAAATAAGTAGCATAAATATGTACAAGTAAAATAAATAAATAAATAGGGTAATAAATATGTACAAACATATATACATATATACAGGTACTGTGGGGAAGGGAAGGAGGTAAGGTGGAGGGGATGGAGAGGGGGAGGAGGGGGAGAGGAAGAAGGGGACTCAGCCTGGGAAGGCTTCCTGGAAGAGGTGAGCTCTCAGTAGGGCCTTGAAGGGAGGAAGAGAGCTAGCTTGGCGGATGTGGAGAGGGAGGGCATTCCAGGCCAGGGGGATGACGTGGGCCGGGGGTCGATGGCAGGACAGGTGAGAACAAGGCACGGTGAGGAGATTAGCGGCAGAGGAGTGGAGGGTGCGGGCTGGGCTGGAGAAGGGAGGTGAGGTAGGAGGGGGCTAGGTGATAGAGAGCCTTGAAGCCGAGGGTGAGGAGTTTCTGCCTGATGCGTAGGTTGATTGGTAGCCACTGGAGATTTTTGAGGAGGGGAGTAACATGCCCAGAGCGTTTCTGCACAAAGACGATCCGGGCAGCAGCGTGAAGTATGGATTGAAGTGGGGAGAGACACGAGGATGGGAGATCAGAGAGAAGGTTGTTGCAGTAGTCCAGACGGGATAGGATGAGAGCTTGAATGAGCAGGTAGCAGTTTGGATGGAGAGGAAAGGGCAGATCTTGGCAATGTTGTGGAGGTGAGACTGGCGGTTTTGGTGACGGCTTGGATGTGAGGGGTGAATGAGAGAGCAGAGTCAAGGATGACATCAAGGTTGCGGGCTTGTGAGACGGGAAGGATGGTGATGGTAGTGCCGTCAACAGTGATGGGAAAGTCAGGGAGAGGGCAGGGTTTGGAAGGGAAGACAAGGAGTTCAGTCTCGGACATGTTGAGTTTTAGGTGGCGGGCAGACACCCAGATGGAGATGTCCTGAAGGCAGGAGGAGATGCGAGCCTGGCGGGAAGGAGAGAGAGCAGGGGCAGAGATGTAGATTTGGGTGTCATCCGCATAGAGATGATAGTTGAAGCCGTGGGAGTGAATGACCTTGGGGTCACCAAGGGAGTGAGTGTAAATCGAGAACAGAAGGGGACCAAGAACTGAACCTTGAGGAACCCCTACAGTAAGGGGATGGGAGGGAGAGGAGGAGCCCGCAAAAGAGACTGAGAATGAATGACCGGAGAGATAAGAGGAGAACCAGGAGAGGATGGAGTCTGTGAAGCCAAGGTTGAATAGCATGTTGAGGAGAAGGGAGTGGTCCACAGTGTCAAAGGCAGCTGAGAGGTCGAGGAGGATTAGGATAGAGTAGGAGCCATTGGATTTGGCAAGCAGGAGGTCATTGGTGACTTTTGAGAGGGCAGTTTCCGTGGAATGTAGGGGATGGAAGCCAGATTGGAGGGGGTCAAGGAGAGAGTTGGTGTTGAGGAATTCGAGGCAGCACATGTAGACGACTCATTCAAGGAGTTTGGAAAGGAATGGTAGGAGGGAGATGGGGCGATAACTAGAAGTTGAGGTGGGGTCAAGAGAGGTTTTTTTTTTAGGATGGGAGAGACATGGGCATGTTTGAAGGCAGAGGGGAAGGAACCAGTGGAGAGTGAGCGGTTGAAGATGGAAGTTAAGGAGGGGAGAAGGGACGGAGTGAGAGATTTCATGAGATGAGAGGGAATGGGGTCAGAAGCACAGGTGGCCAGAGTAGCACTTGAGAGGAGGGAGGAGAGCTCCTCTGAAGATACTGCTGGGAAGGATGGGAGAGTAGCAGAGAGTGTTGAGAGCCGGGGGGTTGGAGAAGGTGGGGGAGTGACATTGGGGAGCTCAGACCTGATGGATTTAATTTTATTAATGAAGTAGGAGGCCAGATCGTTGGGGGTGAGGGAAGGAGGAGTGGGAGGAACCTGGGGCCTGAGAAGGGAGTTGAATGTATGGAAGTGCTGATGGGGATGATGGGCATGGGTGTCAGTGAGGGAGGAGAAATAGTTTTGTCTGGCAGAGGAAAGGGCTAAGTTAAGGCAGGAAAGGATAAACTTGAAGTGAACGAGGTTGGCATGGTGTTTAGACTTTCTCCAGCAGCGTTCAGCAGCTCAATCAATCAATCAATCAATCAATCAATCGTATTTATTGAGCACTTACTATGTGCAGAGCACTGTACTAAGCGCTTGGGAAGTACAAATTGGCATCACATAGAGACAGTCCCTACCCGATAGTGGGCTCACAGTCTAAAAGGGGGAGACAGAGAACAGAACCAAACATACCAACAAAATAAAATAAGTAGGATAGAAATGTACAAGTAAAATAAATAAATAAATAAATAAACAGAGTAATAAATATGTACAACCATATATACATATATACAGGTGCTGTGGGGAAGGGAAGGAGGTAAGACGGGGATGGAGAGGGGGACGAGGGGGAGAGGAAAGAAGGGGCTCAGTCTGGGAAGGCCTCCTGGAGGAGGTGAGCTCTCAGCAGGGCCTTGAAGGGAGGAAGAGAGCTAGCTTGGCGGATGGGCAGAGGGAGGGCATTCCAGGCCCGGGGGATGACGTGGGCCGGGGGTCGATGGCGGGACAGGCGAGAGCGAGGTACAGTGAGGAGATTAGTGGTGGAGGAGCGGAGGGTGCGGGCTGGGCAGTAGAAGGAGAGAAGGGAGGTGAGGTAGGAGGGGGCGAGGTGATGGAGAGCCTTGAAGCCCAGGGTGAGGAGTTTCTGCCTGATGCGCAGATTGATCGGTAGCCATTGGAGGTTTTTGAGGAGCTCGAGCATAAGAGCGAAGGAGGCGGACAGTGGCAGTGATCCAGGGCTGTGGGTTAATGGTACGAGAGTGGCGAAGGGAAAGGGGAGCGAGCGAGTCTAGCTGAGTAGAAAGGGTAGAGTTGAGAGCAGTAATCTGTTCATCAAGATTGGGTAGAGAGGAAAGGGAGGCGAGGTGGGGTGTGAGGTGCTCAGAAAGATGGATGGGGTCAAGAGAGCAGAGATCTCTGTGGGGGAGTAATATGGATTTACGGGGAAAGGAGTGTGAGTGAGGAGGCAGGTGAGAAGATTATGATCACAGAGAGGGATTTCAGAGTTGGTGAGGGTGGAGACTGCAGCAGTAGGAGATGATGAGGTCGAGGGTGTGACCAAGTTGGTGAGTGGGAGAGGTGGGGTGGAGCAAGAGGTTGGCAGCATCAAGGAGAGTTAGAAGGCAGGCAGCAGAGGAGTCACCAGGGATATCCATGTGGATGTTGAAGTCTCCGAGGATCAGAGTGGGCATGGAAAAGGAGAGAAGGAAGGTGAGGAATGGGTCAAAATCGTTAAAGAAGTTGGAGGTGGGGCCGGGGGGGGGTGGTAGATGACAGCCATTCACCCTCCTGGAGGAGCTAGTTGACCGGGTAATGTCCCTCTGGGCTGCTGAGATCGGTCACAAACCTTCCTCCATCAGGCCCTGTATTGGCAGTGGAGGAAGTCCAAGACCTTGGCCCCCGAGATTGGCACCTTTTCCTCATTCAGAAAACAGGAGAAGAGGGCAGAAGGCACCAGGCAGATTCTGATGGTGTCGATGGTTTGATCACTGAAGACTTCGCAAGCATAATATCTGATCAGTTCAACCTTGCCCCCCACGTCCCCAGGGGCGCCCCCTCAGCACCACTCCACCATGACTGAGGAACTCCCTGTCTACCCTCTGCATGTAATAATAATTATAATGGTATTTGTTAAGCACTTCCTATGTGCCAGCACTAATCAGGTTGTCCCACAAGGGGCTCACAGTCTTAATCCCCATTTTACAGATGAGGTAACTGAGGCCCAGAGAAGTTAAGTGACTTGCCCAAAATCACACAGCTGATAAGTGGCACAGTCGGGATTAGAACCCACGACCTCTGACTTCCAAGCCCATGCTCTTTCCACTAAGCCACGCTGCTTCCGATTGAATGGAAAACCACTGCAGGGCCTCCTCAGACCCTCTCTTCCATCGCAGCTCAGCATACAGTAAGCACTTAATAAAGCAAGGGCCTGGGAATCAGAAGGCCCTGAGTTTGAGTCGTGGCTCTGCCACTTGTCTGCAGTGTGACCTTGGGCCAGTCGCTTAACTTCTCTGGGCTTCAGTTACCTTATCTGTAAAATGGGGATTAAGACTGTGAGCCCCATGAGGAACACAAAATGTGTCCAACCTGATTAGCTGGTATTGTTGGGTAGGGACCGTCTCTATATGTCACCAACTTGTACTTCCCAAGCGCTTAGTACAGTGCTCTGCACACAGTAAGCGCTCAATAGATACAATTGAATGAATTAATGAATGAATGAATCTACCCAGCGCCTACAGTGCCTAGCGTGTAGTAACAGTTTATTGAACACCATAGAAAACACCACTGATTAATTGATTGTGCTAAATATGCTCCCTATAAACCTTTAGTCCTCCCACCGTGGCTAAGGAACTCTCCTCTTGCCCCTGGAATTCTCGGTCCTTGCCAGGTTGGGTATAAAAGCCCCTGCTCTGTCTTCTCAGTCCCCCTTCACCTCTGGACCTCCTTGACTCTAGCAGCTGTGTAGCCACTGCTGTGGACTCTGAATTCCACAAGGAAATTCTGCTCCACAAACGCAGCTCTCTACTGACTTTGTTTTTAATTCTGTTTATTGTGTATTTGCCCTTTTCTATTATGCTTTTTTAATGTTTTAGCATTTCACTGCACCCAGTGTGTCCGGCTCCTGTATTCCCCTCAGCCCCCACCAGATATTCATCGTGTGAACTCCTCCAGAGACAGGATCCATGTCTAACTCCCACCTATGTACTCTTTCCCAGCACTTAGTACAGTGTTCTGTACACAGTAAGAACTTAATAAATTGGTCCTCCTCCTCAAGGCTCTAGGGACCCAGGGCCTCTCTCCCTGGCTCATTTTTCTACAAAACCATTCAGGCCATGTTTCTCCACTCCTCAAGAACCTCCCGTAGCTGCCCATCTACCTCCACATCAAACAGAAACTCCTCACCATCGGCTTTAAAGCACACAATCACCTTGCCCCCTCCTACCTCACCTTGCTGCTCTTCTGTTACAACCCAGCCCACATGTTTCACTTCTCAACTGCTAACCTTCTCACCATACCTCAGCATTGTCTATCTCACCTATGACCTCTCGCCCACATCCTGCCTCTGGCCTGGAACACCCTCCGTCTTCATATCCGACAGACAATTACTCTCCCCACCTTCAAAGTCTTATTAAAGGTGCATCTCCTCCAAGAGGCCTTCCATGATTAAGTCCTCTTTTCTTTTTCTTCCACTCCTTTCTGCATCTCCCTGACTTGCTCCCTTTATTCACCCACCCTCCCAGCCCCACAGCACTTATGTACATATTTGTTATTGCTTTATTTAAATTATGTCTGCCTCCCCCTCTAGACAGCAAACTTGCTGTGGGCAGGAAATGATGTCTGTTATATTCTTATATTGTACTCTCCCAGACACTAAGTACAGTGGCCCAGCATTCGGTAAGCACTTAATAAATATGATTGACTGATTAAGTGACTGGAGTATATGGGGCATCGGAGTCCCTAGTTGAATGTGGAAGCAGAGGGGAAGAACCCCTGTGACACAGGGGCCTCCTGGAGTCCCAGGGCCCCAGTCACCCCGCTTACTCTGTTCCCCCATGCCTGGAATTTCCCTGCTTTCTAAATCCATTGGACCACAGCCCTTCTTGGAGTCAAAGCCCTCTTAAAATCCCTCCTCCTCCAAGAACCCTTCCTGATTGAATCCCCAACATCCCATCATGTACACACCCACCAACCTTTTCTAGTCTTTCTAGCCCAAACTCGGCATATGTGATTAATAATCATAATAGCAACTATGAATATTATTGCTTTCATTTTTTGAAATCAAACTTATTAAGGGCTTACTAAGTGTCAAACACTATACTAAGTGTTGAGATAGATACAGGATGATCAAGTAGGACACAGTTTCTCTCCCATATGAGGCTCACAGTCTAAGTGGGAGAAGAAGGATTTAATCCCCTTTTCACAGATGAAAAAGTTGAGACAGGGAGAAGTTAAGTGACTTACCAATGTTCACACAGCAGAGCCAGGATTAGAACCTTGGTCCTCTGACTCTCACGCCCATGCTCTTTCCACTAGGCCATTCTGTGTCAATATTATGATTATTATAGCATTTATTAAGTTCATACTATGGGTAAGCTGGGGTAGATATACAGTTATCAAACAGGACATGATCTCTGTCCTAAACTGGGCTCACTATCGTATCCTCATTTCACATTTCCTACTTCATTCATTCATTCTTTCCTTCTACAGACCAGCCTGCACCCTCCGCTCCTCTGCCGCTAACCTCCTCACTGTGCCTCGTTCTCACCTGTCCCGCCGTCGACCCCTGGCCCACGTCCTCCCCCTGGCCTGGATTGCCCTCCCTCCACAAATCTGCCAAGCTAGCTCTCTTCCTCCATTCAAAGCCCTACTGAGAGCTCACCTCCTCCAGGAGGCCTTCCCACACTGAGCCCCTTCTTTCCTCTCTCCCTCCCCATCCCCCCTGCCCTACCTCCTTCTCCTCCTCATAGCACCTGTATATATGTACAGATTTATTGTTCTATTTATTTTACTTGTACATATTTACTATTCTATTTATTTTGTTAATGATGTGCATCTAGCTTTACTTCTATTTATTCTGATGACTTGACACCTGTCCACATGTTTTGTTTTGTTGTCTGTCTCCCCCTTCTAGACTGTGAGCCCGTTGTTGGGTAGGGACTGTCTCTATATGTTGCCAACTTGTACTTCCCAAGCACTTAGTACAGTGCTCTACACACAGTAAGCGCTCAATAAATACAATTGAATGAATAAATGAATGAATTCAATCGTATTTATTGAGTAGTTACTGTGTGCAGAGCACTGTATTTAAGTGCTTGAGAGAGTACAATGCAACAATTCATTCATTCATTCTTTCAATCGTATTTATTGAGCACTTACTGTGTGCAGAGCACTATACTAAGCGCTTGGGAAGTACAAGTTGGCAACATATAGAGACGGTCCCTACCCAACAGTGGGCTCACAGTCTAGAAGGGGGAGACAGAGAACAAAACAAAACATATTAACAAAATAAAATAAATAGAATAAATATGTACAAATAAAATAAATAGAGTAATAAATACGTACAAACATATATACATATATACAGGTATATACATATATACACATATATATATATACATATACAGACATATATGCACATAAATAGACACATTTCCTGCCCACATGATCTTACAGTCTGGAGGGCAGGAGGTGGGGGGAGGGAGAGAGACATTAATATAAATAAATGAATTACTGATATGTACGTAAGTGCTGTGGGACTGGGAGTGGGGATTCATTCATTCACTCATTCATTCATTCAATCAGTCATATTTATTGAGAGCTTACTGTGTGCAGAGCACTCTACTAAGCAGTTGGGAAAGTACAATAAAACAATAAACAGTGACATGCACTGCTCACATCAACCTTACAGTCTAGAGATGGGGAGACAGACATCAATGCAAATAAGTTCTATGGGGCTGGGAGGGGGGAGGAGGAAAGGGAGCCTGTCAGGGTGACACAGAAGAGAGGGCAGATGAAGAAAAGTGGGAAGGCCTCTTGGAGGAAATGTGCCTTCAATGATCTCTGTCCTAAACTGGACAGTCAAGCTAAGCTAGCCTGACACAGAGAGGAGGGGAAGTCCGCCACTCGTCTGCCGTGTGACCTTGCGTGAGTCATTCAACCTTTCTGTGTCTCAGTTACCTCATCTGTACAGTGAGTATTAAGACTGTGAGCCCCATCTGGGGCATGGACTATGTCCAACTTAATTAGCTTGTATTTACCCCAGCAGTTAGTACAGTGCCTGGCACATAGTAAGCACTTAATAATTACCATTTTTTTTTAAAAAAAGGGGCCACTCAATCCTCAGTACCCCTCCCAGAGGGACAGTTCAATTTCTGGTATGGGCTTTGCCTAGGACGGGAGGCAGTATGGCCTAGAGGAAAGAGCTCAAGTCTGGGAGTCAGAGGATCTGGGTTCTAATCTTGGCTCTACCACTTGCCCACTGTGCAACCTTTGGAAAGTCGCTTAACTGCTCTGGGCCTCAATTTCCTCATCTGTAAAATGGGGGCAAAAATTCCTGTTCTACCGTCCCCTTAGACTCTACTGGTCTAATTCTATTGTTTCTACTCCAGGGTTTTAGCACAGAATGAGCATTTAACAACTACTACAATTATTAATATTACTGTTGTATTTATTAAGCACTTACTACATACTAAGTGCTGGGGGAGATACAAGATAAGCAGGTGGAACACAGTCCCAGTCTCATCTGGTGGTTTCATATGAGGCTCGCAGTCTAAGTATGAGAGAGGTCAGGTATTTAATCCCCATTTTACAAATGAAGAAACTGAGGCCCAGAATGTTAGGTAACATTAGATTAGAGCCAAGATTAGAATCGATGACTCCTTAGTAGCCCCCACTGCTTCTTATTATGCTTTGTTTTGGGCAGGGTACTTCTCTGCCAACTTTACTGCATCATACCCTCCATTTTAGGATCTGGAAGGAAAGGATCAGAGGGGGTTGTTACAGGCAGGGAATGTGTCTTCTAATCTTGTACTCTCCCAAGTACTTAGTACAGTGCTCTGTACATAGTAAGTGCTCAACAAATAGCACTGATTGATTGATGGATTGATAGGACCACATCCATGGGGCGTGGGAGAGAGCATAGAAAACCAGCTCCTAGAAAAACAATGTTCTGAGCAGCCAGGGAAGCTTCTGTGATCAGGAGCTGAAGGGAAGTTTAGCAGTGGCTTTCCCAGAGGGGAAATTTATTCTGGCCTTTAACTGAAGATCTCTAGCTCAAATACTTTGCCATCACTTGAACCTTTAAAGAAAATACCCTTTGCCTGTTTATAACTAAAATATGTGTTGTGAATTCTGAGTGTGAGGAAACTGCACAGTCAGAGAGATTTGCCAAAACCACAGGAATCAGGGTTTTACCAAGCTTCAGGAACCAGGCTTTAGTGAGGTTTTCCCTTTTTTTTTAATGGTATTTGCTAATTCATTCAATCGTATTTATTGAGCACTTACTGTGTGCAGAGCACTGTACTAAGTGCTTGGGAAGTACAAGTTGACAACATATAGAGACGGTCCCTCCCCAACAGTGGGCTCACAGTCTAGAAGGGGGGCTCACAGTCTAGAAGTGCTAAGCACTATGTGCCAGGCACTGTACTAAGCACTGGGATAGATACAAGCTAAACAGTTTGGACACAGTCTGTGTCCCACATGGGGTGCACAGTCCTAATTCCCACTTTAGAGATGAGGTAATTGAGACCCAGAGAAGTGAAGTAACTTTCCCAAGGTCACATAGCAGACAAGCGGCAGAGCTGGGATTAGAACCAAGGTCCTTCTGACATCCAGGCCCGCTCTCTATCCACTAGGAAACACTGCTTCTCTGCATCCCTGTGTCACCTAGGGGCTCCCAATCTGGGGGTCATAGGATGGTGAAACCTTACAAGGGGGACCATTTTGGGGTGCACTAGCGTGGAGCCCTGACGGCAGTATATCATCAATCGTATTTATTGAGTGCTTACTGTGTGCAGAGCACTGTACTAAGCGCTTGGGAAGTACAAGTTGGCAACATATAGAGACAGTCCCTACCCAACAGTGGGCTCACAGTCTAAAAGGGGGAGAAAGAGAACAAAATCAAACATACTAACAAAATAAAATAAATAGAATAGATATGTACAAGTAAAATAAATAAATAAATAAATAAATAGAGTAACAAATATGTACAAACATATATACATATATACAGGTGCAGTGGGGAAGGGAAGGAGGTAAGATGGGGGGGATGGAGAAGGGGACGAGGGGGAGAGGAAGGAAGGGGCTCAGTCTGGGAAGGCCTCCTGGAGGAGGTGAGCTCTCAGTAAGACCTTGAAGGGAGGAAGAGAGCTAGCTTGGCGGATGGGCAGAGGGAGGGCATTCCAGGCCCGGGGGATGACGTGGGTCAGGGGTCGATGGCGGGACAGGCGAGAACGAGGTACGGTGAGGAGATTAGCGGCAGAGGATGCTAGGACCTTGGGGAATTGGGCGTCCAATATCAAAACTGAGAGAAGAAGGTATCAGAGGCCATCTAGTGGCTTCTGAATAGGGCTGATGGTCACATCTATGTGACAGGAATTGTGCCTGATTCACTTATGTTGTATCTACCCCAGCACTCAGCCCAATGTTTGGGAATAGTGAGCACTTGAGAAGTGCCTTAATGATCAGGAGCAGGACATGCAGAGACAGAAACAGTGAGGGCACACAGGACAGGTAGGAAATACTGAAGAGCGCATTCACAGACAGAAGCACTGAGGGCAGCCCCTCCCCAGACGTGGATTTTTCGGAGCTGCAGAAGCGAGCTCAGGGGCCAGGGCTGAGGTGGAAACAGGAGGAGCTCTCTGTGGCCACCTGGGCAGGAAGCATCTCCGGGAGGACTGACTGATCCTTGGGAAGCCTCGCCAGGGAGTGCTAGAGTCAGACATCCGGGCACTGGAGCGGCCTGGGGGCTTGGTCTCTTCCCCTTCATAAGCCCAAAATTCACCCTGCCTTGCCAAACACTGCTGTTGGGGGGTGGGGAAAGACATTTCCCCATTCTGACCCAACCTTAGCCAAAGGGGCCACAGGAGGATGTTACCTCTCCCAGTGTCTCCACGGGGGCACTGGTTGCCCAGAGGCCACAGGTTCACACTTCTGCTCCCTCCGCTTTGAGGCTGGCTCATGCCAACCCCCGCGGGAATCAACTTCCCATCTCCGTGTCTCGTCACTCTCAGAGCATCCTGGGAGCTGGGATCCAGAGCCTCCGACAAGGCCAGACAGCTCAACCCCTCTTCCAGTCCACCGTCTGCCCAGCGTCCCCTAACTCAGTGTTGAGCCTGCCGAAATGCACATCTGCTCAAGTCAAACTGAGAAGTTTACCAGCCTGAACGGCAGCTCAGGCCAATGGAAAACGGAGTCCATCCTGTTATTCCACGTTGATTTCCATCCTGAGACTTTGGAGAGACTGGCATCCAGAAAGGACTCTAAACTCTAAAACATTTGTGCAGAAAGGATAGTCTTGCCTTCCCAGGGGACTCCTGATTGGCTCTGGAACCACTCAGCTTTCTTTAACATTGTACGCTACTCTTGTTGGCCATAGTGATGGTATTAAGCGCTTACTATGTGTGAAACACTGTTCTAAGCTCTGAGGGGATACAAGGTGATCAGGTTGTCCCATGTGGGGCTCACAGTCTTAATCCCCATTTTACAGATGAGGTAACTGAGGCCCAGAGAAGTTAAGTGACTTGCCCAGAGTCACACAGCTGACAAGTGGCGGAGCCGGGATTAGAACCCATGACCTCTGACTCCAAAGCCCGGGCTCTTTCCCCTGAGTCACGCTGTGCACACACTCCGCTCCTCTGGTGCTAACCTTCTCACTGTGCCTCAATCTTGCCTGTCCCACCATCGACCCCAGTCCCACGTCCTACCTCTGCCGTGGAACACTCTCCCTCCTCAAATCCGCCAAACAATAATCCTTCCCCACTTCAAAGCCCTACTGAAGGCTCACTTCCTCCAAGAGGCCTTCCCAGACTTAGCCCCCTTTTTCCTCAGCTCCCTTCCGCGTCACCTCGACTCGCTCCCTTTGCTCTTCCCCCCCCACCCCACAGCACTTATGTGTATATTTTATATCTATAATTCTATGTATTTATATTGATGCCTGTTTGCTAGTTTTGATGTGTATATATCTATAATTCTATTTATTTATATTGATGCCTGTTTACTTGTTTTGATGTCTGTCTTCCCCCTTCTAGATTTTAATACTGGCGTGGACAGGAATTGTCTCTCTTTATTGCTGAACTGTATTTTCCAAGCACTTAGTACAGCGCTCTGCACATAGTAAGCACTCAATAAATACGATTGACTGAATGAATGAGTAATCTTCAGTCCTGGGAGCCAGAGTACATAGGCTTTAATCCCAGCTGTGCCACTTGCCCACTGGGTGACTTCAGGCAAGTCACTTAACTTCTCTGGGCCTCAGTACTCTCATTTCTCCTCCTACTTAGATTGTGATCTCCATGTGGGACTTGATCATCTTAGGACGCTTGATCATCTAGCACTTAGTACAGTGCTTAACAAAAACCATCATCATTATTATCCTTGACTCATCTCTCTTATTCCACTCACATATTCAATGTCATAAAAATAATAATAATAATAATAGTGATGGTATTTGTTAAGTGCTTACTATGTGCAAAGCACTCTTCTAAGCACTGGGGAGGTACAAGGTGATCAGGCTGTCCCACGTGGGGCTCACAGTCTTCATCCCCATTTTACAGATGAGGTAACTGAGGCCCAGAGAAGTTAAGTGACTTGTCCAAAGTCACACAGCAGACAATTGGTGGAGGCAGGATTAGAACCCATTACCTCTGACTCCAAAGCACGGGCTCTTTCCACTGAGCCATGGTTCAACCTTCACAACATTGCTAAAATCCACCCTTTATTCTCCATCTAAACCATTGTGTTGATTCAATTATTTATCCTATCCCATCTTGACTACTGCACCAGCCTCCTCACTGATCTCCCTACCTCCTGTCCCTCCTCACTCCAGTCTACATTTCACTCTGCTGCCCATATCATTTTTCTAAAAGACTATTCAGTCCAAGTTTCCTCAGTCCTCAAGTATCTCCAGTAAAAGTGGTTCCATCTTCCTCACCCTCATACAGAAGCTCCTTACCATTGGCTTTATAGAACTCAACCACTTTGGCCCCTGGCTGATTTCCTACTCCAACCCGGCAGGTTCACTTAACTTCTTCAGTGCCAACCTCCCCACTGTACCTCAATTTTTATCTATCTTGCTGCTGATCGCTTACCCATGTCCTGCCTTGAGCCTGGAACTCCCTTCTACTTCATGTCGGACAGACCATCACTATCCCCACTTTCAAAGCCTTATTGAAAGTATATCTCCTCAAAGAGTCCTTTTCCCACTAAACCCTGATTTCCCCTACTCTCTCTCTCTCTCTCTCCTGTGTTGCCTTTTCATTTGGACTTGTACCCTTTTTTCATGCCACCCTCAGCCCCACAGCTCTTATGTACATGTCTGTAATTCATTTTAATATCTGTCTCACCTTCTAGATCAATCAATCAATCAATCAATCGTATTTATTGAGCGCTTACTATGTGCAGAGCACTGTACTAAGCGCTTGGGAAGTACAAATTGGCATCACATAGAGACAGTCCCTACCCAACAGTGGGCTCACAGTCTAAAAGGGGGAGACAGAGAACAGAACCAAACATACCAACAAAATAAAATAAGTAGGATAGAAATGTACAAGTAAAATAAATAAATAAATAGATAAATAGAGTAATAAATATGTACAACCATATATACATATATACAGGTGCTGTGGGGAAGGGAAGGAGGTAAGACGGGAGGATGGAGAGGGGGACGAGGGGGAGAGGAAAGAAGGGGCTCAGTCTGGGAAGGCCTCCTGGAGGAGGTGAGCTCTCAGCAGGGCCTTGAAGGGAGGAAGAGAGCTAGCTTGGCGGATGGGCAGAGGGAGGGCATTCCAGGCCCGGGGGATGACGTGGGCCGGGGGTCGATGGCGGGACAGGCGAGAGCGAGGTACAGTGAGGAGATTAGTGGTGGAGGAGCGGAGGGTGCGGGCTGGGCAGTAGAAGGAGAGAAGGGAGGTGAGGTAGGAGGGGGCGAGGTGATGGAGAGCCTTGAAGCCCAGGGTGAGGAGTTTCTGCTTGATGCGCAGATTGATTGGTAGCCATTGGAGGTTTCTAGACTATAAGCTCCTTGTCTGCAGGGAAAATACCCATTAACTCTGTTATATTACGCTCTCCCACGTGCTTAGTACAGTGCTCTGCACACAGTAAGTCCTTAATAAATATGATTGATTGATTGAGTCTTCCTGATTGACAGTTGCTTCCTGGAGCTGCTGGAAGGCTTGGCAGTGGTCTGGGTTCTGTGGGTGACACTGAGGTGGCCAAGGCCACAACAAGGGGTGGACATGGGAATATGGGGAGCAGGCAGGAAGGGAATGTTCTTGGTTTATCGGGCTCATAGGTGGATGGCAGGTCCCTGCGGTGGGTGTGGCGGAAGGGAGAGGGACTGGCAGGGCTCTCAGACTTCCAGAACTCTCTCTGGGGAAGCCGGTTCAGTTCTCTGGGAAGAAAGAGAGCGTGGATGATGAGGCCATCCACCTTCTTCATTGCACAGAACTAGCCCTTAGAGTCAAAAGGACCTGGGTTCTAATCCTGGCTCTGCTACTTGTCTGCTGTGTGACCTTGAGCAAATCACTTAACTCCTCTGTGCCTCAGTTACCTCACCGGTAAAATACGGATTAAGACTGTGAGCCCCAAGTGGGACAGGGATTGTGACCAATCTGATTATCTTGTATCTACCCCAGCACTTAGAATGGCATTTTTTTTATTAAGTGCTTACTATGTGCAAAGCACTGTTCTAAGCACTGGGGAGGTTACAAGGTGATCTGTTTGTCCCATGGGGGGCTCACAGTCTTAATCCCCATTTTACAGATGAGGTAACTGAGGCCCAGAGAAGTTAAGTGACTTGCCCAAAGTCACACAGCTGACAAATGGCAGAGCCTGGGTTTGAATACATGATCTCTGACTCCAAAGCCCATGCTCTTTCTACTGAACAGTGCTTGACACATAGTAAGTGCTTAAAAAATACCATCATCATTATTACTATTATTAGACTGGCGTTCAACAGATGAAGGAGGCTATCATCTGGGCCCTAATTGATCCTGCCGGTCAGATAAACTGTCCTCCTGAGCTGGCAGAGCGGGCCCCAGGCCCTGGGCAGACATCACCAAGGGCATGGGCCTTTTCTGTCTCCACTCTGACTCCCACTGAACCCCTGGGGATGCGTGTCTGAGCATCCGGGAGGGGCTTGGAGGCAGCCACCTACATTTCAAACCTAATTTGGTGCTGGGAAGGGCCCCAGGCTGAGAAGGCAGAGAGGTGGTTGATCTTGGTGGTGAGGCTTGGGGTTCTCTGTGCAACTTCCGAGGTCCATGGGGACCTCCTGTGTCTATTACTTACATCTGACCCCTCCTCTCTCACCCTCAGAAATTACATTCTGCTCTCCGATCCGATGACCACATCTCCGGGTTATCGGTCCTGCAGCCAAAGAACTGAATCGATCCATCATTCAAGCAATGGTATTTATGAAGCACTGTACTCTGTGAAGAGCTCTGTACTAAAGTGCTTGGGAGAGTACAATAAAGGTGGAAGACCTGGACCCTCCAGATCCCTACTCCGCCAATTGTCAGCTGTGTGACTTTGGGAAAATGGCTTAACTTCTCTGTGCCTCAGTTCCCTCATCTGTAAAATGGAGATGAAGACTGTGAGCCCCCTGTGGGACAACCTGATTACCTTGTATCTTCCTCAGTGCTTAGAACAGTGCTTTGCACAGAGTAAGCGCTTAATAAATGCCATCATTATTATTATAAGGGAGCTGAAACGCCAATGGGAATGCGACAAAAGGTGGAAGCAAGACCTGAAGTGCCAATGGGAATAATAATAATGATGGCATTTATTAAGCACATACTATGTGCAAAGTACTGTTCTAAGCACTGGGGAGATAACAAGGTAATCAGGTTGTCCCACAGAGGACTCACAGTTTTAATCCCCATTTTACAGATGAGGTAACTGGGGCGCAGATATGCCAAGTGGCTTGCCCAAAGTCACGCAGCTGACAATTGGCAGAGCCGGGATTTGAACCCATGACCTCTGACTCCAAAGCCCGGACTCTTTCCACTGAGCCACGCTGCTTCTCAACACAGCAAAAGGCGGAAGCATGACTTCTTTTTAAAAAACTGGCGTCTATTAAGTGCTTACTATGTGCCAGGCACTGTACTTAAGTTGGACCTGGTAGTTAAATGATGCTGAGTGACATGAAAGGGTACTGGGATGTCACTGAGCTCCGCTATGATGGAAGCTATCTATTTGGAGGAATAAGATAACAATCCTGTTCAAACTTACAGTTGTAATAAGTAGCACTAGTAGTAGTATTAATTAAGTGTCCACTGTGTGCATAGTACTGCACTATGCCCCGAGAAAAAGTTAAAATTAGACATGGTGTCTTGGCCCTGAAGGAGATCACAATAAGAATAAGGCAGGGAGACATAATAATGTCTCCTCGTATCAGACAGATAATTGCTCTCTCTCACTTCAAAACCTTATTAAAGGCACATCTCCAGGAAACCTTCCCTGACAAAGCCCTCCTCTCCTCCCACTCCCTTCTGCACCACTCTTAATTGCTCCTTCATTCAATCTCTCTCCTATCCCCTCAGCGCGTGTTTATCTGTAATTCATTTATTTTATTTGTTTGTCTCTTCATTTATTTATATCTGTCTCCCCCTCTAGACTGTGAGCTCATTGCGGGCAGGAATGTGTCTATTTGTTGTTATATTGTACTCTCCCAAGTGCTTAGTACCCTGCTTCGCATGCAATAAGTGCTCAATAAATATGATTGAAGAAAAGTAAAATAAATACAGAAAAAATATATAAAACACAAAGTCTTAGTCAATCAATCAGAGGTATTTATTGAGTGTTTACTGTGTGCAGACATTGGTACCAAGCAGTTGGGAGAATACAATACAACAGAGTCGGCAGATCTGTTCCCTTCCTACCTATGAGCTTTCAGTCTAGAGTCCAACAAATCCAACGTCAAGAGAACCATTAGGGGTTTCAGGTTGTAGCTGCCCAGGTCATAATAATAATAATAATAATTGTGGTATTTGTTAAGTGTTTACTATGTGCCAGACACTGTACTAACCACTGGGGTAGATAGAGAAGCAATGTGGCTCAGTGGAAAGAGCACAGGCTTGGGAGTCAGAGGTCATGGGTTCTAATCCCGGCTCTGCCGCACGTCTGCTGTGTGACCTTAGGCAAGTCACTTACCTTCTCTGAGCCTCAGTTACCTCATCTGTAAAATGGGGACAACCTGATCACCTTGTATCCCCCCAGCACTTAGAACAGTGCTTTGCATGTAGTAAGTGCTTAACAACTGCTATTATTATTATTATTATTATTATTATTATTATTATTATTATTATTATTACAAGGCATTTGGGTTCCACACTGGGCTCACAGTCTTAATCCTCATTTTACAGATAAGGTAACTGAGGCAAAGAGAGGTGAAGTGACTTATCCAGGGTCACATAGTAGGTAAGTGTTGGAACTGGATTTAGAACCCAGGTCCTTCTGATTTCCTGGCCGGTGCTCTAGGCCATGCTGATGAGGAGGCTTTTTCCAGGCAAGGCATGAGTGTCTTGCTATTGTTATATCCTCCAGGCGCATAGTGTAGTGCCCAGCTCTCAGTAAGCTCTCAATAAATAGCACTGATTGATGAATAATAATAATAATGGCATTTGTTAAGAGCTTACTATGTGCAAAGCGCTGTTCTAAGCACTAGGGGGGATATAAGGTGATCAGTTTGTCCCACGTGGGGCTCACAGTCTTCATCCCCATTTTACAGATGAGGGAACTGAGGCCCAGAGAAGTGAAGTGACTTGCCCAAAGTCACACAGCTGACAAATGGTGGAGCTGTGATTTGAACCCGTGACCTCTGACTCCAAAGCCTGTGCTCTTTCCACTGAGCCACACTGCTTCTCTGAATGGCTTGATTGAACTGAGGGAAGCACCTGGCGAGTTATGTGGTCTCAGGGGGATCCCTAGAACACCCTCATATTCACCGGTCTTCACCCAGTTCAGAAGGTCTAGGGTGTTTCTCCTGAGAGAAGGATTTGGACCTTTTTATTCATATTATGGTACTTTGTAAGCACTTATTTTGCATCACGGACTGTTCAAAGCACTGGGGTCTTGTTGCAACATTAGCAGGAAATAGCTGGACACCATCGATGTCCTGAAGATTACACTGTGAACCCGTTGTTGGGTAAGGACCGCCTCTATATGTTGCCAACTTGTACATCCCAAGTGCTTAGTACAGTGCTCTGCACACAGTAAGCACTCAATAAATACGATTGAATGAATGAATGAATGAATGAATAAATATGATTGAGTGAATGAATGAAGACCCCCCAGCTCCAGCCTGATCCTGCTTGTCTTGGTCCCAGGTACCTTGTCCTCAGGTTAATGATGATGATGATGATGGCATTTATTAAGCACTTACTATGTGCCAAGCACTGTTCTAAACACTGGGATAGATCCAAGGTCATTAGGTTGTCCCCCGTGGGGCTCACAGTCTTCATCCTCATTTTCCCGATGAGGGAACTGAGGCCCAGAGAAGTTAAGTGACTTGCCCAAGGTCACACAGCTGACAATTGATGGAGTAGGGATTTGAACCCGTGACCTGACCCCAAAGCCTGGGCTGTTTCCACTACTGCTTCTCTGGTTCTGGGCTGAAAGCCTCAATTTACCCTGTGTTACCAAGCAGAGGGTTAAGAGCAGTCTGCTTCCCCCAGGCGTACATGCGCACACAGGCACACAGGCCTTCAGTGGGAGAAAAGCTCTTTCGAGGGCTTTCATTAAGTAATAGTCATAAGTATGGTACTTGTTAAGCTCTTACTATGTGCAAAGCACACTTCTAAGCAGTGGGGTAGATTCAAGTTAATCAGGTTGGACACAGTCCCCGTTCCACATAACAATAATAATAATAATAATACTGATGGTATTTGTTAAGCGCTTAGTATGTGTCAAGCACTGTTCTAAGCGCTGAGGGAGATACAGGTAATCAGGTTGTCCCATGTGGCGCTCACAGTCTTTAATCCCCATTTTACAGATGAGGTAACTGAGGCACAGAGAAATGAAGTGATTGCCCAAAGTCACACAGCTGACAAGTGGCAGAAATGGGATTAGAACCCATGACCTCTGACTCTTAAGCCCGTGCACTTTCCACTGAGCCACAGGGCTGGCATTCACACCCCTTTTACAGGCAGAAACTCCTCACCCTGGGCTTCAAGGCTGTCCATCCCCTCGCCCCCTCCTACCTCACCTCCCTTCTCTCCTTCTACAGCCCACCCCGCACCTTCTGCTCCTCTGCTGCTAATCTCCTCACCGCACCTCGTTCTCACCTGTCCCACCATCGACCCCCGGCCCACGTCATCCCCCGGGCCTGGAATGCCCTCCCTCTGCCCATCCGCCAAGCTAGCTCTCTTCCTTCAAGGCCCTACTGAGAGCTCACCTCCTCCAGGAGGCCTTCCCAGACTGAGCCCCTTCCTTTCTCTCCCCCTTGTCCCCCTCTCCATCCCATCTTACCTCCTTCCCTTCCCCACAGCACCTGTATATATGTTTGTACATATTTATTACTCTATTTATTTAATTATTTATTTTACTTGTACATATCTATTCTATTTATTTTATTTTGTTAGTATGTTTGGTTTTGTTCTCTGTTTCCCCCTTTTAGACTGTGAGCTCACTATTGGGTAGGGACTGTCTCTATATGTTGCCAACTTGTACTTCCCAAGCTCTTAGTACAGTGCTCTGCACACAGTAAGCACTCAATAAATACGATTGATGATGATGATGAGATAATCAAGGCCCAGAGAAGCTAAGTGACTTGCCCAAGGTCACACAGCAGACACGTGGCAGAATCAGAATTAGAACCCAGGTCCTTCTGATTCCCAGGCCCGTGCTCTATCCACTAAGCCATGTGCTACATGTCACTCAGCAGCTCACTGAGGCTGCTTTAGAGTTGGCTATTGACAGCCATTCAGCTTGCTGTAGAACAAAAGATTACAGGATAATACGTAATAGCTAGTGTGGGTTTTTGAAAAGCAAAATCTAATATGGTAATCCAGTAAGGCTCCTCGGCCATAAACAATGCCATTCAGGGTCCGGTCCATGTTCTATCCCTGTCTAAACTCTCAGGCAATTGGACCTGTAGAATCAGTGTAATAGCTGCCTTCCTAGACATCCAGGCAATCAATCAATCAATCAACAATGTTTATTGAACAATTTCTCTATGCAGAGCACCACACAAAGCACTTCGAAGACTACAGTGGAATTTGGAAATAGTAGTAATTGTGGTATTTGTTAAGCACTTACTTTTTTATGGTATTTGCTAAGTACTTACTATGTGACAGGCACTGTCCTGAGCACTGGGGTGAATACAAACTAATCAGGTTAGACACAGTCCATGTCCCACAAGGGGCTCACAATCTTAATCCCCATTTTACAGGTGAGGTAACTGAGGCACAGAGAAGTGAAGTGACTTGCCCAAGGTCACACAGCAGGCAAGTGGCAGAGCTGGGATTAGAATCCTGGTTTTTCTGACTCCCGGGCCCGTACTGTATCCACTAAGCCAAGTACAAAGCGCTACGGTAGATACAGTTAATTGGGTAAGACACAATCCCTGTCCCAGCTGTCTTCAAGGGGCTTACAATCTAACAGGGGATAAAAACTAAAGTAAATTACGGAGTTTAAGGATACATACACAAGTTCTACCCAGGATATAATCAAGTGCTTAGGTGATACAGAAGTCCTGAAGTGGCAGCTGGGGGGAAATAGGGTGAGGAAATGAGAGGTTAATCAGGGAAGGCCTCCTGGAGAATCAATCAATCAATCGTATTTATTGAGCGCTTACTGTGTGCAGAGCACTGTACTAAGTGCTTGGGAAGTACAAGCTGGCAACATATAGAGACAGTCCCTACCCAACAGTGGGCTCACAGTCTAGGAGATGATTTCAGAAAGCATTTGAAGCTCGGGAAAGTAGTCATTTACCGGATCTGAAGGAGGAAGGGAGTTTGAAGCAGATGAGTATGAGGAAGAGGTCAGCAGGGAGAGAGATGAAACTAAGGGCTAATGAGTAGGTTGGTTTGCGAGGAGCAAAGCATTCAAGCTGAAGTGTAATGAAAAAGGATTGAAGATAACTCAGAGAGAGAGAGCTGATTTGACAGCCTCAAAGCCGTTGGTGAGGAATTTTTGCTTGGTGTGGAGGTGGATCGGTAACAATTGAGGTTTTTGATAAGTGGAGAGGTGTACGTAAGAATAAAGATTCCAGGCAACAGAATGAAACATGGATTGGTGTGGAAAGGCTGGAGGCCGGGAGGAACTCGAGGAGGCTGGCGAAGTAGTCAAGGTGAGAGATGACCAATGCTTGGACCAGTAAGGTGGCAATTTGGATGGAGAGACAGGAGGGGATTCTGGAGGTGTGGTGAAGAAAGAACCAGCAGTATTCTGTGACTGACTGAACATGCTGGGGTTGAAAGAGGAAGGAGTCTTTTACCACTGACCCCACTCTGGTAATAAGGCTGTCCCATTAAGTAACCATTACCAAAGGGACCACATACACCACGATCATGGCTTACAACAGATCCTCTTTATTAAAGAGTCCCACTGGGCCACATGCCAGGGCACACCATCCCAACATCATCTGATAGATGCCCATCTTTCCAGCAGAGGCTCGCGCCTTTTATAGCTAAAAAAATACCAACTCACAAATGCCTCCCAGACTACTTCCCTTAGTTCCCACCCCATCAAAGAGAACGGCAGGATGAGACAATTCCTCCTTCTTTTTGTTGAATGATATGTGGGAACACGTGGTAAGCTTGGTCTAGTACATATTTACTATTCTATTTTATTAATGCTGTGTATATAGCTATAATTTTATTTATTCTGATGGTATTGACACCTGTCTACTGGTTTTGTTTTGTTGTTTGTCTCCCCCTTCTAGACTGTGAGCCTGTTGTTGGGTAGGGACCGTCTCTAGATGTTGCCATCTTGTACTTCCCAAGCGCTTAGTACAGTGCTCTGCACACAGTAAGCACTCAATAAATACGATTGAATGAATGAATGAATAGTGTAAAGAGCACAGTCCTGGGAGCCACAGGACCTGGGTTCTAATCCCGGCTCCTCCACTCGTCTGCTCTGCGATCTTGGTCAAGTCACTTTTCTTCTCTGTACCTCAGTTACCTCATCTGTAAAATGGAGATTAAGACTGTGAGCCCTTTATGGGACATAGACTGTGTCCAACCCAATTATCTTGTGTCTGTCTTCCCCCTCTAGTCTGTCAGCTCATTGTGGGAAGTGAATCTCTCTGCCAACTCCATTATATTATACTCTCCCAAGGGTTTAGTACGGTGCTCTGCACATAGTAAGCGCTCAAATCATCAATTAATGGTATTTATTGAGCACTTACTATGTGCAGAGCACTGTACTAAGCCCTTGGGAGAGTACAACAGAATTAGCAGATACATTCTCTGCCCACGATTAACTGATCTACCCCAGGACTTAGTACAGTGCCTGGCACATGCTAAGTGCTTAACAAATACCGTTTTTTTTTAAAAAAAGAAGAAATTCCTCTCCTGATAATATAAACGGTGGCGATTCCTCCCCTCTTTTTTTGACAGCATGTGCGAACACTTTCCTTGAGAGATCTTTGTTTGGATGCTAGAATGTGTGACCTTCTCCTGAAACAGTTCCAGATATGACCAGATTGCCTTCCCTGGACCGATGCAGGCCAAGTGCTGGTATCTTGCTGCTATTCTGCAGCTGGCACAACATGTGCCCAGTGGGCACCAGGACCACTGGTAACAGAGTCAAGGATAATACCAATGTTGTGAACTTGAGAGATGGGGAGGATGGTGGTAGTGTCCACAGCGATGGGAAAGTTCGGAAGAGGAGAGGATTTGAGGATTAGGGAAAGGAGATGAGGAATTCAGTTTTGGATGTATTGAGCTTAAGGTGCCGGCAGAACATCCTTATAGATTGTCCTGGAGGTAGGAGGAAGTGCGAGATTGAAGAGAAGCAGAGTGGTTGGGCCTAGTGAGGTAAATTTGAGAGTCATCAGTGGAGGTGGTAGTTGAAGTCTTGGGAGAGATTGAGCTTCACTAAAGAAGGTGTAGATTGGGAATAAAAGGGGACCCAGAACTGAGATGGGGATGTGGGGCAGCTGTGAGAAATCACGTCAGGGATAGACAGTGAGGGGCAGGGGATCATGGTGAAGTCCAAAAACCTTAAGTGCCCCCACATCTAGACTTTTAACTGCAATGACCACAGTTTTCAGTGTCTAATATGATGAGTCTCCCTGGTTTGGAGTGGCCCTGGCTTCTGGTCCCTGGGCTGAAGTGACCCTGGCACAGAGTGATCCTGGTTTCCAGCCGCTTCTAGACTGTGAGCCCACCTTCTAGACTGTGAGCCCACTGTTGGGTAGGGACCGTCTCTATATGTTGCCAACTTGTACTTCCCAAGCGCTTAGTACAGTGCTCTGCACACAGTAAGCACTCAATAAATACGATTGAATGAATGAATGAACAGTCCCAGGGCTAGAGTGACTCTGGTTTCCAGTGCCAATCAGTCAGTCAATCGTATTTATTGAGCACTTACTTTGTGCAGAGCACTGTACTAAGTGCTTGGAGAATACAACATAACAATATAACAGACCCATTCCCTGCCCACAGTGAGATGATAGTCTAGGGGGGAGATAGACATAAATATAAATAAATAAATTACAGATATGTACATAAGTGCTATGGGGCTGGAGTTGGGGGAAGGGGAGATGAATAAATTTCCTGGGCTAGAATGGCCATGGCTTGGAGTGGCCCTAACTTCCAAGCTCAGGGCTGGAGTGACCCTGGCTTCCAGTCCCTGAGCTAGAGTGGTCCTGATTTCCAGTCCCCGGATTGGAGTGACCCTGGCTTCCTGTCCCTGATTTTGAGTGAGCTTAGCTTCTAGTTCCTGGTCAGGAGTGCCCACAGCCTCCAGTCCCTGGTCATGATGGCCATGGCAGCCATTTCCAAGTCTGTGGCTACCATGATGCTTGTCCTTTCTTCAGGTTGTGATGGCTCAGTGATGACAGTGGCTGGGGGAGAAATGGTCTTTCAGTGTGATTTTAGGCTGGGCCTGTGAAGTGCCGAGAGGGAACATGTAGAAAGCTTTGGTCTGACACTTAAGATGGCGGTAGGTGGAGGAGGAATCTCTGACTTTCTCCCCAACATTCCTGTCTTCCCCAGAATGGACCACTCATTAGAGATTGATTATAGTATCTGTCTCCCCCACTAGACTGAGAAGCAGCACGGCATAGCAGATAGAGCACGGGCCTGGGAATCTAATGGCTTCTAATCCCAACTCCACCACTTCTCTGCGGTGACCTTGGGCAAGTCACTTCACTTCTCTCTGTCTGTAACCTCATCGGTAAAATGGGGATTGAGATTGTGAGCCCCACGTGGGACAGGGACTGTGTCTAACCCGTTTTGCTTGTATCTACCCTAGTGCTTAATACAGTGCCGGGCACATAGTAAGTGCTTAACAAATACCATTATTATTATTATTATTGTTATTGCAGTGCTTGGAACATAGTAAGTGCTAAATAAATATCATCATTATTGCTATAGCCTCTCAGCTACTCAAGGGTAGGGATCGTGTTTATTACTCTAATGTATTCTCCCAAGAGGAGAGTGAAGAGTAAATTCTCAATAAATATTACTGGTTGATTGATTAATTGATTGATCCAAACCCCTCTTGACCCTGCTAATATATTCAGAGCCTGAGAACTATCACCGTTTCCTGCTCTGGTTGTGTCCTAGAAGGGAGGTTGAGCTCCCTGGGCTTGCCCAAGGCTCTGGATCCCAGCTCCTAGGATCCACTGGGAGTGACGAGACACAAAGATGGGAAAGTGATTCCCACAGAGGTTGGCAAGAGTCAGCATCAGGGTGGTAGGAGCAGAAACGTGAACGTGTGACCTCTGGGCAACCAGAGCTCCAGTAGAGACACAGAGAGAGACAACAGCCCCCTGTGCCCCCCTTGGCTAATGGCCGGGTCAGAATTGGGAAAGCGTCTTTCCCCATTCACCCTGCAGCAGGGTTTGGCAAAGCAGGGTGAAGTCTGGGCCTATAAAGGGGGAGACACCAAGCCCCCTGGCTGTCTGACTCCAGCTCTCCCCAGCGAAGCTCTCCCGGGATCAGCGGAGGGATCCCAACTCCTGGATGCTGGCAGGTAGGTTCCCCCACCCCAACCCCCTGAGAATGCTTCCTGACCAGATGGCCACCGAGAGCTCCTCCCGTCTCTGCCCTGGACCCTGGGCTCACCCCTGCAACTCTCATGGATCCACGCCTGGGGAGGAGCCCCTCTCAGGGGTTGCCTTCTGGTCTGTGTGCTTTAAGGCACCTCCTGTCTACACGTTGCTTGAGAAACTAAACTCCTTGAGAATCAAGAACTCTTCCTTTTGAGGTGTCTCAGTTCCCTCATCTGTAAAATGGGGATTAAGACTGTGAGCCCCCCATGGGACAACCTGATCACCTTGTAACCTCCCCAGCTCTTAGAACAGTGCTTTGCACATAGTAAGCGCTTAATACATGCCATAATTATTGCTATTATTATTATTTTGAGAGTTTGATTTGCCTTTAATAATAATAACTGTGGTACTTGTTAAGCACTTCCTATGGACCAAGCACTGTACTAAGCGCTGGGGTAGATATAAAATAATCAGGTCAGACAGAGTCCCTGACTCACCTGGGGCTCACAGAGTCCAGAGGAGAAGAACAGGTTCATAATCATAATAAATACGATAAATACGATTGATGATGATAATCCCCATTTCACAGATGAGGAAACCAAGGCCCAGAGAAGTGACCTGCCCAAGATCACGTTGCAGGCAAATTCAATTCAATTTCAATTCAATCGTATTTATTGAGTGCTTACTGTGTGCAGAGCACTGTACTAAGCGCTTGGGAAGTACAAGTTGGCAACATATAGAGATGGTCCCTACCCAACAGCGGGCTCACAGTCTAGAAGGCAAATGGCAGATCTGGAATTAGAACTCAGGTTGCCTGATTCCCAGGTCAGTACTTTCCACTAGACCACACTGCCAGCCTGACTCTTAGCATTTTGTGAGTCCTCAAACTCAACCCTATACTAAATAATTCCTTGTCTCCCCGCCCCTCCACCCCGACTGTGTGCAGAACGCTGTACCCTATTGGTTACCTATTCTGCAAGGGGTTGTTATTGTAGGGATTTGCGAAACTTAGAGTAGCAAATCAGTCACTGCCTGTTTTATGGAACTGCAAAAAACGTATTGATTTACAGTATTTCAGTATTTAGACTACAAACTTCTTGTGGGCAGGGAACATGTCTGTTAACTCTGTTGCATTATATCATCCCAACCATTTAGTACAGTGCTCTGCCCTCAGTAAGTTCTCAGTCAATATTATTGATTGACTGATTTTCAAATCTCCCCGTCTCCAGCTCTGTTTTTCCACTATAATGCCTTATTGTAGGCTTTCTGCCTCCTTCTAGAATGCTCCCTCCCTTAAAGCTGTGTTAATCCTGCCATATGTTGCCAACTTGTACTTCCCAAGCACTTAGTACAGTGCTCTGCACACAGTAAGTGCTCAATAAATACGATTGATGATGATCATCCACATGTGACTCTCAGTCCTATCCAGACTAGATTGTCCTGTGGCTTCTGCCCGCATGTGCTCTCAGCTGTAATTGATTTTTTTTAATGGTATTTGTTAAGCACTTACTATGTGCCAGGCACTGTACTAAGTGCTAGAGTAGATACAAGGTAATCAGGTTGTACACAATCTCTGTCCCACATGGGGCTCACAGTCTTAAATCTTATTTTACAGATGAGGCAACTGAGGCACAGGGAAGTTCTTGAAGTCCCTTCTAGACTGTGAGCCCGTTGTTGGGTAGGGACTGTCTCTATATGTTGCTGACTAGCACTTCCCAAGCGCTTAGTACAGTGCTCTGCACACAGTAAGCTCTCAATAAATACGATTGAATGAATGAATGAAAGTTAAGTGGCTTGCCACACAGCAGACAAGTGGCAGATGCAGGATTAGAACCCAAGTCCTCTGACTTCCAAGCCCGTGCTCTTTCCACTAGGCAATGCTCCCTAAGAGCCTCTTGGGCCTCCACCTTTGGCCAGCAATCAGTTGATCTGAGAAGCAGAGTGGCTTAGTGGAAAGAGCAGGGGCTTGGGACATGAGTTCTAATCCCAGCTCTGCCGCTTGTCTGCCATGTGACCTTGAGCAAACCATTTAATTCCTCTGTTACCTCAGTTACCTCATCTGTAAAATGGTGATTAAAACTGTGAGCCCCAAGTGGGACAACCTGATTACCCTATACCTACATCAATGCTTTGGACAGTGTTTGGCACATAGTAAGTGCTTAACAAATACCATCATTAGTATTATATTTCAGACCCCGCTTCCTACTTCTTTAACTCTCAGTACATCACTGAAAGTTTTTGCGGCTGAGTGAGCCCAATTGGGTGACAGCATTCGGCTCTGTTTCACTGCTGAATATCTCTGGCTTTGTAGGGTTTCCCCAGGTAGGCTAATATATTTCCTAGTCCTCTTCAGGCACGGACTTCTCCACTTGATGCTGAAGCCTGACGAGCCCTGTTCACGTATTCTCCACAAACCCACTAAGGTCAGGAAAAGAGGTGCCTGTGAAACCCACTGCCAATCTGTGACAATATTGGACCAGAAGAATCTCCCAGGGGTTCCGGACCTCAGAGTGGGCTGAGGGCCTCTGCTCAGTCTTCCCCCAGCCCAGTTCTTCAGTCCACATCCCCTGGAGACAGCCCCTTTGTCCTGAGCTCCCCAAGAGGGTTGTTCCCTCTCTGGGAAGAATCCCCTCCAACCTCCTGTCCCCACCCTATTAAGCAATGCCTCCTTTTTCATGGTATTTGTTAAGCATTTACTCTGTGCCAGACACTATGCTAAGCGCTGGAGTAGATACAAGTTAATCAGGCTGGACCCAGTCCCCACATGGGGCTCTCGGTCTTAATTCCCATTTTACAGATGAGGTAACTGAGGCATGAAGAAATTAAATGACTTCCCCAAGGCCACACAGCGGATGAGTGGCAGAATAGGGATTATTCATTTATTCATTCATTCAATCATATTTATTGAGCGCTTACGGTGTGCAGAGCACTATACTGAGCACTTGGGAGAGTATAATAGAACAATAAACGGTCACATTCCCTGTCTACAACGATCTTACAGTCTGGAGTGGGGGAGACACTAATCCCACATTTGAGTGGGGTTAGAACCCAAGTCATTCTACATCCCAGGCCCATGCTCTAGCCACTAGGCCATGCTGCCCTGACACAGTTCCTCTCCCACCCCCACCATGACTTTCCTGTGGGGTCTCATTGCAGCCCCCGGCGGAGTTGAGCAATGGGGTCATCTTTTGTGGTCGCTGTCATTGCCCTCTGGATCCAGATCCTGCCGCAAAGCCCTCAGGTACCACTCCTCCCCCTCCCCCCACGGGACTGTTGCCTCTGCTCTCCCCATCATGGGGAGGGGGACAATGGGGTCTGAAGAGGCTCTGTGTTTCCAGGAGCCTCACTTCAGGACCCTTGCCCAGGAGCTTCCAACCTATGCCTTCCATTGCTGTCTCTTTCTAACTCTGCTATCTCTCTCTCCCTCTCTCTCCCTGCTACATCTTTTTGTTGGTCCATCTTGCCCTGTTGGACTAATCAATCAATCAATCAATCAATCAATGGTATTTATTGAGTGCTTACTGTGTGCAGAGCACTGTACTAGGCGCTTGGGAAGCACAAGTTGGCAACACATAGAGACGGTCCCTACCCAACAGTGGGCTCACAGTCTAGAAGGGGGAGACAGAGAACAAAACAAAACATATTAACAAAATAAAATAGAATATGTACAATTAAAATAAATAAATAGAGTAATAAATATGTACAAACATATATACATATATACAGGTGCTGTGGGGAAGGGAAGGAGGTAAGGCAGGTAGGATGGGGGGAGAGGAAGGAGGGGGCTCAGTCTTGGAAGGCCTCCTGGAGGATGTGAGCTCTCAGTAGGGCTTCCTCAGTCCTTCTCTCTTTCCTCCACACCCGCTCCTTTCCTCCCCTACTGATAGTCTTCCTTGGCTCAGGGCTGGGACCCCCAAGATGTCACCCTAGAGGGTCAAGAGGAGACAACCCCACCCCTGGCACTAGTTCCAACTTCCTGGAGACCCTGTGGCCTCTCCATCCCACCCCCCCACCCCAGCCACCCTGGACCTCATGGGAGCAAGGTCATTGGCAGGATTGGGCAAGGATCCTACCCCAGCCCCCTGTCACAGCCCCCCGCTGCTCCATCCCAGCACCACAAAGATCCCAGCTATCTCCACTGCCTCCATCTCCCTCCTGCCTCTTCCTGGAGATGTCTCCAGGCTGGTCCCACAGCCTTCTTAGGAGCTGGAGTGGAAGGAGTTTGGAATGCAGGAGGAATGAATGGAAAGCGAAGGAGAGTGAGGAATGAAGAGAAAGGTGAAACAGAAAGATCTAGGGGCAGGAAGCGACACTGAGGGATGCAGAAGGAACTGAGACAAGAAGAATCATGGCGGGTAGAGAGAGCCAAAGAGCGATAGGCAGAGAGACATGGGGAGAGACAGAGAGGAAGATCTCTCTGAGGGGTTGACCCTTGCTCCCCTCTAGCCAGTTGTCCCACAGCCACCAGACAGGGGGAGGGGAGCCTGAGTGTGGCCCTCCTGGTCCTCCCGGCTCCCTGTCTGGACACTCAGGCTCCCCTCCCCTTTGGGCAGAGGGAGGCAGCCATCACACTGCCCGTTCCCGCCCCTGTGCCCCACAGGCTGCAGAAGCCCAGTGCCTGAATCTGGACAGGCATCTGGGGCCGCCGCCCTTCGATGATGAGTACGTGGGGTGTGCGGAGTGGATGGAGCGTAAGGCCCCGGTGCTGCTCCGCATGGAGCGGGGCCAAAGCCGCTTTTTCGCCGCCGTGTGGGACCGAGCGGCCGCCACCTGGGCGCAGCAGAAGCTGGGTCAGAGGCTGCCCGCGGGCTTCAGCGACCTGCACGGCACGGCCCTGGTGGCCTACACAAACGGCACGCTCCTGAGGCACTTCCACACTGCTGTCCGGCGCTACGCCTCCTCCCGGACCCGCTACCTGGCACGCTTCCGTTTCAAGGCGCTGCACTTCTACCTGACCCGCGGCCTGCAGCTCCTGAGGGGCCCCTGCTCTGGCCAGCCCTGGAAGGCCGCCTATCGCCTCTGCCCGGGCTGGCTCTACCCGGGCCAAAGAGGCACCGTCCGCCTGGGCCAGCTCGCTTCAGCGACGCTGGCCCCCTGGCCCGTGGCCGACTTCGACACCCTCCCGGCTTATGCGGTGTACAGCTGCTTCAGCGTCCCGCTGGGGCCGTTCTCTGGCCACTCCGGCCATGAGGAAGTGCTGGTGTCCGGCAACGAGGAGTTCACGGTGGTCAGGGAGAAGGACCAGGGCTGGGGAGGGCCCAGCTTTGCCCTAAAGAGCGCCAACCGTACCTGCAGCCACTTCAACTGCGCCTACCTCGGGGGTGAGTGGGAGGTTTGGGGGCAAATCAGTCGATGGTGGTTTGGAGTCTGAGAGAGAGAGGCCAGTTGGAGGGGGGCCAGGCCAGGGTCTGACGGAAGCCCGGCTGAAGGTGGTCGGGGTGAGGTCTGAAAGGAAACCAGATTGTTGTCACGGGCCGGGGTGGGGTCTGAGGGAAGTCAGGCCGCGGATGGGCTGAGTCAGGAGGTCTGAGAGAAGCCAGACTCTGGATAGGCTGGGTTAGGGCATCTGAGGGAAGCCAGGCTGTGGCTGGGCTGGGTTAGGGGGTCTGAAGGATATCAGGCTGCAGCGGGCCAGAATCAGGTGTGAGAGAAGCCAGGCTGCAGGATTCTGGGGTGGAGCCTGAGGCGAGTCAGGCTGCGGGGTAGCCATGTGCCCCTCTGCTAAAAGAGGGTCAAGGTGCAGGTGTGCGGCCACAGAAGAGAGACTGCTGAGGACCAGGTTGGGACAGAGGGTTCCTGGAGCAGGCGGGAGGGTGGGGATGGCGGGGGAACGGAAAGTTTAATTCTCTATGTTCCAGGAAGGAGAAGTGCCAAATGCATCTCCAGACACAGAAAAAGACGGTCTCTCCACTCGTCCCTACCTCCGTCCCGCACAGCCCAGCGGTCAGGTTGTAAGCTTCTCGAGGGCAGAGGTGGCCTTCCTTCCTTTCTTCCCTCCCTACAGTCCTCCCTCCCTCATCAACCTTTGTTGTCTACTCTTAAGTGCCTGGTACAGTGCTCCCCCAAATAGGCATCCAATACAGTGCTGCTCGGCCCTACTTAGGCTGTGAGTCCCATGTTGGACAGGGACTGTGTCCAAACTGATTAACTGTTCCAGCACTTAGAACAGTGCTTGACACGTAGTAAATGCTTAACAACTATAATAATAGTGATAATAATAATAATGATGGTGACTATAGCATTTGTTAAGCACTTACTTTATGCTAAAACCTCAGGAAGATACAAGGCTATCAGATGGGGCACTGTCCTTGTCCTATATTAGACACACAGTGAATAATAATAATAATGATATTTGTTAAGCGCTTACTATGTGCAAAGCACTGTTCTAAGCGCTGGGGGAGTACAAGGTGATCAGGTTGTCCCACATGGGGCTCACAGTCTTAATCCCCATTTTACAGATGAGGTAACTGATACCCAGGGAAGTGAAGTGACTTGCCCAAAGTCACACAGCTGACAAGTGGCGGAGCTGGGATTAGAACCTATGACCTCTGACTCTCAAGCCTGGGCTCTTTCCACTGAGCCATGCTGCTTCTCCGAGCCACACTGCTTCTCCTTATCCCCATGTTACAGTTGAGGAAACTGAGGCCCAGAGAGGTTAACTGACTTGCCCAAGGTCACAAAGCGGCCCAGTGGGAGTGTCAGGTCTGGAACCCAGGTGCCCGGACTCTCAGCCCAGTGATTTTTTGCTAGAGTGACCAATATGGCTTTCTGCTCACGTGAAGTGCTCAATAGATGTCACTGCTGCTGCTGATTTCAGGGAAGCAGCCACTTCCTTGTTCTGCCCCTCCTGCCCCATGTGTCATTCATTCATTCAATCATTTGTTGAGCTCTTACTGTGAGCAGAGCACTGTACTAAGCGCTTGGGAAGTACAAGTTGGCAACATATAGAGACGGTCCCTACCCAACAACGGGCTCATGTGCAGGGTGTTTTATGCAAGGCGCTGTGCTCTGGGAGGGATAGGATCCAGCCCCAGCCCAGAGCCCAGCATCAATCAATCATATTTACTGAACACTTAGAGTGGGCAGAGCACTATGTATTAAGCTCTTGGGAGAGTATAATGGTATACACAGTCCTTGCCAATCTAGAGGGGGAGATAGACATTAAAATAAATTACAGATATGGACATTAGTGCTGTGGGGTTGAGGGTGGGGTGAATAAAGCATACAAATCCAAGTGCAAGGGGGGCTACTATACTGGATAATAATAATGGCATTTATTAAACACTTACTATGTGCAAAGCACTGTTCTAAGCACTGGGGAGGTTACAAGCTGATTAGGTTGTCCCATGGGGGGCTCACAGTCTTAATTCCCATTTTTATAGATGCCCAGAGAAGTTAAGTGACTTGCCCAAAGTCACACAGCTGACAATTGGCAAAGCCGGGATTTGAACCCATGACCACTGACTCCAAAGCCCGTGCTCTTTCCACTGAGCCACGTTGCTTCTCTGGATGCTTGGAGAGTCTGTATTAGACACAAAAGACACCCTCTGTGTCTTTGAAGAGCTTGCGGTCTAATGGCTGAGCTATTAGTCATGATGGGTGAGAGGACAGACGCGATGGAAACCCCAGCCAGAGACTCTCCTGGTCCTGATCCCTAATCTCTGGTCCTCAGCCGGGATGTTGGGGGCCCAGCTGTACCTTGGGGAGCGGGAGGAGACCTCTCCTCTCCCTGCAGCCTGGGATCAAGAGGGGGCCCCAGGGCAGGGAATCCCCCCTTTCTGGCTCTTATGTCCCCCAAGGCCTCAGGATTGACCCCCTTCTCTCCTATCTCCACCGCCTTCTCTCCCTGCAGCCGCCGGAGTCAGAAACACGGTCCCTGGACGTCTGATGTCCTTGTTTCTTCCTGGGCTCCTTGTCCTGCTCCGCAGCGCTGGGCCGGATCTCTGGTCTGCTTTCTGACTGGGACACTCATCCCGGACTCTCAGCGCCACAGAAGACTCACACTCAAGCCCACTTGAAACCTGCCCTTTCCCTCCCTCCTCCAGTCCACCGCCTTCCTCGCCAAGCCAGTTATCACCTTCCCTGGACGTTTGAGTCCAGCTTCTGTCTTCCCAACTCTCCCTGGTCCCCCCCATCCAGAGAGACCCCGGGGCTCTGAAGCCTCTTCTCATCGCAGTCAGTTCTCAATTCTCCACTCCACTCTCTGGGTTTTCTGAGGCAGGTTTGTAAACCCTCCCCAGACACGAATTATGTTCTTTTCACTTGATGAATGCTATGCTTTCAAGTCAGATAAACTTTTCTAATATTGTTCGGGTGACTTACTGTTCATTTTTTTTTGAGCTTGCTTTTGCTTTTAGTTGTTTTCTTTCTGGGTTCAGGTTGAAATAGAATGAAGGGGACATTCTCTGGCCAGAGAATAAAAAACTCTTTTGTGTTTACAGTTGGTGGCTTCCGTGTTCACTTTTTCCCCTTTTCTAATTCTCCCAAAGAGGGAAAGGCAACTGATTTCCTGGGTGATAATAATAATGATGATGGCATTTATTAAGTGCTTACTATGTGCAAAGCACTTTTCTAAGCACTGGGGAGGTTACAAGGTGATCAGGTTGTCCCAGGGGGTGCTCACAGTCTTCATCCCCATTTTACAGATGACATAACAAAGGCACAGAGAAGTGAAGTGACTTGCCCAAAGTCACACAGCTGACAATTGGCGGAGCCGGAATTTGAACCCATGACCTCTGACTCCAAAGCCTATGCTCTTTCCACTGAGCCGTGTCATTCATTCATTCATTCTATTGTATTTATTGAGTGCTTGCTGTGTGCAGAGCACTGTACTAAGCACTTGGGAAGCACTAACTGTGTGCGAAGCACTGTTCAGAGCACCTTCTGGTGCAGAGTGCTGTATTCAATCAATGGTATTTATTCAGCACTTATTGTGTACAGAGTACTGTACTAAGCGCTTGGGAGAGTTCAAAACAACAGAATTGGTAGACACATTCCCTGTCCACAGCGCTACTGGACACTTCATTCACTCATTCGTATTTATTGAGCTCTTACTGTGTGCAGAGCACTGTACTAAGTGCTTGGGGAAGTGCAATACAGCAATAAAGAGAGACAATCCCTGCCCACAATGAGCTCACAGTCTAGAGGGGTGGGAGTGGAACAGACATCAATACAAGTAAACAGACATCAATACAACTAAAATTACAGATATACACATAAGTGCTGTGGGGTAGGGGGTGAGGGAAGAACAAAGGGAACAAATCAGGGTGACACAGAAGGGAGTGGGAAATGAGGAAAAGTGGGGATTAGTTTGGGAAGGCCCCTTGGAGGAGATGTGCCTTCAGTCTTCTCGACCCCCTCCTATCTGGCTTCCATCCCCTACATTCCACCGAAACTGCCCTCTCAAAGGTCACCAATGACCTCCTGCTTGCCAAATCTAACGGCTCATACTCTATCTTAATCCTCTTCGACCTCTCAGCTGCCTTTGACACTGTGGACCACCCCCTTCTCCTCAACACGCTATCCAACCTTGGCTTCACAGACTCTGTCCTCTCCTGGTTCTCCTCATCTCCCCGGCCGTTCATTCTCAGTCTCTTTTGCGGACTCCTCCTTCCCCTCCCATCCCCTTACTGTCGGAGTTCCTCAAGGGTCAGTTCTCAGTCCCCTTCTGTTCTCTATCTACACGCACTCCCTTGGTGAACTCATTCTCTCCCACGGCTTCAACTATCATCTCTAGGCTGATGACACCCAAATCTACGTCTCTGCCCCTGCTCTCTCTCTCCCTCCCTTCAGGCTCGTGTCTCTTCCTGCCTTCAAGACATCTCCATCTGGATGTCTGCCCTCCATCTAAAACTCAATATGCCCAAGACTTAACTCCTTATCTTCCCTCCAAAACCCTGCCCTCTCCCTGACTTTCCCATCACCGTTGACGGCACTACCATCCTTCCCGTCTCACAAGCCCGGAAACTTGGTGTCATCCTCGACTCCGCTCTCTCATTCACCCCTTACATCCAAGCTGTCACCAAAACCTGCCGGTCTCAGCTCCACAACATCGCCAAGATCCGCCCTTTCCTCTCCATCCAAACTGCTACCCTGCTGGTTCAATCTCTCATCCTATCCCGACTGGATTACTGCATCAGCCTCCTCTCTGATCTCCCATCCTCCTGTCTCTCCTCACTTCAATCTATACTTCACGCTGCTGCCCGGATCATCTTTGTGCGGAAACGCTCTGGGCATGTTACTGCCCTCCTCAAAAATCTCCACTGGCTACCAATCAACCCACGCATCAGGCAGAAACTCCTCACTCTTGACTTCAAGACTCTCCATCACCTCGCCCCCTCCTACCTCGTCTTCCTTCTTTCCTTCTCCAGCCCAGCCCACACCCTCCGCTTCCCTGCCGCTAATCTCCTCACCATGCCTCATTCTCACCTGTCCCACCGTCGACCCCCGGCCCACGTCCTTCCCCCGGCCTGGAATGCCCTCCCTCCACCCATCCGCCAAGCTAGCTCTTTTCCCCCCTTCAAAGCCCTTCTGGGAGCTCACCTCCTCCAGGAGGCCTTCCCAGGCTGAGCCCTCCCCTTTTTCCCTCTCCTCCTCCCCTCTCCACCGACCCCCTTCCCCTCCCTGCAGCACTTGTATATATGTACATATTTATTACTCTATTTTGTTAATAATGTGTATAGCTATAATTCTATTTATTCTGATGTTATTGACAGCTGTCTACTGGTTTTGTTCTGTGGTCTGCCTCCCCCTTGTAGGCTGTGAGCCCGTTGTTGGGTAGGGACCATCTCTGTATGTGGCCAGCTTGTACTTCCCAAGCACTTAGTACAGTGCTTTGCGCACAATAAGCGCTCAATAAATACAACTGAATGAATGAATGAAAGACTGGAACCAACACTCCTAACTTCTTGGGAATAATAATAATAATAGTATTTATTAAGTGCTTACTATTTGCCAAGTACTACATTAAGCACTCGGGTAGAGCAGCATGGTAATGGAGAAGGCACAAATCTGGGAGTCAGAGGACTTGGGTTCTAATCCCCAATCCACCGCGTACCTGCTGTTGGCTTTGGACAAGTCACTTCATTTCTTTGGGGCTCCCGTCCTGCATCTGCAAAATGGGGATTCAATACTTGTTCTTCCTCCTACTCAGAATGTGGGACAGGCTTAGAACAGTGCTTGGCACATAGTAAGCGGTTAACAAATACCATCGTCATCATCTTCTTGGATAATAATGATGGCATTTGTTAAGCGCTTACTATGTGCAAAACACTGTTCTAAGCGCCGGGGAGGATACAAGGTGATCAGGTTGTCCCACGTGGGACTCACACTCTTCATCCCCATTTTAAGGATGAGGGAACTAAGGCACAGAGAATCATAATAATGATGATGGCATTTATTAAGCACTTACTATGTGCAAAACACTGTTCTAAGTGCTGGGGAGGTTACAAGGTGATCAGGTTGTCCCATGGGGGCCTCACAGTCTTAATCCCCATATTACAGATGAGGTAACTGAGGCCCAGAGAAGTGAAGTGACTTGCCCAAAGTCCCACAGCTGGCAATTGGCAGAGCCAGGATTTGAACCCACGATCTCTGACTCCGCAGCCCATACTCTTTCCACTGAGCTAAGTGACTTGCCCAAAGTCACACAGCTGACAATTGGTGGCGCAGGGATTTGAACTCATGATCTCCGACTCCCAAGCCCATGCTCTTTCCATCTACCCCAGTGCTTAGTACAGCGCTTGACACATCTTAGACGTTTAACACATACCAAGATCACTGATGTCTGTCTGCCCCACCCCCACCCCGCCCCCCGATGCCAGACTGTAAGCCCATTGTGGGCAGGGATTGTCTCTCTTTATTGCTGAATTGTACTTTCCAAGCACTTAGTCCTGGAGGCCTTCCCAGACTGAGCCCCCTCCTTCCTTTCCCCCTCCTCCCCCTCCCCAGAGCACCTGTATATATGTATATATGTTTATACATATTTATTATTCTATTTATTTATTTTATTTGTACATGTTTATTCTATTTATTTTATTTTGTTAATATGTTTTGTTTTGTTCTCTGTCCCTCCTTCTAGACTGTGAGCCCACTGTTGGGTAGGGACCGTCTCTATATGTTGCCGATGTACTGCCCAAGAGCTCTGTGTGCTCTGCACACAGTAAGCGCTCAACAAATACGATTGAATGAATGAATGAATGAATGAATGAATGAATATGTATTTTTCTATTTATTATATTTTGTTAGCGTGGCTCAGTGGAAAGAGCCCGAGCTTTGGAGCCAGAGGTCATGGGTTCAAATCTCAGCTCCCCACTTGTCAGCTGTGTGACTTTGGGCAAGTCACTTAACTTCTCTGGGCCTCAGTTACCTCATCTGTAAAATGGGGGTTAAGACTGTGAGCCCCCCGTGGGACAACCTCATCACTTTGTAACCTCACCAGCGCTTAGAACAGTGCTTTGCACATAGTAAGCGCTCAATAAATGCCATTATTATTATTATCATTATTTTGTTTTGTTGTCTGTCTCCCCCTTCTAGACTGTGAGCCCGCTGTTGGGTAGGGACCATCTCTAGATGTTGCCAACTTGTACTTCCCAAGCGCTTAGTCCAGTGCTCCGCACACAGTAAGTGCTCACTAAATACGATTGAATGAATGAATTAATAAATATGTATTCTATTTATTTTATTTTGTTAATATGTTTTGTTTTGTTTTGTTGTCTGTCTCCCCCTCCTAGACTGTGAGCCCGCTGTTGGGTAGGGACCGTCTCTGTATGTTACCAACTTGTACTTCCCAAGCACTTAGTACAGTGCTCTGCACACAGTAAGCTCTCAATAAATACGATTGAATGAATGAACGAATGAACGAACGACTGACTGACTGAATGAATGACGACTGACTGAATGAATGAATGACGACTGACTGACTGACTGAATGAATGAATGAATGGCGACTGACTGACTGAATGAATGAACGAACGACTGACCGACAATGAATGAACGAACGAATGAACGACTGACTGACTGAATGAATGAATGAACGAGTGAGTGGCTGACTGACTGACAATGAATGAATGAATAATGAACGAGTGAGTGAGTGACTGACTGACAATGAATGAATGAATGAACGAACGAGTGACTGAGTGACTGACTGACAATGAATGAATGAACGAATGACTGACTGAGTGACTGACTGACTGAATGAATGAATGAACGAACGAGTGAGTGACTGAGTGACTGACTAACTGAATGAATGAAGGAACGAACGACTGACTGACTGTGTGACTGACTGACTGACTGACAATGAATGAATGAATGAACGACTGAATGAATGAATGAACGAACGACTGACTGAGTGACTGACTGACTGAATGAATGAACGAACGACTGACTGAGTGAATGACTGAATGAATGAACGAACGAACGACTGAGTAACTGACTGAGTGACTGACTGACCGACCGACTGAGTGACTGACCGAATGATGAACGAACGAACGAACGAATGAATGAATGAACGAATGAAGGAGGGCGCCTGCTCAAAGCACAGTCCCCTTGTGGCCGGTTTCCCCGCTGAGAACTCTCTTTCCCAGCAGCCCCCGGGAGCCGGCTGCGGGCGGCCGTTGTCCGGCCCGGCGCGCTGCATCCTGGGGGATGTAGTTCTCCGGCCGCCCCCGGGCCCTGGGCCTGGCGGGCGCCGGACTACATTTCCCGTGAGGCCCTGGGGGGCTCGCCCGCCCCCCCCCCCCCCCCGGTCCCCGGTCCGGGTTCCGGCCATGTTGGTGGTGTCCCCCGCCGGTGTCGGGGGGATGCTGGGGCTGCGGCTGTGGCGGCGGGCGGCGGCCGTGACGGCGGTCCGGCTGCCGGGGGGCCCGGACCCGCGGGCGGGCGGGCTGCGACGGGCGCCCGGGGCGCATGCGCAGAGCGCCGCGGCGGCGGCGGCGGCGGCGGCGGCGGCGGCGAGCACGTGGCGGCGGCGGCGGCGGCCGGGACCGGGGCCGGACGTGTGGGTCCCGGTGTCGGCCGCGGTGGCCGCCCTGGGCGCGCACTGCTCCGGACGGGACCAGCCCCACAACGGTGACTATCCCGCCTCGTCCCCCATCCCGGGATCCCCGGCGGGATAATAATCATAATGATGATGACATTTATTAAGCGCTTATTATGTGTATTGCACCGTTCTAAGCGCTGGGGAGCTCCCAAGGTGATCAGGTTGACCCACGTGGGGCTCACCGTCTTCATCCCCATTTGACAGATAATAATCATAATGATGATGACATTTATTAAGCGCTTACTATGTGCATTGCACCGTTCTAAGCGCTGGGGAGCCTCCAAGGTGACCACGTGGGGCTCACAGTCTTCATCCCATTTTAATAATGATGGCATTTATTAAGCGCTTTCTATTGCATTGCACTGCTCTAAGCGCTGGGGAGGTTCCAAGGTGATCAGGTGGTCCCACGTAGGGCTCACCATCTTAATCCCCATTTGACAGATAATAATCATAATGATGATGATATTTATTAAGCGCTTACTATGTGCATTGCACCGTTCTAATTGCTGGGGAGGTTCCAAGGGGATCAGCTTAAGCGCTTAGTACAATGCTGTGCACACAGTAAGCGCTCAGTAAATGCGATTGAATCAGGTTGTCCCACGTGGGGCTCACAGTCTTCATCCCCATTTGACAGATAATAATCATAATGATGATGACATTTATTAAGCGCTTACTATGTGCATTGCACCGTTCTAAGCGCTGGGGAGGTTCCAAGGTGATCAGCTTAAGCGCTTAGTACAATGCTGTGCACACAGTAAGCGCTCAGTAAATGCGATTGAATCAGGTTGTCCCACGTGGGGCTCACAGTCTTCATCCCCATTTGACAGATAATAATCATAATGATGATGACGTTTATTAAGCGCTTATTATGTGCATTGCACCGTTCTAAGCGCTGGGGAGTCTCCAAGGTGATCAGGTTGTCCCACGTGGGGCTCACAGTCTTCATCCCCATTTGACAGATAATAATCATAATGATGATGACATTTATTAAGCGCTTACTATGTGCATTGCACCGTTCTAAGCGCTGGGGAGGTTCCAAGGTGATCAGGTGGTCCCACGGGGGGCTCACAGTCTTCATCCCCATTTGACATAATGATCATAATGATGATGACATTAAGCGCTTACTATGTGCATTGCACCGTTCTAAGTGCTTAGCACAGTGCTCTGCACACAGTAAGTGCTCAGTAAATACGATTGATTCTAAGCACTCGGGAGGCTCCAAGGTGATCAAGTCAAGCGCTTAGTACAGTGCTCTGCACACAGTAAGCGCTCAGTAAATGCAATTGAATCAGGTTGTCCCACGTGGGGCTCACAGTCTTCATCCCCATTTGGCAGATAATAATAATAATGATGATGACATTTATTAAGCTCTTATTATGTGCATTGCACTGCTCTAGCGCTGGGGAGGTTACAAGGTGATCAGGTTGTCCCACGTGGGGCTCACCATCTTAATCCCCATTTGACAGATAATAACAATAATAATGATGACATTTATTAAGCACTTACTATGTGCATTGCACCGTTCTAAGCGCTGGGGAGGTTCCAAGGTGATCAGGTTGTCCCACGGGGGGCTCACAGTCTTCATCCCCATTTGACAGATAATAACAATAATGATGATGACATTTATTAAGCGCTTACCATGTGCATTGCACCGTTCTAAGCGCTGGGGAGGTTCCAAGGTGATCAGCTTAAGCGCATAGTATAATGCTCTGCACACAGTAAGCGCTCAATAAATGCGATTGAATCAGGTTGTCCCACGTGGGGCTCACAGTCTTCATCCCCATTTGACAGGTAATAATCATAATGATGATGACATTTATTAAGCACTTACTATGTGTATTGCACCGTTCTAAGCGCTGGGGAGGCTCCAAGGTGATCAGCTTAAGCGCGTAGTACAATGCTTTGCACACAGTAAGCGCGCAGTAAATACGATTGAATAAATACGGTTGAATCAGGTTGTCCCACGTGGGGCTCACAGTCTTCATCCCCATTTGACAGATAATAACAATAATGATGATGACATTTATTAGGCGCTTACTATGTGCATTGCACCGTTCTAAGCGCTGGGGAGCCTCCAAGGTGATCAGGTGGTCCCACGTAGGGCTCACCATCTTAATCCCCATTTGACAGGTAATAATCATAGTGATGATGACATTTATTAAGCCCTTACTATGTGCATTGCACCGTTCTAGGCGCTGGGGAGCTTCCAAGGTGATCAGGTTGTCCCACGGGGGCTCACCATCTTAATCCCTGTTTTACAGATAATAGTAATAATGATGATGACATTTATGAAGCGCACACTATGTGCATTGCACCGTTCTAATCTCTGGGGAGGTTCCAAGGTGATCAGGTGGTCCCACGTGGGGCTCACCATCTTCATCCCCATTTGACAGATAATAATAATAATGATGATGACATTTATTAAGCGCTTACTATGTGCATTGCACCGTTCTAAGCGCTGGGGAGCCTCCAAGGTGATCAGGTTGGCCCACGGGCGGCTCACAGTCTTCATCCCCATTTGACAGATAATAATAATGATGATGATGACATTTATTAAGCGCTTACTATGTGCATTGCACCGTTCTAATCGCTGGGAGGCTCCAATGTGATCAGGTCAAGCGCTTAGTACAGTGCTCTGCACACAGTAAGCACTCAATAAATGCGATTGAATCAGGTTGCACGTGGGGCTCACAGTCTTCATCCCCATTTGACAGATGATAATCATAATGATGACATTTATTAAGCACTTATTATGTGCATTGCACCGTTCTAAGCACTGGGGAGCCTCCAAGGTGATCAGGTTGTCCCACATGGGGCTCACCATCTTAATCCCCATTTGACAGATAATAACAATAATGATGATGACATTTATTAAGCGCTTACTATGTGCATTGCACCGTTCTAAGCACAGGGGAGCTTCCAAGGTGATCAGGTTGTCCCACGGGGGGCTCACCATCTTCATCCCCATTTGACAGATAATAATCAGAATGATGATGACATTTATTAAGCGCTTACTATGTGCATTGCACCGTTCGAAGTGCTGGGGAGGCTCCAAGGTGATCAGGTTGGCCCACAGGCGACTCACAGTCTTCATCCCCATTTGACAGATAATAATAATGATGTTGATGACATTTATTAAGCGCTTACTATGTGCATTGCACCGTTCTAAGCACCGGGGAGGCTCCAAGATGATCAGGTCAAGCGCTTAGTACAGTGCTCCCCCCATTTGACAGATAATAATCATAATGATGATGACATTTATTAAGCGCTTATTATGTGCATTGCACCATTCTAAGCGCTGGGGAGCCTCCAAGGTGATCAGGTTGAACCCCGTGGGGTTCACAGTCTTCATCCCATTTTAATAATAATAATAATGATGGCATTTATTAAGCACTAACTATTGCATTGCACTGCTCTAAGCGCCAGGGAGGTTCCAAGGTGATCAGGTTGCCCCACGGGGGGCTCACAGTCTTCATCCCCATTTGACAGATAATAATCATAATGATGATGACATTTATTAAGCGCTTACTATGTGCATTGCACCGTTCTAAGCGCTGGGGAGTTTCCAAGGTGATCAGCTTAAGCAATTAGTACGATGCTCTACACACAGTAAGCGCTCAGTAAATACGATTGAATCAGGTTGTCCCACGTGGGGCTCATAGTCTTCATCCCCATTTCACAGATAATAATAATAATGATGATGACATTTATTAAGCGCTTACTATGTGCATTGCACTGCTCTGAGGAGGTTACAAGGTGATCAGGTTGAACCACGTGGGGCTCACAGTCTTCATCCCATTTTAATAATAATAATAATGATGGCATTTATTAAGCGCTTACTATGTGCATTGCACTGTTCTAAACGCTGGGGAGGTTCCAAGGTGATCAGGTTGTCCCACGGGGGCTCACAGTCTTCATCCCCATTTGACAGATAATAATCATAATGATGATGACATTTATTAAGCGCTTACTATGTGCAGTGCACCGTTCTAAGCGCTGGGGAGGCTCCAAGGTGATCGGCTTAAGCGCTTAGTACAGTGCTGTGCACACAGTAAGCGCTCAGTAAATACGATTGAATCAGGTTGTCCCAAGAGGGGCTCACAGTCTTCATCCCCATTTTACAGATAATAATAATAATAATAATGGCATTTATTAAGCGCTTACTATGTGCATTGCACTGCTGTAAGCACTGGGAAGGTTCCAAGGTGATCAGGTTGTCCCACTGAGGGGCTCACAGTCTTCGTCCCCATTTGACAGATAATAATCATAATGATGATGACATTTATTAAGCGCTTACTATGTGCATTGCACCATTCTAAGCACTGGGGAGGCTCCAAGGTGATCAGCTTAAGCGCTTAGTACAATGCTGTGCACACAGTAAGCGCTCAATAAATGCGATTAAATCAGGTTGTCCCACATGGGGCTCACAGTCTTCATCCCCATTTTACAGATAATAATAATAATAATGATGGCATTTATTAAGTGCTTACTATGTGCATTGCACTGCTTTAAGCGCTGGGAAGGTTCCAAGGTGATCAGGTTGTCCCACGTGGGGCTCCCAGTCCTCATCCCCATTTGACAGATGAGGGAACTGAGGCTCAGAGAAGTTGTGTCACACAAGATCACACAGCAGACGTGTGGTGGAGCTGGGATTCGAACCCATGACCTCTGACTCCAAAGCCCGAATCCCATGCCACTTGGCAGCTGGGTGACTTGGGGCAAGTCAGCGTGGCTCAGTGGAAAGAGCCCGGGCTTCGGAGTCAGAGGTCATGGGTTCAAATCCCGGCTCTGCCAACTGTCAGCTGGGTGACTTTGGGCAAGGCACTTCACTTCTGTAGGCCTCAGTTATGTCATCTGTCAAATAGGGATGAAGACTGTGAGCCCCCCCGGGACAACCTGATCACCTTGTAACCTCCCCAGCACTTAGAACAGTGCTTTGCACATAGTAAGCAGTTACTAAATGCCGTCATTATGATTATTCTCTGTGCCTCAATTCCCTCATCTCTAAAATGGGGATGAAGACTGTGAGCCCCACATGGGACAACCTTGATTACCTTGTATCTCCCCCCCCCGCCAGCGTTTAGAACAGTTCTTGGCACATAGTAAGCGCTTAACAAATGCCATCATTATTAAGGGGCCAGTGCCCCTGCTCCCGTCCCTAGAGAAGCATTGGGGCTCAGTGGAGAGAGCCCAGGCTGAAGAGGCAGAGGTTGTGGGTTCTAATCCCACCACTTAGCTGTGTGACTTTGGGCAATTCACTTAACTTCTCTGTGCCTCAGTTCCCTCATCTGTAAAATGGGGATTAAGACTGTGAGCCCCACGTGGGACAATCTGATCACCTTGTATCCCCCCCCCAGCGCTTAGAACAGTGCTTGGCACATAGTAAGCGCTTAACAAATGCCGTCATGATTATTATTAAGGGGCCGGTGCCCCCGCTACCTTCCCTAAAGAAGCATCGGGGCTCAGTGGAGAGAGCCTGGGCTTAGGAGGCAGAGGTTGTGGGTTCTAGTCCCGCCCCTTGTCAGCTGTGTGACTTTGGGCAATTCACTTAACTTCTCTGTGCCTCAGTTACTCATCTGTAAAATGGGGATTAAGACTGTGAGCCCCACACGGAACAATCTGATCACCTTGTACACCCCCCCCCCCCCAGCATTTAGAACAGTGCTTGGCACATAGTAAGCACTTAACAAATAACACCGTTGTTATTATTATTATCTTTTATCTGTCTTCCCTCTCTTCATCAATCAGTCGTATTTATTGAGCGCTTACTGTGTGCAGAGCACTGTACTAAGCGCCCTTGACTGGAAGCTCATTGTGGGCAGTGAACCTCTCTGCTAACTTAACTCTGTTAAATTGTATTGGGACAACCTGATTACCTTGTATTCACTGCAGCACTTAGAAGAGTGCTTGGTACTTAGCGCTTAGCAAATACCATAATAATAATTATTATTATTGAGTCCCTAAACCCCTTTGATTCAATCCATTGCTCCCCCATCTCTAGTCCCCCACAAATACCTTATGCTTCTGAGTCCCTCTATCCTCTACTCTTACAGACAGCCTCCTGTATCCCCCTTTTAGACTCCCCCTTTTAAACTCCCCCGCCTTTTAGACTACCCCCTTTTAGACTGTGAGCCCACTGTTGGGTAGGGACCGTCTCTTATATGTTGCCAACTTGTACTTCCCAAGCGCTTATTACAGTGCTCTACACACAGTAAGCGCTCAATAAATCCAATTGATTGATTGATTGTATCCCAAAGCACCCCAGTTCACTCCTCCTTCCCTACCCCACTCTCCGGGCCGAGGGGGGAGATGTTGCGGGCGAGCGCTGTCCAAGCACCGACTTTTGACAGGGCTGGGGTTTGGATGGGGGGGATCCACGGTCTGCACCTTCAGGGGGGTCTAGGAAATAGCCTGGAATGCCCTCCCTCTGCCCATCCGCCAAGCTAGCTCTCTTCCTCCCTTCAAGGCCCTACTGAGAGCTCACCTCCTCCAGGAGGCCCTCCCAGACTGAGCCCCTTCCTTCCTCTCCCCCTCGTCCCCCTCGCCATCCCCCCCATCTTACCTCCTTCCCTTCCCCACAGCACCTGTATATATGTATATATGTTTGTACATATTTATTACTCTATTTATTTATTTTACTTGTCCATATCTATTCCATTTATTTTATTTTGTTAGTATGTTTGGTTTTGTCTCCCCCTTTTAGACTGTGAGCCCACTGTTGGGTAGGGACTGTCTCTATATGTTGCCAATTTGTACTTCCCAAGCGCTTAGTACAGTGCTCTGCACACAGTAAGCGCTCAGTAAATACGATTGATGATGATGAAATAGCCTGGGCAGAAGGTCCTGTCCGTGGCCAGAATTGAGATCTGCCTTTCCTGTGGGATGGAGAGCCAAGGTACTGATCTGCCCCGGACCCTGGGGTGGAAAGTTTTAGGGGGACCCAGGATGGGTTTGACCATTTTCCCCCTTCTGGTCATTTTTAAATGAGAAGCAGCGTGGCTCAGTGGAAAGAGCGCGGGCTTTGGAGTCAGAGGTCATGGGTTCAAATCCCGGCTCCGCCAATTGTCAGCTGTGGGACTTTGGACAAGTCACTTCACTTCTCTGGGCCTCAGTTCCCTCATCTGGAAAATGGGGATTAAGACTGTGAGCCCTCTGTGGGACAACCAGATCACTTTGTAACCTCACCAGCGCTTAGCACAGTGCTTTGCGCATAGTAAGCGCTTAATAAATGCCGTTATTATTATTATTTGTAAAGTGCTTATTATGTGCCAGGTATTGTACTAAACTCTGGGTTAGATACAGTTAAGCGGGTAAGACACAGTCCATGTCCCTTGCGGGGCTCACAGTCAGAACCCAAGCTCGCCTTCCCTGATGGTATTTGTTAAGCGCTTAGTACAGTGCTCTGCACACAGTAAGCGCTCAATAAATACGATTGATTGATTAAGCGCTTACTATGTATCAAGCACTGTTCTAAGTGTTGGGGTAGATACAAGCGAAGCAGATTGGCCACAGTCCCTGTCCCACGTGGAGCTCACACTCTTATTCCCCATTTTACAGATGAGGAAACTGAGGCAGAGAAATGAAGCGACTTGCCTAAACTCCCAAGGCTGGGATTAGAACCCGGGTCTTTCTGACAACTAGGCCCGTGCTCTCTCCAGTAGGCCCTGCTGCGCCGTTCTCTCCCCAGCACCCCAGCAAAGGGATGGCGACTGTCCAGATAGGCTTCTGGCTTCCCGCGGCTCAGCGGCAAGAGCCCGGGCTTTGGAGTCAGAGGTCATGGGTTCCAATCCCAACTCTGTCATTTGTCGGCCGTGTGACTTTGGGCGAGTCACTTGACTTCTCTGGGCCTCAGTGACCTCATCTGTAAAATGGGGGTTAAGACTGTTCCCCATGGGACAACCCGATCACCTTGTAACCTCGCCAGCGCTTAGAACGGTGCTTTGCACATAGGAAGCGCTTAAAAAATGCCATTATTATTATTATTCTTCCTTGGGAGATTTGTGCCCAAGGGTCCCTAAATACTCCCCCCTCCCCACCATCCCCCTTCCAGAATAGTGGTCCCAGCTTGTGGCAATTCCCCATCTTGGACGGATGGCGGCGCTGGGCACCTGCCTGTTGTCCCGCATCCAGGGCTTCCCTATTTGGATTGCTCTGTTCTGCTCAGGGAGCCGGGGCCTGTGTGTCCTGCCTCTCCGTCATGTGGCCGTCATGTTCTGCGGCCTGATAGTAATAATAATAATAATAATAATAATAATAATGATGATGATGATGGTGGTATTTGTTAAGCGCTTACTATGTGCAAAGCACTGTTCTAAGCGCTGGGGAGGTTACAAGGCGATCAGGTTATCCCTCAGGGGGCTCACAGTCTTTATCCCCATTTTACAAATGAGGGAACTGAGGCCCAGAGAAGTTAGTGTATCAGCCTCCTCTCCGATCTCCCATCCTCGTGTCTCTCCCCACTTCAGTCCCTACTTCACGCCCCTGCCCGGATTGTCTTTGTCCAGAAACGCTCTGGGCATGTTACTCCCCTCCTCAAAAATCTCCAGTGGCTACCAATCAATCTGCGCATCAGGCAGACTTCTAGACTGTGAGCCCACTGTTGGGTAGGGACTGTCTCTATATGTTGCTTAGTACAGTGCTGTGCACACAGTAAGCGCTCAATAAATATGATTGATTGATTGATTGATTGATCAGGCAGAAACTCCTCACCCTCGGCTTCAAGGCTGTCCATCACCTCGCCCCCTCCTACCTCACCTCCCTTCTCTCCTTCTGCAGCCCACCCCGCACCCTCTGCTTCTCTGCCGCTAATCTCCTCACCGTACCTCGTTCTCGCCTGTCCCGCCGACGACCCCCGGCCCACGTCATCCCCCGGGCCTGGAATGCCCTCCCTCTGCCCATCCGCCAAGCTAGCTCTCTTCCTCCCTTCAAGGCCCTACTGAGAGCTCACCTCCTCCAGGAGGCCTTCCCACACTGAGCCCCCTCCTTCCTCTCCCCCTCATCCCCCTCTCCATCCCTCCCATCTTACCTCCTTCCCTTCCCCACAGCACCTGTATATATGTATATATGTTTGTACGTATTTATTACTCTATTTATTTTACTTGTACATATCTATTCTATTTATTTTATTTTGTTAATATGTTTAGTTTTGTTCTGTGCCTCCCCCTTCTAGACTGTGAGCCCACTGTTGGGTAGGGACCGTCTCTATATGTTGCCAACTTGTACTTCCCAAGGGCTTAGTACAGTGCTCTGCACACAGTAAGCACTCAATAAATACGATTGATTGATTGATTGATTAAGTGACTTGCCCAAAGTCACACAGCTGACAAGTGGCAGAGGCAGGATTTGAACCCATGACCTCTGACTCCAAAGCCTGTGCTCTTTCCACTGAGCCACACTGCTAGTAGACTTTCAAGCCGTGGGATGCGGAATTCTGCCCCGTGACCTGCCGGGAGTTTGGGAAACCTGAATCTGGCCACCCACGTGGGGCCAGGGAGCTCTGCTTCCTCATTCGTGCATTTGATCGTATTTATTGAGTGCTTACTGTGTGCAGAGCACTCTACTAAGCGCTTGGAAAGTGCAAATTGAGAACATGTAGAGATGGTCCCTACCCAACAATGGGCTCACAGTCTAGAAGGGGGAGACGGACAACAAAACCAAACTAGTAGACAGGTGTCCTCCTTGCTGAAGGGGGCCTGACTCCCTGATTTCAGTTCTGTCCCCCACTGCGGCGATGCCAACCCGCTTCTCGTTGATTTGTATCGATCCCAGCGCTTAGAACAGTGCTTGAATAATAATAATAATAATAATAATAATAATAATAATAATAATGGCATCTATAAAGCGCTTACTATGTGCAAAGCACTTTTCTAAGCGCTGGGGAGGTTAAAAGGTGATCGGGTTGTCCCACAGGGGGCTCCCAGTCTTCATCCCCATTTTACAGATGAGGTAACTGAGGCCCAGAGAAGTTAAGTGACTTGCCAAAAGTCACACAGCTGACAATTGGCAGAGCTGGGAGTTGAACCCCTGACCTCTGCGCTTTCCACTGAGCCCGTGCGCTTTCCACTGAGCCACGCTGCTTCTCAACAAAGCGCTTAACAAATACCATGCAAATAAAATAAATAGCCCCTGCCGTACTACCTCCTCTAACTCCTGCCTGGCACTTCTTTTCTCCTCCTCCCCCTCCCCGTCCCCTCCCCATCTCCCCCTTCTGCTTCCCCACCCACCCCGTACTGTGGGTCTGGAGCAGTCAGTCGTACTTCTAAGTTTCACCATCTACACTCACTCCCTTGGTGAACTCATTTGCTCCCACGGCTTCAACTAACATCTCTACACAGACGACACCCAAATCCACTTCTCCTCCCTAGTTCTCTCCCCTTCCCTCCAGGCTCGTATCTTCTCCTGCCTTCAGGACATTTCCACCTGGTACTCTGCCCGCCACCTAAAGCTCAACTTGTCCAAGACTGAGCTGCTTATCTTCTCTCCCAAACCCTGTCCTCTCCCTGCCTTCCCCATCACTGTGGATGGCACTACCATCCTTCCCATCTCACAAACCCACAACCTTGGTGTCATAATCAATCATATTTATTGAGCGCTTACTGTGTGCAGAGCACTGTACTAAGCGCTTGGGAAGTACAGGTTGGCAACATATAGAGACAGTCCCTACCCAACAGTGGGCTCACAGTCTAGAAGTCTGCCTGATGCGCAGATTGATTGGTAGCCACTGGAGATTTTTGAGGAGGGGAGTAACATGCCCAGAGCGTTTCTGGACAAAGACAATCCGGGCAGCGGCGTGAAGTAGGGATTGAAGTGGGGAGAGACACGAGGATGGGAGATCGAAGAGGAGGCTGATACACTAACCTCTCTGGGCCTCAGATTGATTGATTGATCCTCTACTCCGCTCTCTCGTTCACCCCTCACATCCAATCCGTCACCAAAACCTGCAGATCTCACCTTCGCAACATCTCCAAGATCCGCCCTTTCCTCTCCATCCAAACCGCTACCTTGCTGGTTCACTCTCATCCTATCCCGCCTGGATTACTGCATCGGCCCCCTCTCTGATCTCCCATTTTCCTGCCTCTCCCCGCTTCAGTTTATTCTTCACTCTGCTGCCCAGATTATCTTTGTACAGAAATGCTCTGGGCATGTCACTCCCCTTCTCAAAAATCTCCAGTGGTTGCATATCAACCTTTGCATGAAGCAAAAACTCACTCTCGGCTTCAAGGCTGTCCATCATCTCGCCTCCTCCTACCTCCCCTCCCTTCTCTCCTCCTTCAGCCCAACCCGCACCCTCCGCTCCTCTGCCGCCGCTCACCTTCTCACTGGGCCTCATTCTCGCCTTTCCCACCGTCGACCCCTGGCCCATGTCCTACCTCTGGCCTGGAATGCCCTCCCTCCACTCATCCGCTAAACTAGCTCTCTTCCTCCCTTCAAAGCCCTACTGAGAGCTCACCTCCTCCAGGAGGCCTTCCCACACTGAGCCCCCCGTTTCCTCTGCTCCTCCCCTCCCCATCACCCCCACTCCCTCCCTCTGCCCTACCCCCTTCCCCTCCCCACAGCACTTGTGTATATTTGTACATAGTGATTACTCTATTTTATTAACGATGTGTATATAGTTATAATTCTATATATTCTGATGGTATTGACACCTGTCTACTTGTTTTGTTGTCTCTCTCCCCCTTCTAGACTGTGAGCCCGTTGTGGGGTAGGGTCCGTCTCTATATGTTGCAAATTTGTACTTCCCAAGTGCTTAGTACAGTGCTCCGCACACAGCAAGCTCTCAATAAATACGATTGAATGAATGAATAAATTTATTGAGCGCTTACCATGTGAAGAGTACTGTACTAAGTGCTTGGGAGAGTACAGTATAACAGTAAACGGACTCATTCCCAGCTTACAATCTGCAGATGAGCCTTAGTACAGTGCTCTGCACACAGTAAGTGCTCAATAAATACAATTGAATGAATGAATGAGCCAGGAGGCTCTGGTGATAATAATAGTAATAATAATAATAATAATAATAATGTTGGTATTTGTTAAGCGCTTACTATGTGCAAAGCACTGTTCTAAGCACTGGGGGGATACAAGGTGATCAGGTTGTCCCACGTGGGGCTCACAGTCTTAATCCTCATTTTCCAGATGAGGGAACTGAGGCACAGAGAAGTGAAGTGACTTGCCCAAAGTCACACAGCTGACAAGTGGCGGAGGCGGGATTTGAACCCATGACCTCTGACTCCAAAGCCCGGGGTCTTTTCCACTGAGCCACGCTGCTTCTCCGCTCTGGTCCCAAGTGACTCTGGAGATCCTTCCTTTTCTGGCTTCTCCCCCTCTTCCGCCAGAGGCTGGGGGTATTTCCGCTTCGTGGCTCAGTGGAAAGAGCCCGGGCTTTGGAGTCAGAGGTCATGGGTTCAAATCCCACCTCCGCCACTTGTCAGCTGTGTGACTTTGGGCAAGTCACTTCACTTCTCTGAGCCTCAGTTCCCTCATCTGTCAAATGGGGATGAAGATTGTAAGCCCCCCTTGGGACAACCTGATCACCTTGTATCCTCCCGGCGCTTAGAGCAGTGCCTTGCACATAGTGAGTGCTTGATAAATGCCATCATTATTATTATTATTATTATTGTTATTATTATTATTATTATTATTTGAGGGTCAGGAGGACAGGACAGGCAGGAGCCTAGGACACTGGCCGTGCCTGCTCTTTGGGGCTTTACGTGAAGGCGGAGCCTGTAGGAAGTGAGTTAGTGAGTGGGTGAAGGCCTGTGACGTGGTCTCCTGAGGGCCTACCACTCATGTGTCATGGGATGCTGCAGCATGCCACGAGACCCGGGGGACGATGCCCTCCTTAGTGGGACCCCCATTACCATGAGGTGGTAACTACCTCCCGCCTGTGCCTGGGACCAGTGAAGGAAGTTGCTTTTCCCCACATCGCCATCTCTCCTCTCCTCCGGATCCGTCCCTCTGACTTTCCCATCCCTGAAGATGGCACCACTATCATTCCTGTCTCATAAGCCCGTAGCCTTGGCATTACCCTTGACTCCTCTTTCTCATCCTCTGCCCTTCAATCAATCCATCAGTGGTATTTATTGAGCACTTACTATATGCAGAGCATTATCCTAAGCGCTTGACAGCGTACAATACAACAGAATTAGCAGACCCATTCCCAGCCTGTAATGAGTTTACAGTCTAGAGGCGGAGACAGTATGAATAAGTAATTTATAACATATCATTTAAATATATAAACATAAATGCTGTAAGGATTGGGAGTGGGGCAATTATCAAGTGACCAAAGGTCACAGATGATGCAGATGGGAAAGATAGCTGGTTGAAAAGAGGGCTTAATTGGGGAAGGCCTCTTAGAGGAGATAATAATAATAATTGTGGTATTTCTTAAGCGCTTACTGTGTGCCAAACATAGTTCTAAGATCTGGTTGCGGGGTGGGGGGTGGAGGCGGGGAGATACAAGGAAATCAGGATGTCCCACGTGGGGCTCACAGTCTTGATCCTCATTTTACAGATGAGGAAACTGAGGCCCAGAGAAGTGAAGTGACTTGCCCAAAGTCACACAGCTGACAAGTGGCGGAGTCGGGATTAGAACCCATGACCTCTGACTCCCAAGCCCGTGCTCTTTCCACTGAGCCACACTGCTTCTCTAGGAAGTGACCTTAATAATGCTTTGAAGGTGGAGAGAGTGGTGGTCTGTGTATAAGGATGGCGTAGGGAGCGGGAAAGGGGTCGGCAGCGAGGTAGACGAGATGGGGGGACAATATCCATGCGGAAGCCCACGTGGCTTGGCTGAGGGGACGAGGCTGGGGTGTAGAGGTGCGAAGGTGTGTCTAGACAAGCCCAGCTCTGGGGAGCTCACTGCCTCCTCAACCCTGGGGCGGCTGGGGGAACGTGGGCTTGGGTCTGTCCTTGATCCCATTGGAGTAGGAGCATCTGTGATATTTCCGAGGGAATTGACCCGTGTCTGTGTTGTGTCTCTCTCTCTCTCCCCCCACCCCACACCCCAGGGACTGCCCTGCTGGAGGCCGCCCGGACCAACAACGTTCAGGAAGTCAGTAGGTAAGAGAACCCTCCCGGTCCTGCGCCTGGTCCTCCCTCGTTCCAAGGGTCTGAGGCCCACTCGGTGCCCCCCGCCCTTCTGACCCCCGGACCCTCCAAGGCAGTCACCATGGGTGAGGGGCTGTCCAGTGGGGGCTCAGCCAGGCACCCCGCCCAAGCCACTCCCGGGGCTCGATTCGGAACCCCCTCACTAGGTGTGGCTTCAGTCCCGGGGCCAAGAGCACACGCATCTTCCTGTGGGGGCCCAGACTACGGCATCAGACCAGGTGGCATTGTGGGGGCCCAGGTAGACCAGCGTAATATGTGCTGCCGCTGCTGCCGCTGCTGCGTTCCAAAAGGGAGAAGTGGCTCGCTTTGAGCTAAAACGCTAAAGGATCGGGAAGCAGATCTCAAAACAAAAATAGTGCAAACGGCAACCACAGAGAATGTGTATGTCTGTCTGCCTGCCCGCCTGCCTGTGGGTCCCATCTGATCTTTTCAGCCATGCATGGACCAAATGTCACCTTTACCATCAGTGGAGCCTTCAAGGTCAAAGGGTACTCTACATTCGTATAGCTTAGGAATCTGATATTCTCCTTTAGCCTGCTTTTCCCCAGGTTTCCAGCGCCAGTTCTGCTAACCTTTGCCTCTGACCCTGATATTCCAGCCTTTCCACCTTGGTCGCCATCTCTGAGCCTTTCTGGCGTGGACCAGAGAATTGTCCGTGGGCCTGGACCGGGCTCTGACCAAGGCTGTGTTGGGGAGAGAGACAGCCCAGCCCCACTCTTTCAGGCCCCGCTCCTGCCAATTAACCCCAGCTCTGCATTGGCCATTCAGTACTACTGACAAGTATTCAGCTTGTGGTCCCTTCTGACCCCTGGCTCTCTTCCTGCCAAACGTATGCCAAGCCATCCTCTCCCTCCCTGAGAGTGTGGGCTTTTTTTATCAGCCCCAAGCACATTGCCTCGTTATCAGGCCTGTTGCGTTTCCACCCGACCTGTAAGCTCTTCTGCCCAGTTGGGCTAAATGACTTTGAGCTGCTTTCCTGTCTTGCCCCCCCAGGGAATGGTGGGGGTCCGGCAGGGCTGGCAGGCTAGGGTGACGGGAGGTGTAGCCAGCCTGGCCCTGCCAGTCCCCAGGCTGGAGCCCATCCTCTCCTGCACTCGCGTCTCTGCCTGGGCTGGTGGTCTGCATCTTTGTGCCCCCAGCTCCTGCAGCCCAGCCCCCGCCCAAGTAACATGTGTCTGCCACCACGTTGGGCAGAGCGGGGGCTGTTGTCCCCAACCTGTCAGTTCCAGCCTCACAGGGGGCAGCTTTCAAACAGGAACTCTCACCACTGGCTTTAAAGCCCTAAATCAACTTGCCTCCTCCCACCTCACCTCAGTTCTCTCCTACTACATCCCAGCCCGCACACTTCACTCCTGTAATGCCAACCTTCTCACTATACCTGTCTTGTCTATCTCACCACTGACCCTTCGCCCACGTCCTGCCTCTGGCCTGGAATGCCCTCCCTTTTCCTCTTCCCACCTTCAAAATCTTTCTGAAGGCACCTCTCCTCCAAGAGACCTTCCCTGACCAAGCCCTCCTTTCCTCTTCTCCCACTCCCTTCTGTGTCACCCTGACTTGCTCCCTTTATTCATCCCTCCATCCCAGCCCTACAGCACTTATGTACATATCTGTCATTTATTAATTTATATTAATGTCAGTCTCCCCCTCTATACTGAAAGCTCAAACCATAAATTCCACGTAGGAACACCTGCGCCATCCTTTGCTTGAAACTCGTTCTCTGAAATCTGGGGTTCCCAACCCCGCCCGCCCAAAAAATACTGCGATGCTTCCCTTTGGAGACACCCCCGATCTCCCGCCAGGATTGTGCCACCCACAGCTTCCTGATAAAATACCTGTTCAATCAAGGGTACTTATTGAGCACTTACTGTTTGCAGAGCACTGTACTAAGTGCTAGGAAGAGTACAATACAGGAGAGTTGCCAGGCACATTCCCTGCCCACAGGGAACTTACAGTGTAGAGTGGGAGACATCCTTTTTTTATTTTTTAACTGTATTGGTTAAGCACTTTCTATGTAAGGGGCACTAAACTGAGAAGCAGCGTGGCTCAGTGGAAAGAGCACGGGCTTTGGAGTCAGAGGTCATGGGTTCGAATTCTGGCTCTGCCACTTGTCAGTTGTGTGACTTACCTTCTCTGAGCCTCAGTTACCTCATCTGTAAAATGGGGATTAAGACTGTGAGCCCCACGTGGGACAACCTGATCACCTTGTATCCCCCCCAGCGCTTAGAACAGTGCTGTGCACATAGTAAGTGCTTAACAAATGCCGTAATTATTATTATTATTATTATTAAACTAAGCGCCGGGGTAGATACAAACTGATCAGGTTGCACACAGTCCGTGTCCCATATGGGGCTCATAGTCTTAATCCCCATTTTACAGTTGAGGGAACAGAAGCACAGAGAAAGGAAGTGAGTTACCCAAGGTCACACAGCAGGGCATAGTGCTCCATCCATTAGGCCACACTGCTTCTCATTAAAGTGAATTTCAGAAGGCTGTGTACTTAAGTGCTGTGGGGCTGAGGGCGGGGTGAATATCAAGTGCTTAAAGACTACAGATCCTGTTGATGTTGGTGTGTTTGCAGGGGAATGCTTTGCTAGGAGACTAAAGTGAATTTTATCAGAGATGTATTTCCTGCTAAAATGAAAGTGTTCTTTTGGGGTTTTTTCTCCTCGTATCACTATAAAATGAGAAACGCCTCCTAAAAAAAAAAAAGCTTCCAACAGGAAGGATTATTGAAGTTGAAGTTAACTTTCACTTACCTGTTCTCATCCCCTTTAGACTGTGAGCCCTATGTGGAACAGGGACTGCATCCAATCAGATTGTCTTGCATTTATCCCAGGATTTTGCTCAAAGTATTGTCATAAGCACGGTTGTTGTGCGTTATTGTTATTATTTTAAATGGTACTTGTTAAGCGCCAACTAGGTGCCAGACACTGTACTGGTGTGGTTACAGGATCATCAGTCCATGTCCCCCATGGGGCTCACGGTCTTAATCATCATTTTATAGATGAGGGAACTGAGGCTCAGAGAAGTGATTTGCCTAATCAATCAATCAATCGTATTGAGCGCTTACTGTGTGCAGAGCACTGTACTAAGCGCTTGGGAAGTCCAAGTTGGCAACATATAGAGACGGTCCCTACCCAACAGTGGGCTCACAGTCTAGAAGGGGGAGACAGAGAACAAAACAAAACATATTAACAAAATAAAATAATTAGAATAGATATGTACAAGTAAAATAAATAAATAAATAGAGTAATAAATACGTACAAACATATATACATATATACAGGTGCTGCGGGGAAGGGAAGGAGGTAAGGTAGGGGGATGGAGAGGAAGGAGGGGGCTCAGTGTGGGAAGGCCTCCTGGAGGAGGTGAGCACTCAGTAGGGCCTTGAAGGGAGGAAGAGAGCTAGCTTGGCGGATGTGGGGATCACATCCTAAGATCACACAGTGTGGCCTAGTGGCTAGAGCAAGGGCTAGGGAGCCAAAAAGACCTGGGTTCTAATCCCAGCTCCACCACTTGTCTCCCTTGTGACCTTGAGCAAGTCACTTCTCTGTGCCTCAGTTCCCTCATCCACAAAATGGGGATTAGCACCTTAAGCCCCCTGTGGGACAGGGACTGTGTCCAACCTGATTTTTTTTGTATCTATTCCAGCGCTTAGGACAATGCTCACAGCGCTTAACAAAGACCATTAAAAAGGGCTGGGTGGGGGGACCAGAGCTAGGATTAAAATCCAGGTCCTCTGACTCCCAAGTCTGTGCTCTTTCCACTAGGCCACGTTGCTTCTATATAATAATAATATTCCAATTATGACTATTCCATTATTCCATTATTCCATTATTATCCTTATTCCATTATTGACTATTATGTTGCCAATTTGTACTTCCCAAGTGCTTAGTACAGTGTTCTGCACATAGTAAGTGCTCAATAAATGCGATTGATGATGATGATGATATTCCACTGACAGTGAAGGCCCCCAGGGGTGTGACTGTGGCTGGAAGGGGACAAAGGGACACTCAGTTCTGATGACACCGTGGCCGCAGGCTGCCGTTTGAGGGGGCTCTCAGGTTTCTTTTGCAGGGCCTGGGTCTGTTTTTCCCTTCTGCCCCCTTGTCACATGATCCCCCTCTAAGCCGCCCTGCCTTTCTGCATCTTCTAGACTGTGAGCCCACTGGTGGGTAGGGACCGTCTCTATATGTTGCCAACTTGTGCTTCCCAAGCGCTTAGTACAGTGCTCTGCTCACAGTAAGCGCTCAATAAATACGATTGATTGATTGGAGCAGCCCCTGCTGACCTGCCTGCACCCCGCTTTTGTTCTTCCAGTTGCCTGTCCCGGCTCCATCAGAGTGGGACCTCCTCAAGGGCAGTGACTGGGAATGTCGTTCCTCCCTTCCCCTTCCCTCCCCTCCCACCCATCCCTCCTCTCCCTCTCTAGAAGCAGTGTGGCTTCATGAGAAGCTGTGGGGCTTAGTGGAAAGAGCTCGGGTTTGGGAGTTAGGGTCATGGGTTCAATCCCAGCTCCGCCACTTGTCAGCTGTGTGACTTGGGGCAAGCCGCTTCACTTCTCTGTGCCTCAGTGACCTTATCTGTAAAATGGGGATTAAGACTGATCTCCACCTGGGACAATCTGATAACCTTGTATCTCCCCAGGTACTCAGAACAGTGCTCGGCACATAGTAAGAGCTTAACAAATATCATAATTATTATTATTACGTAAGCTCACCTCCAGACTGAGTTCGTCTTTAGACTGTAAACTCATTGTGGGCAGGGAATGTATCTTATATTGTTATATTGTACTCTTCCAAGTGCTTAGTACAGTGTTTTGCACACCGTAAGCACTCAATAAATACAGTTGATGAATGAATGAATGGAGAGCGCACAGGCCTCAGAGTCAGAAGGCCCTGAGTTCTAATCCGTGCTCTGCCAGTTGCTTGCTGTGTGATCTTGGGCAAGTCACTGAACTCCTCTGTGCCTCAGTTTCCTCAACTGTAAAATATGGATTCAATACCTCTTCTTCCTCCTACGTAGGCATGTGGGATAAGGACTGTGTCCGACCTAATCAACTTGTACCTAACCTGTGTTTAGAACATTGTTTGACATATAGTAAGTGCTTAACAAATACAATGGGAAAAAAAAGGTGGCAGAGACAGGATTAGAATTCAGATCTCCTGCCCCCCCCAGCCGGTCCTTTTTCTGCCAGGCCACACTGTCTCCCAAGTACATGAAGCATTCCTAGCTCCCGGGACTCTCCCGGATTCAGTAGCATGGCCCGCAGCTCCTTTGCACTAATTGCTGGGCGAGTGGGCGAGAGACCACATCACCCTGACTTGCTCCCTTGATTCATCCCCTCTCCCAGCCTCAGACACTTAAGTACGTATCTGTCATTTATTTATGTCTATTAATATCTGTCTTCCCCTCCTCTAGACTGTATGCTCTCTGTGAGCAGGGAATGTGTCTGTTATATGTGTCTGCTGGAAAAGCAGCTTGGCTCAGTGAAAAGAGCAAGGGCTGTGGAATCAGAGGTCATGGGTTCAAATTCCGGCTCCTCCAATTGGCAGCTGTGTGACTTTGGACAAGTCACTTAATAATAATAATAATAATGGCATTTTTAAACGCTTACTATGTGCAAAGCACTGTTCTAAGCGCTGGGGAGGTTACAAGATGATCAGGTTGTCCCACGGGGGGGCTCACAGTCTTAATCCCCATTTTACAGATGAGGGAACTGAGGCCCAGAGAAGTTAAGTGACTTGCCCAAAGTCACACAGCTGACAACTGGCGGAGCCGGGGTTTGACCCCACAACCTCTGACTCCAAAGCCCGGGCTCTTTCCATTAGAGCCACGCTGCTTCTCTAACTTCTCTGTGCCTCGGTTCCCTCATCTGTAAAATGGGGATGAAGACTGTGAGCCCCTCGTGGGACAACCTGATCGCCTTGTATCCTCCCCAGCACTTAGAACAGTGCTTTGCACATAGTAAGCGCATAATAAATGCAATCATTATTATTATTATTATATTGTTATATTTTACTCTCCCAAGGACTTCGTACAGTGCTCTGCGCACGGTAAGTGCTCAATAAATCAGATCGAGTGACTGGCTGGAGGCCCTCGCCGCCGTCCCAACTGTTACCTAGGCCCGCGTTTGGGGAGGGGGTGCTGCTTGGAACAGATGTCATTGTTGTTCCAAAAGTTCAAGTTTCCAGGTCCCCTCCCGCCCTCCCTCCGCCACCCACCTGTCGGGGGGGAGCACCGAGCGCGTCCCGGCGCCCGAGCCCAGGCTCCAACGTGCCCCGCGGGCCCAGCCTTCTGCCGGAGTGAGGCCGAACCGCTCACCCGGAACTCGGGGCCCGGTGGAGAATGGGAGCCACATCTGGCCGGGGGTTAGGGGGCCGCGGAGTCCGCTCCGGATGGAAGGGAAAGTCAGGCGGAGCTCACGTCCCCCCAGGGCAGCACAGGGGTAGGGGCTGGCCTGGATCGGCTCCTCTCCGTGCCCCGGTGCTTTTCCCGAGAGGAAGCGGCTAGGCCCGCTTTCCCCCTCCCTCTGGAGAGCCAGGCCTCAGCGCCGTGCACCCAATCTGTTGGGCAGAGGCTGCCTAAGAGACCCCTCTAGCCCGCGGCCTGGACCCAACCCCTGGCCTTCTGCCAGGCGCAGCGACAGCGGCTCTCCTGCTGGAGCCGGGGGTGGGAAGGGCAGGCATCGCTTAGATCAGTGCTCAGCGCTTAGAACAGTGCTTTGCACATAGTACGAGCTTAATAAATGCCATTAAAAAAAAAATGGCTGGCATTCAGAGCCAGCCAGTGGATCTCCTCTCCTGACAGCAGATCTGGACAAGCACTGGAAATGGGGGAGGTCCCCAGGAGGCTCAGGCAGGCGGAGAATAATAATAATAATAATAATGATTGCATGTATTAAGTGCTCGCTATGTGCAAAGCACCGTTCTAAGCGTTGGGGAGGTTACAAGGTGGTCATTTTGTCCCACGAGGGGCTCACAGTCTTAATCCCCATTTTACAGATGAGGGAACTGAGGCCCAGAGAAGTTAAGTGACTTGCACAAAGTCACACAGCTGACAATTGGCGGAGCCAGGATTTGAACGCGTGATCCCTGACTCCAAAGCCCGTGCTCTTTCCACTGAACCACGCTGCTTCTCTTAAGGTTTCTTTAAGCCCTCCTTTCCTCTTCTCCCACTCCCTTCTGCTTCGCCCTGACTTGCTTCTTTTATTCATCCCCCTCTCCTGGCCCCACAGCACTTAATAATAATGATGGCATTTATTAAGCGCTTACTATGTGCAAAGTGTAATTGATTTATTTACATTAATGTCTGTCTCCCCGTATAGACTATAAGCTCGTTGTGAGCAGGGGATGTCTTTTATTGTATTGTACTCTCCCAAGCGCTTAGTACTGGGCTCTGCACACAGAAAGCACCCAATAAATACCATCGAATGTGTGTTTCTTTTATAAGCCATCCAGGGGATTAGGACTTTTCAAGCTGAAGAGATGCACACCAAGAGAGAGCAGGGTAGCAGTGAGTGGGTAGACAGGGCGGCCCAAAATGGTTCCCCAGATTCATTCATTCATTCAATTGTATTTATTGAGCGCTTTCTGCGTGCAGAGCACTGTACTAAGCGCTTGGGAAGTACAAGTTGGCAACATATAGAGGCAGTCCCTACCCAGCAGTGGGCTCACAGTCTAGAAGGGGGAGACAGACAACAAAACAAAACATGTGGACAGGTGTCAAGTCATCAGAATAAATAGTACAGCTAGATGCACATCATCAACAAAATAAATAGAATAGTAAATATGTGCAAGTAAAATAGAGTAATAAATCTGTATAAACATATGTACAGGTGCTGTGGGGAGGGGAAGGAAGTATGGGGAGGGGGAGAGGAAAGAGGGGGCTCAGTCTGGGAAGGCCTCCTGGAGAAGGTGAGCTCTCAGTAGGTCTTTGAAGGGAGGATGGGGCCCCTGTGGGAGGATGGGATATCTCCCATCTGGATAGCATCGCTCCAGATCGAACCCCCAGATCATTGGTACAGTGCTCTGCACATAGTAAGCGCTCAATAAATACGATTGATGATGATGATGACCTGAAGTGTCCTTGTATCTGTCCTCCTGCCCCCCGGCCCCTCAATCTCCTCCCCGCCAAACCACCTTCTGGGCTCAGTTAGCGGTACTGTCTGTGCTCAGGGTTGGAACAGTGGAACAAGTGCACTCGGCGTGGGAGGGGAGAATGGGCATTCTGCTGGAGGGGCAGCGTGGTGTAATGGTTAGGGCACAGCCCTGCAAGTCAGAAGGACCTGCGTTCTGATCCCGGCTCCGCCAGTTGTCTGCCTCTAGTTTGTAAGCTCATTGTGGGCAGGGAATGTAGCTGTTTATTTTTGTATTGTACCCTCCAGGAGCTTAGGAGAGTGCTCTGCACACAGTAATCGCTCGATAAATATGATTGAATAAATGAATGCTGTGTGACTGTGGGCAAGTCACTGGACTTCTCTGGCTTCAGTTCCCTCATCTGTAAAATATCCCACTCTGAGCCCCATATGGGACGTGGACTGTGTCCAACTTGAGCCCGTTGTTGGGTAGGGACCGTCTCTGTATATTGCCGATTTGTAATAATAATAATAATAATAATAATAGTAATAATAATAATGGCATTTATTAGGCACTTACTATGTGCAAAGCACTGTTCTAGGCGCTGTGGAGGATACAAGGTGATCAGGTTGTCCCACGGGGGGCTCACAGTCTTAATCCCCATTTTACAGATGAGGTAACTGAGACCCAGAGAAGTGAAGTGATTTGCCCAAAGTCACACAGCTGACAATTGGCGGAGTTGGGATTTGAACCCATGACCTCTGACTCCAAGCCCGTGCTCTTTCCACTGAGCCGCCCTGCTTCTCTTGTACTTCCCAAGTGCTTAGTACTGTACTCTGCGCACAGTAAGCACTCAATAAATATGATTGAATGAATGAATTATATTGTATCTACCCCAGTGCTTAGTACAGTGCTTGGCACATAGTAAGTGCTTAACAAATACCTTTTAAAAAGGGGGTGACAGCCCAGAAAAAGGAATGAGCTACAGGGTCTCCTGGTTGTGGAGGCTACAGGGGTCTCTTCCTCCTCTGCAGCAGCAGTAGTAGTTGTGCTGGTTGTGACAGTGTTTATTAAGCACTTGCTGTGTGCAGAGCACTGTACTAAACACTGGAAGAATTAGAATTCCTGGTGGGAATTAGAGCGGGTCATTGTCCCTCAAGGGGCTTCCAATCTAAGAGCAGGATCAAAGACTAACAGGCTGTCGCTACTTCCTCCTGATTCCTCTATATATAACTGACATCCCCCATCCCCCCTGCCTTACCTCCTTCCCCTCCCCACAGCACCTGTAAGTATGTATATATGTGTGTACGTATTTATTACTCATTTTATTTATTTTATTTGTACATGTTTATTCTATTTATTTTACCTTGTTAATATGTTTTGTTTTGTTGTCTGTCTCCCCCTTCTAGACTGTGAGCCCACTGTTGGGTAGGGACCGTCTCTATATGTTGCCAACTTGTACTTCCCAAGCGCTTAGTACAGTGCTCTGCACACAGTAAGCTCTCAATAAATACGATTGAATGAATGAATGAAAGTTAATATTATTTAATCTAGGAATATATGGGAGGCACCCTGGTACTAGACCCACTTTATTTTCTCTGCATGTTATTTTATTTTAACTTTGGCTTGCATTTTCCCACCCGTCGCTGGCATCCGGGCATAGGAACGGGAGCCAGGGCGTGGGGCCAGGTCTGTGGGACCCTGCGAATGGGCAAGACTAAAGGGCTCGGGTGCCTCCATGGGGTCTGCCCAGCTCTCCCACAGAAGCATGGTAATGGCCATCCTTTCTCTTCATCTTGCCTAGACCAGTGGTTGGCTCCCTCCAGGCAGTGTTATTTATTGAGCACTTATTGTGTGCAGAGCACTGTACTAAGTGATTGGGTGAGTACAGCACAGTAGAGAGTTGGAAGAAAAGATCCCTGCAAGTTTGCTTCAGAGGGGTACAGTCTCCTGGTCCTCTTTATCAATCAGTTAGTGGCATTTATTGGGCACTGTTCTGAACGCATGGAAGACTGTATCAAAAGGAAAAAAACACATTTCCCGCCCTCGAGGAGTTTACAGTTTAATGCACCCTTCCCTGGAACCGGGAATTGCATCTTTGGTGCCTCATTGCTGGCTGGAGAAGATCCATGGCAGCAGACCCCGGAAGGGCTCGGTCACTGGGATCCTGACTGTTTCCATGGTTTCTCTCATCAAGATGCATGGATGATGATGATGATGATAATGGTATCTGTTAAGCACTTACTGTGTGCCAGGCACTGTCTAAATGCCGGGGTAGATACAAGATAATCCAGTTTGAGCACAGTCCCCGTCATCATCATCATCATCATCAATCGTATTTATTGAGCGCTTACTATGTGCAGAGCACTGTACTAAGCGCTTGGGAAGTACAAATTGGCAACATATAGAGACAGTCCCTACCCAACAGTGGGCTCACAGTCTAAAAGGGGGAGACAAAGAACAAAACCAAACATACTAACAAAATAAAATAAATAGAATAGATTGTACAAATAAAATAAATCAATAAATAAATAGAGTAAAAAATACGTACAAAATATGTACAGCCCTGTCCCACACAGGGCTCACAGTCTTAATCCCCATTTGACAGATGAGAGAGCTGCAGTCCGGAGAAGTGAAGTGACTTGCCCAAGGTCCCACATCAGACAAGTGGCGGAGCTGGGATTAGAACCCATGACCTTCTGACTCCCGGGCCTGGGGTGTATCCACTCGACCATGCTGCTTCTCAGCAGCATGTTGGGGTGTTGGGCGTTACCAGGAGGAGGAAGACGACGTAAATTTTCATGAGCTCTTCACCCCTGCAGCATTTCTCCACCTCTCCCTGAGCTCTAGGCGACTCGTGGAACAGCCAGGACCAGAGCGATGAGGGGGCTGCCGGTTGTTTCCCCAGATGCCTCTCCTGCTGGGTCAGTGCTAGGAGGGCACAAGCTCCGGGATTTCCCCGGGGATGGGATACTTCCGTGGAGAAAGCAACGACCCTGCTGAACTTACTTTTGTTCCACAAGTGTCCCCCCCAGCCCACGGGGGATCTCTGGCTCGGGAACCACCTGGATGTGGCATCTCTATATGTGGAGAGCGAGAGGACGTGGGGGGCAGTCCAGCAAGGGTGCAGAGATTCCCGAGGCCCGAGAAGATCTCAGGTCGGGCCCTGGCCGTGACAAGCCTCCGCAGCAGCAGCAGCCGCTTGAAAGATATTAGTTGTCCGTTCCCTGGGCTTCCTTTAGTCTAGAGGGTGTGGGGCTCAGGCCCAGCCCTTCTGGTCTGTCCTTGTGTAGGTGCCATCGTGGTGGTGAGAAGCAGCGTGGCTCAGTGGAAAGAGCCCGGGCTTTGGAGTCAGAGGTCATTGGTTCAAATCCCAGCTTCGCCACTTGTCAGCTGTGTGACTTCGGGCAAGTCACTTAACTTCTCTGGGCCTCAGTTACCTCATCTGCAAAATGGGGATTAAGACTGTGAGCCCCCTGCGGGACAACCTGATCACCTTGTAACCTTCCCAGCGCTTAGAACAGTTCTTTGCATATAGTTAGTGCTTAATAAATGCCATCATTATTATTATTATCGTAGCAGACCCCTGCTTCCCTGCTGACAGAAGATTGGCCTCTGCACATAGTAAGCGCTCAATAAATACGATTGATGATAAATACGATTGATGATTGGCCCCAGAGCGGGCTGGGTTAGAGGATACTGGGAGGCCGCTGGCTCTGGTCCTCACTTCATTTAATTCAATCATATTTATTCAGTGTTTACTATGTGCAAAGCACTGTAGTAAGCACTTGGGAGAGTACAGTATATAAGTAAACAGAGATTCCTTCATTCATTCATATTTATTGAGCACTTACTGTGTGCAGAGCACTGTACTAAGCGCTTGGGAAGTACAAGTCGGCAACATATAAAGCCGGGCCCTACCCAACAACATTCCCTGTCCACAGCAAGCTTAAGGTCTAGAGGTGGAGACAGACATTAAATAAATAGATAAATTTCAGATATGTTACATAAGTGATTTGGGGCTGGGAAGGGGGGTGAATAAAGGGACGAGTCAGGGTGACACAAGGGAGTGGGAGAAGGGGAAAGGAGGGCCTAGTCAGAGAAGGCCTCTAGGAGAAGCGCTTAGTACAGTGCTCTGCACACAGTAAGCGCTCGATAAATACGATTGATGATGATGATGAGAAGATGGGCCTTCAATAAGACTTTGAAAGTGGGGAGAGTAATTGTCTGTTGGATATAAGGAGGGAGGGCGATCCCGGCCAGAGGCAGGACGTGGGCAAGAGGTTGATGGACTGTGTCTATTCTAATTGTATTATTTCTATCCCAACAATTAGTACAGTGCTTTGCACATAGTAAGCGCTTAACAAATACCTTTATTAATTAATTGATGGCGAGATAGACGAGATTGAGGTACGATGAGAGCTGCGGGCCAGTAACCCAGTCTCACCCGGGCTCACTCGAGTCCCTGCCATTCGGGTGCCAGGGCCTCTGCAACCTCCCTGTAAGAGCGGGGCCGCCCCTGCTGGGACCACCACTGGGCTCGGGGATCTGGGGGTTCTGGCCACAGCCCAGTCCCCCGGCCCAGATCCTTCCTCAACTTGTGTCTGCCCGCCCTGAACTCCCCTTATTTTGTCCCCGCTGCAGGCTGCTGTCGGAAGGCACAGATGTCAACGTGCGGCACAAACTCGGCTGGACGCCACTCATGGTGGCCGCCATCAGCAGGAACCACAGGTGAGTGAGTGACCGTCGTGACCAGCGCACCAGTTCGAACTGGGTTCATTCGTTCGTTCCTTCAGTCGTATTTGTAAGGGAGAGTGGATGGGTGACATTGAACAGCTGCTCTCTGACCTTGGGGATGCCCAGATAATGGGGCCAAGGCTATTGGGAAGGAGAGAAACTTCCTACCTGGCAGAATTAGGGTGACTTCTTCAGAAACTGTGCACAAGCTGGGGGCTGGCGTAGGTGACTGACTGGCCAGGGGCCTTCCTGGCTCGAGGGAATGGGATGGGCTTGCCCCAAAGGCAGCCGGGGTAGGAAGGACTGGCTGGCCAGATCTGTTCAGGACCGAGCGTGAGAGGGGTTGGGGTCTGCCCGTGTCCCTTGTAGCCCGTCGAAGGGATATGCCGCTCATAGGATCCTCCGGAGTTTCCTTCCCCTGGTGGCTGGGCCTCTAGGCCTGCCTGCCTCCGACTCCCCCAACTCACTGAAAGCTTGCCCTTGCGGCCCATCCCCTTGACACCAAATCTGTCTTCCGCATTTCCCCGCACCCTGACCCTGGGTGTCCAGGCCAAGTTGCGGTGTCAGAGGTGTGCTCGTTCCACAGTGCCGTGCCTCATGACCGCATCCAGGTGGGAGGCTCGCTCATGGTGGCCTGCCTGTCCCTGCTGTCCCTTGGCCAGCAGAGCCACCACGGTGGCCCCTGCAGTCTGCTCCGTCTCCCCAGGTTTCAACCATTCTGCTTCCGACTAGTTTCTTCACACCTCTGTCTCCCTGGTAAATCTAGGGTGCCCTGCAGACCGCCTTCCTTCTCATCTCTTTGCCCTGATGCGCCCTTGGCTGGGTGGCCTGCTGCTTGCTGCCATGGGCACTGTTTGCCCCGCCAGAGGAACTGTTTTTTTAACGTGTCTGTGTATGTGTGTCTGTGTGCCCACAGGCGTGGGTGTGGATGCGTGCTTGCCTGTGAAGGTGGCTGCAGTTGTGCAGTTGTCCTTCCCAGTTGTAGGTGCTGCTGACGGTGTCAACAGTCCTTACCGGACCGGGACCTGACCTGGTCAGAGGCGGTGCCGGCACCACTATCCCCCTCGGGGCAGGGACCCAGTAGTACCCCAGGAATCCGGGGGATGTGACCAGGGAGAGAAAGGGTGCCTTCCTCTCTGCACTCTCCCCCGGGGGAGTTGGGCTCGCAACCTTGGCATTTCCCGGCCAGAGTCGCGTGGTCAGGAGCCTGGCACCCGTGGGACCAGTTCGGGCTGCCTCCGCTCCACAGGCCGGGGCCTCCGTTCCCAGGACGATCCCCGTGCCTCCTTGAAACCTTAAAGGGTCCTCAGAGATAGATTTAGGCGACCACTAAATTCAATTAGTTTTTATTTTCGAGAGAAAGGCAGGGTAAAGAAATCCAATTTCTGCCAACGTGGGCCAGACGCTGGAGGGGGCTTTGATGGCATCGCCCCTCGGGGCTGCCTCCCTCAGCCACAAGTTCATAAGCAAAGAGGCGTAATTACTTGGGAAAACACAGGATTAAAGCGGAGCACAAAGGCGGAATATCCGCTGTCGGGCGAGGCGGCCTGAATCCGTGTGCGGAGTTCGTGTGTGGTGCGCACTTTGATGTATGCTCTGGCCAGCTGGGAGTCATGACCCCCGCGCCCAGCTCCTTTGCAGGCCTCGCGGGGCGGGGAGGCGGGCGGGGGCCGGCTCTGTTTGCCCAACTTTGATGTCCGAGCGGCCGCAGGCCGCGTTGTTTGCCCGTCCGCGGAGGGGTGGCCCGGACACCTCCCCCCTCTGCGGGGGACAATGGCCGGCGGCGGAGTGTGACCGGGTGGACCATTCCGGGCGGCTGCCGGACCAGAACGGGCCCAGCTCCGTGGGGGCGGGCGGCAGGCTGGCCTGGGGCGAGGGGTGCTGTGGCTAGTTGCCCCCCTCCGGCTTGGGGCCCGGGAGCTCTCGAATGCCGGCCGAGCTCTGAGCCCACTGTGGGCAGCAGAGGGACAGTCCTAGGTCCTGCGCTACGGCAGGCCGAGCCACAGATACAGTCACTGTGTGTCCGGGCTGCGTTTCATTCATTCATTCATTCAATCATTCCGTCAGTCAGTCATTCAATCGTATTTATTGAGCGCTTACTGTGTGCAGAGCACTGTACTAAGCGGCTTTGAGAAGCAGGTTGGCCTAGTGGAAAGAGCCTGGGCCTGCGTGTTAGAGGTTCTAATCCTGGCTCCTCCAGTTGCCTGCTGTGTGACCTTGGGCAAGTCAGTTCACTTCCCTGGGCCTCGGTTTCCTCATCTGTACACTGGGGATTAAGAATTTCCTCATCTTGTACATTGGGGATTAAGACTGTGTATCCTATGTGGGACAGGGACTGTGTCCAACCAATTATCTTGTATCTATCCCAGTACTTAGTACAATGCGTGCCTCGGTGGAAAGAGCCCGGGCTTTGGAGTCAGAGGTCATGGGTTCAAATCCCGGCTCCACCAGCTGTCAGCTATGTGACTTTGGGCAAGTCACTTCACTTCTCTGGGCCTCAGTTCCCTCATCTGTAAAATGGGGATTAAGACTGTGGGCACCACGTGGCACAACTTGATTACCTTGTATCCCCCCAGCGCTTAGAACAGTGCTTTGCATATGGTAAGTGCTTAACAAATACCCTAAAAAGAAAAAATGCCTGGCACATAATAAGTGCTTAACAGATACCATAAAAGAAAAAAAAATTCTTATCTCATCCTTGTGGTGTCCCCAGGAGGTTGGGGGAAACAGGGATTCTTCCCATCCCGTTAACTTCCTTGCTGGTTGTATGTGCATGTTCGTGCGTACACTCTCTCTCTCTCTCTCTCTCTCTCTCTCTCTCTCTCTCTCTCTCTCTCTCTCTCTCTCTCTCTCTCTCTCTCTCTCTCTCTCTCTCTCTCTCTCTCTCTCTCTCTCTCTCTCTCCCCCCCCCCCCCCCTTTCCCATTTTAAATCATAGGAATCCGAAGCCCAGAGAAGGTGTCTGACACCTTGTCTAGGGTTGCAAAGCTGAGACTAGAATTCATTCATTCATTCAGTCATATTTATTGAGTGCTTACTGTGTGCAGAGCACTGTACTAAGCACTTGGGAAGTCCAAGTTGGCAACATATAGAGACGGTCCATACCCAACAGCGGGCTCACAGTCTAGAAGGGGGGGACAGACAACAAAACAAAACATATTAACAAAATAAAATAAATAGAATAAATATGTACAGATAAAATAAATAAATAAATAGAGTAATAAATACAAACATATATACATATATACAGGTGCTGTGGGGAGGGGAAGGGACCTAGAATCCAGGTCCACTTCCATTAGGCCAAGGTCTAAGTCATTAACCAGTTCCTACTGGGACGGTACCCCCACTCCCATCCCCCACTGTCCCCAGAGACTGAAAAGTGGGTGGGAGGTGGCCTACTCACAATGCCAGGAGTGCCGCGGGTGGCAGGAGGCAGAGACGAGGATGGGGATGCCCATGGGGTCGAAAAATCTGACACAGCCTCTGTCCGTCAGCAGGGCTGGCCCCGGGAGGCCTGGGCAACCTGAAACGGGAGCGGGGCGGACCGAGTTCCCAAGGGCTTCAGCCCATCCTCAGGCGTCAGCCCTGCTGCTGCTGCTGCTGCTGCTGCTGCAACCGGGGCCCACTCCACCACGCCCAGTCGACCCCCAAAGACGGGTATTTCTATGGGAAAATTTTCCTCAGAAAAAGTGCTTTGTCCATCCAGATAGTTTCTTAATTACCAAAACGCCACTTGACCCATCCTCGGTCACTAAGCCCTGAAGGAAGCTTGATTAAAGGCTCGCTCCCTTCTGGAACTTTCTCTCGGGGTGGAAGGAATGGAGTGAGTGGAGAGTAAAGGGAGAGCAGCGGGGCAGGGCTAGCTGTTTGACATTCCCCAGCACCGCCTCGCTCCCCGGCTCCATGACAGACAGCGTCTAGGCAACAGCACGTTGCATCAGACCCCAGAGGAGCCAGGACCAGGCACCCAAACGGGCTAATGGCTTGCTCACCCCCATTTACCAGGGCCTTCCAGGCACCAGAGCAGGGCTTGGTCCATTTGGACCGGTCTCCTCCGGCGGGCGGCCCCCCTCTTCCATCATTCATTTATTTCTAGCCTTTCTCTCCACTCGATTCCGGGACTTTTGAAAAGTGCAATGCTGCTCAGTCGTAGGAGCCGCCCTTCACATCCCCTTCTCCTTGGGTTAAGATACAGTGGGTCTGTATCAGAGGAGAATATTTGGGTTGAGCGTTTTTCTGGGGGAAGCTTCCTTTTTGCATGAGTCTGCATCGGGGAAGCCTCATGCCAAGCCAGTAGGCCTTAAGCAGCGCAGATGCAACCAGCCCCAGAAACTACGGGCCGCTCGCCCTGCCTCCATGCTGATCCCAGGACTCCCCGGGACTTCCTTTCCTTTCTTTTCCCCACCCTTCCATTTGCCCAGGCTAGCAGATCGCAGCATTGGCTAGCGGCAGAGGGCTCCTGCCTTGCCTGCCCAAGTCCAGCCTCGCATCTTCCAGCCCCGCAGGGCTCCAGCATGGCACAGCTGCTCTCGGTAGCCTGCCAGTCAGGACCCGTTGGCCCCGATGAAAAGCAGATCTGCTTCGTGTCCACGTGGGTTAGGCTGTGTCCTTGTCGTGGCTGTGGGGGCTGTAGGGCTCTTGGTTGCTTGGGGCAGGTGCCCCAGGGTGTCTTTGGGAAACATCAAGGAAGCCTCGCTCCTTGTGGACTTTGTGTCATCCACCCTCCTCCTCCTCTTTCTCTTCTTTCCCTTCCTCCTCCTGCCCATTCCAGCCCGGCCAGCGGCTGGATTCACTGGCTGTGCTTTCTACCCACCAAACTGCTCAGACTGGGGAGGGGACTGATCCTGCCCGGTACCTACCCCTGCCGGGTGGCTCAGGCGGCCAAATGTCCAGTCCCCGGAAGAAGCCGGTACCAGTCTGGGGAGTAGGCACAGGGACCATCAGAGGGAAGGCATGGCATAGTGGGGAGAGCACAGGCATGGGAGCCAGAAGGTCGTGGTTTCTAATCCCAGCCCTGCCACTTGTCTGCTGGGTGACCTTGGGCAAGACACTTCACTTCTCTGGGCCTCGGTTACCCCATCTGTAAAATGGGGATCAAGACCGTGAGCCCGATGTGGAAAAGGGACTGTGTCCAACCTGATTTGCTTCTGTCCACCCCAGAGCTTAGTAAAGTGCCTGGCACACAGTAAGCACTTGACAACCACAATTATGATTAGTAGTGGTAGTATTAGTATTAAAATAGGGTTGGAGTGGCTGGTTAGAGAGGGGCCCAGGGGTGCCCGAGGTGGGATGGAGAGGGATCTGGGGGTGCAGGACAAGCAGAAAAGCAAGGACTAAGGGTGGAGGGGAAGACCTTCTGCTGATTTCAGTACCGTGGTGCCTGGCTGACTGTCGTTTGATCTAGCACAGGGCTTGTCGGGAAGGGGAGAGGTGGGTGCCCGGACCCCCCGAATCCTCTGGCTAGATCTGGACCTTCCTCCCACTGCCGCCATCCACCGATTATCTCCCTGTAACCAAGCGTCATTTCTAATCCCATTTGGAATCTGCTCCTTGAGATAATCCTGTTTCCCAGTAATGCGGTTCTGCCTCCACCCGGCAGGCAGGGTTGCCTGGGGCCGTGCCGCCCGGGGCCTGGCTCGCCCCCACCCCGGCACGCACAGCCAGGAGAGCCGAGCTCAGTGCTCCCTTTGCTGATGACTCATTTCCCCCAACAGCAGCTGGGGCTGGTCCAGGGTGGGCTGGGACCTTGGGATGGGGATGGAGCTCAACTCGGTGGAGAGGGGTGAAGGGGTCCGTAAGAAAGCTCAAGGTTTGTATTCACGGCCAACATTCAGCTGCACTCCTTGGGCTAGTGTCATCACGGTACCTAATGTGGCCCCAGGCAGCCTAGGTGATGTGGGGTGGCTGTAAACTACCCTTTAGACTATAAGCTTGTTGTGGGCAGGGAATTTGTCCATTTTATTATTCATTCATTTGTATTTATTGAGGGCTTACTGTGTGCAAAGCACTGTATCAAGTGCTTGGGAGAGTACAATATAACAGCAAACAGGCACATTCCTGCCCACAGGAGCTCACAGTCTAGAGGAGGAGACAGACGTTATTATAAATAAATAAGTAAATAAATTAGACCTATATATACAGATGTATACATATGTGCTGTGGGGGTGGGAGGGAGGATGAGTGAAGGAGCAATATAAGAGTGGCACAGAGGGAGTAGGAGGAGGGCTTAGAGAAGGCTTCTTGGGGGAGATGTGCCGCCAATAAAGCTCTGAAGCGGGGGAGAGCAATTATCTGCCTGAAATGAGGAGGGAGGGCATTCCAGGCCATAGGTAGGATATGGGCGATATGTCGGCGGCAAGATAGATGAGATTGAGGTTCAGTGAGATCGGTAGCATTAGAGGAATGAAGTGTGCAAGTCGGGTTGTAGGAGGAGAGTAGTGAGGTGAGCTAGGAGGGGACAAGATGATTAAGTGCTTTAAAGCCAATGGTGAGTAGTTTTTGTGTGATGCGGAGGTGGATGGGCAACCACTGGAGTTCCCTGAGGAGTGGGGAAGCATGGTCTATGAGAAACAGAGGGGCTTAGCAGAAAGAGCATGGGCTTGGGAGTCAGAGGACATGGGTTCTAATCCCGCCTCCGCCACTTGGCTGCTGTGTGACCTTAGGAAAGCCACTTAACTTTCCTGTGCCTCACTTCCTCATCTGTAAAATGGGGATTAATACTGTGAGCCCCACATGCCAACCTGATTACCTTTAATCTACCCTGGTACTTAGTGCTTGGCATATAGTAAGCCCTTAACAAATACAATAATAATAAATTATTATATTGTACTCCCCTGAGCTCTTGGGACAGTGCTCTACACACAAAAAGTGCTCAGTAAATACGATTGACTGACTGACCGACTGATGGCCCTGAAACCTGCCCCTTTGTCTGGTGGCCCGACCCCTCCCTGCTGTCCATCCACAAGTCAGAACCTGAGAGAGGAGGAGGAAGAGGAGGAGGAGGCAGAAATACAATCCCTACTCCCTAAAGGCTGACAGCCTTATCTTGAATCTGTAATCTTTCACAACGTAGTTTATAGAGGGCTCCATCAAGCCCTCTAAATTTGATGGGTCAGAGGGCAAAAGGTATTTGACTCTGGTGGCGAGGCCGGGGAGAAGACGCCTAGCTGCCGGACGGAGGCCAGCCGGAGGTCTAGGAGTTGGAGAGGGTGCCGAGAACGGAACCCAGGGCCCAGACTCCCTGCTCTGCAGTGTCAGCCCACCCTGAGCCCTTTCTTCTTCCGTGATCCATCCTAGAGATGGGCCTCTGGGCCTCTCCAAACTGACCACTTCTGCCCAGGTGAGTGTCCGCATTTATAAAAGCGTCCTTCATATCCAGAGATGCCACCACTGGCAGTGACAGTCATCTATGCCAGTCTGGCCGAATCAGTCAATCAGTCAATGGTATTTTGGGGGGCACATAATGGGTACAGAGCATTGGACTAATTGCTTGGGACAGAATCGGTGGACAAGTTCCAGGCCCATCTAGACTGTGAGCCCGTTGTTGGGTAGGGACCGTCTCTGTTTGTTGCCAACTTGTACTTCCCAGGCGCTTAGTACAGTGCTCGGCACACAGTAAGCACTCAGTAAATATGATTGAATGAATGAAAGGAGCTTACAGTCCAGGGGGGAAACAGACATTAAAATAGATTATAGATATAAGCAGAAGTGCTGTGGGGCTGGAGGTGGAGTGAATAAAGGATACAAATCCAAGGGCGAGGGAGTAGGGGAAATGAGCAGGTAATCAGGGAAGGCCTCTTGGAGGAGATGTGGTGGTAATAAGGCTAAAAAGATCAATGTGGAATCCACACCCAAAAAGGGCTGTCCTTTGTTGCCTCATTATGTTTAATGTTAGCAGCACCTCTTGTCTGTCATTCTTTACAAAGTTTTTTCTCAAAAAGAGCCACACCCTTCTTGGTGGCAGTGAGCCATGCTGGGCTGTCATCAGCAGTCGACTCCCACTTCTCAACTGGGATGCAACCTCGTCCGAGGCTTTCTTTTACCGGGTCCTGAACACGGTTTCCTCTGCCCTCGTTTCTTCCAGATTCCCAATGTCAGCTGTCCATCCAGCAGCCGTGAGGGTCTTCTGCGGTCTCTCATTCTCCTCACGTGCCCCCACCCAGCGCAGCTGTGGCAAGGTGAGCCCAGCTTCAAGGCTAGGAGACCGACTGAGACAGAACTTCAATCTTATGCTCCTATCTTACCGCTTGATGTAGAATCTATCCCGTAAGAACACCGGAGCAAATCCAGCCGTGGCTCGCCGGCGTTTAGAACGGTGCTTGGCACATATTAAGCACTTAACAACTACCCTAATTACTATTAAGTCCAGGTCTCGCAGTAGTTGAGAAGGTTGGCCCTGTAGGTTTTTGGTTTGATCTGGAGCCGCACGCCCAGAGCTCACCTCCTCCAGGAGGCCTTCCCAGACTGAGCCCCTTCCCTCCTCTCCCCCTCGTCCCTCTCTCCATCCCCCCCATCTTACCTCCTTCCCTTCCCCACAGCACCTGTATGTATGTATATATGTTTGTACATATTTATTACTCTATTTATTTATTTATTTATTTTACTTGTACATATCTATTCTATTTATTTTATTTTGTTAGTATGTTTGGTTTTGTTCTCTGTCTCCCCCTTTTAGACTGTGAGCCCACTGTTGGGAAGGGACTGTCTCTATATGTTGCCAATTTGTACTTCCCAAGCGCTTAGTACAGTGCTCTGCACACAGTAAGCGCTCAATAAATACGATTGATGATAATGATGATGATTCTCCCCAAGGATGTGTGGGCGTTCTTGGTTCGGTTTTCTTTTTCCTTGGACACTGGTCATTCAGTCATTCATTCAGTTGTATTTATTGAGCATCTACTGTGTGCAGAGCACTTTACAAAGTCCTGGGGAGAGTACACTACAGCAGTAAACAGACACATTCCCTGCCCACAACAAGCTTAAGCTGTAGAAGGAGAGACAGACATTAATATAAATAAATAAATAGATTGCAGATATGTTAATAGTGCTGAGGGGTTGGAAGGGAGGTTGAATAAAGGGAGCAAGTCAGGGTGACGCAGAAAGGAGTGGGAGAAGAGGAAAGGAGGGCTTAGTCAGGGAAGGCATCTTGGAGGAGATGTGCCTACAATAAGGCTTTGAAGGGGGAGAGAGCAAGTGTCCATCAGATTTCAGGAGGGAGGGCATGTCAAATGCGGGATATGGGCAAGGGGTCGGCGGTGAGATAGATGGTCAGTTTGCAGCCTAAGTAACAGAACTCATTGACAGTATTTCGATCTGCATTGCCGAATTGTTGCCAATATAAATCAAGAAGCGGTGGATAGAAGCAGCGTGGCTCAGTGGAAAGAGCACGGGCTTTGGAGTCAGAGGTCATGGGTTCAAATCCTGGCTCCTCCAATTGTCAGCTGTGTGACTTTGGGCAAGTCACTTAACTTCTCTGGGCCTCAGTTCCCTCATCTGTAAAATGGGGATTAAGAGTGTGAGCCCCCTGTGGGACAACCTGATCACCTTGTAACCTCCCCAGCGCTTAGAACAGTGCTTGGCACATAGTAAGCGCTTAATAAATGCCATCATTATCCTGGGAGTCAGAAGGTCCTGGGTTCTAATCCCAGCTCTACTCCTTGTCTGCTTTGTGACCCTGGGCAAGTCACTTTACTTCTCTGTGCCTTAGCTATCTCATCTGTAAAATGAGGATTAAGACTTCGAGCCCTATGTGGGACAGAGACTGTGTCCAACCTGATTAACTTGTATCTACCCTGGCGCTTAGTATACTGCCTGGCACATAGTAAGCACATAAATATTTTTGTTTACAAAAAAAAATGTGTGGACCTCTAAGGCAGAGTCTTCTGCTACAGCAATTCTTAAATAACTGTTTCTAGGGGTTTGGGAGTTGCTCAAAGGCTGTTGATTTGGAAAAGCTCTCTAGAGGAGGGAGACCGTAGTATAAGATATGCATCCTGTTCTCTTGTTGCATCCTCCTGTTGCAAGGCTGTGTAGAATAACTTGAACAGGACCAAACCCATTACATCAGTCTATCATAGTCCAATCGATCAAAGGTCTTTATTGAGCACTTAGTGCAGAGCACTGTACTGAGCACTTTGGGAGAGTACAGTCCAACAGAGTTGGAAGCCACATTCCCTGCCCACAAAGACCGTACAGCCTACATCAATCAATCAATCAATCGTATTTATTGAGCGCTTACTATGTGCAGAGCACTGTACTAAGCGCTTGGGAAGTACAAATTGACATCACATAGAGACAGTCCCTACCCAACAGTGGGCTCACAGTCTAAAAGTGGGCTCACAGTCTAAAACATGTCTCTGCTTTGCTCCATTAGCAATGGAAAATGGTTCAGACATTGCAACCTTGACTCTGATCTGACCCTGCCAGCCATATGCTGTTCACAAAGTTGTCTCAGGGCCCTGATGAATTTTTCAGGGCAGCCAAATTTGCTTAGTGCTTTCTCGAGCCCAGCTCCACTGGTGGTCTCAAATTCTTTGGTAAGCTCTCTGGACAGTGCCGAGGTCTTGCTGTTGTTCCCTGCGCTTCTCTCGTCGCCGATGCTCTACTAAGATCACGTCCGCTGTGCCCTGCTGTGAAAATATGATTGAATGAAACACAAAGCCACAGCGGGGCTCGGGGAGGGGTTACCAGCTGATCCAGGCGGACTCTGGCTGTGCCGACAGTGGCAAGTGAAGAGACCTCTCGATAATTTCCACAAACTGATGTTTCATTGTCAATGGTATTTCTTGAGCGCTTACTGTGTGCAGAGAAATAATAGTAATAACAATTGTATTTGTTAAGCACTTACTATGTGCCAGGCACTCTATTAAGTGCCAGGGTAGATAGAAGATCATCGGATTGGATGCAGTCTCTGTCCCACTTGGGGCTCACAATCTTAATTGCCCTTTTACAGATGAGAAAACTGAGGCACAGAAGGGCTTAATAGGGGAGGGCCTCTTGAAAGAGAAGTACTTTTAATAAGATTCTGAAGATGGGGCGAGTCTGTCACATGTGAGAGGGGAGGGTATTCCAGGCCAGAGGCAGGACAGGGACAAGAGGTTGGTGATGAGATAGACGAGCTCGAGGTACAGTGAGTAGGTTGGTGTTAAAGGAGCAAAGAGAATTTCATTCAATTGTATTTATTGAGCACTTACTCTGTGCAGAGCACTGTACTAAGCGCTTGGGAAGTACAAATATAGAGACGGTCCCTACCCAACAACAGGCCCACAGTCTAGAACGGGGAAACAGACCACAAAACAAGTCGACAGGCATCAATACCATCAAAATGAATAGAATTATCGCATCAGTAATAAAATAGAGTAATCAATATATGTACAAATAAAATACAGTAATAAATATGTACAAATATATACAAGTGCTGTGGGGAAGGGATAGGACAGAGGGAGGGAGGGGGGCGATGGGGAGGGAGGAGGAGGAGGAGGGGGAAAAGTGGGGGAGGCTCAGTCTGGGAAGCCCTCCTGGAGGAGGTGAGCTCTTAGTAGGGCTTTGAAGGGAGGAAGAGAGCTAGTTTGGCGGGTGTGTGGAGGGAGGGCATTCCAGGCCAGGGGGAGGATGTGGGTCGGGGATGTCCTGAGTCGTAATAAGAAATCAGCAAGATAGGGGATAGTTGGTCCATGGGTCCTTCTTCCCATAGCAAAAGGTTTTTCAGAGCCTCGTCTTCACTAGGAGGAGGAGAGTGAGTGTTTTTGTCATCTTTTTAAGGTCTCTTCCTTGTCTGTGATGTAACTGGAGCCCTCAGGAACACTATAACGGCCTGTACAAGGTCCTATAATGCCTTTAGCGAAAGAGTTTTGGCCCTTTGGCAGTAGTATAGTCCTTGTAGTAGCAAGGGTGGTGGTAGAAATGATATTTATTGAGCACCCCCTGAGGGCAAGGCACTATACTCAGCCCAAGCACAAGACTTGGACCCTGCCTCCAAGGAGCTTACACTCTAATGCAGGAGAAAAACAGAAGAATTTTGGCAACTAGTGGAGTCACCACGGGGCTGGCTGAGTGGCAAGGGATTTGAATCAGGCTGTAGGTCCAGCACATAAATGCTGGGGTCTGACCCTTCCACCCCAAACATCTAGAAGCAGTGGGGCCTAGTGGAAAGAGCCCGGGCATGGGACTCAGAATCCAAATTCTAATCTAGGCTCTGCCAAATGCTTCCTGTGTGACCATGGGCAAATCACTTCACTTCTCTGTGCCTCAGTTCCCTCAACTATAAAAAAGGGGATTAAATACCTGTTCTCCCTCTGAAGCATTGTGGTTTAGTGGATAGAACAAGGGCCTGGGATTCAGAAGGACCTGGGTTCTAATCCTGGCTCTGCCACATGTCTGCTGTGCAACCTTGGGCAAGTTACTGCCCTTCTCTGGGCCTCAGTTACCTGACCTGTAGTAATAATAATAATAATGGCATTTGTTAAGTGCTTACTATGTGCGAAGCATTGTTCTTAGCTCTGGGGGGGATACAGGGTGATCAGGTTGTCCCACGTGGGGCTCACATCCTTCACCCCCATTTTACAGATGAAGGAACTGGGGCCCAGAGAAGTGAAGTGACTTGCCCAAAGTCACACAGCTGACAAGTGGCAAAGTCAGGATTAGAACCTGTGACCTCTGGCTCCCAAGCCCGGGCTCTTTCCACTGAGCCACGCTGCTCGGGGATTAAGATTGAGCCCCATGTGGAACAGGGACTGTGTCCAACCTGATTAACTTGTATATCCCCCAGTGCTTAGAACAGTGCTTGGCACATAGAAAGTGCTTTAACAAGTACCATTATTATTATTATTATTACCATGAGCCCCAAGCGGGACAAGGACTGTGTATGACCTAATTAGCTTGTCCCTACCCCAACGCTTTGAAGAGTGTTTGACACATAATAAGCGCTTAACAATAAAGAAGCAGCGTGGCTCAGTGGAAAGAGCCCATGCTTTGGAGTCAGTGGTCATGGACTCAAATCCCGGCTCCGCCAGTTGTCAGCTGTGTGACTTTTGGCAAGTCACTTCACTTCTCTGTGCCTCAGTTACCTCATCTGTAAAATGGGGATTGACTGTGAGCCCCCAGTGGGACAACCTCATCTTCTTGTATCCCCCCCCAGCGCTTAGAACAGTGCTTTGCACATAGTAAGCACTTAATAAATACCGTCATTATTATTATTATATACCACGGGGGGGAAGAAAATGTAGACCTTTCCTCTCCCCCCGCCCCGACACCTCTGTCCTCCCATGCTCGTTGGATCGAAGTTGAGATGGGGAAGGAGGAGCTGGTTTATTGCTCTCGCGAAGAGCCAGAGCGGGCCGAGCACCGTAGGCAGACAGTTAAAACAGGAAGCGACGACGATCGCCAGCCCTATTGATAAGAGGCCGAGCACCGGGCCCCTGAACCGTGACGTCCCAGCCTGCCCTACGCCTTGCGCCCGAGGAAGGGGTGTGCTGGGAACATAAAGGGGGCTCCTTTGTGTTCGGCATCCCGTCCCCCGGAGCCTTCGGCGGCGTTTGTGCGGCCCGCTGGGGGATCGCTGCCCTTGCTGCTTCACCAGGTCCAGCTGCCTGCCGTTGCCTGCAGCCAGCGGGGCTTCTCCGGACCCGAGCCGCCACGACGGAGGGCCGGTTCTGCCCCCCGTGCCTGTCCGTCCACATCCCCTGACAATGTGCCTGCCCCGGCCCCGTGGACCTCTCACGGCAGAAAGCACTTAGGGCGATTGATTTCGCTGCCCGGTGAACTTGTGTGAATCTCGCCCTCTGAGTCACCACCGGGGTCAATTCAGATTTATATTTCCACAGATGAATAGCCTCTGCCTCTAATCACATTCCAACTTGATCAGCCAATTAAGAGGCCGCTCGGGCCAGGTGAGTGATGGGGAGAGAGCCCAGGCAGGGCCAGAGCGGCCGCACTGGAGCTAGTTGCTGGAGTTCCTCTCCCCTGCCACTCAAACCACCTGCCCTGGCCCAGAGAGGGAACAGCGACCCAGCCACCAGACCTATAGCCTCCTCTCCCCCTCACCTTCTCCAGGGTCCTGGGTTCCATGCCCCATTCCTCTCTTCCCCCAAACACCAAGAAACAACCCCACTCCTCTAATAATAATAATAATGATAATCGTGGTATAAAGTGCTTACTTAAGGCACAGTGCTAAGCGCTGGGGTAGATACAAGGTAATCAGGTTGGACGCAGTCCCAAGCTCTGGGGTAGATACAAGGTAATCAGGTTGGACAGTCCCTGTCATCATCATCATCATCAATTGTATTTATTGAGCGCTTACTATGTGCAGAGCACTGTACTAAGCGCTTGGGAAGTACAAATTGGCAACATATAGAGACAGTCCCTACCCAACAGTGGGCTCACAGTCTAAAAGGGGAAGACAGAGAACAAAACCAAACATACTAACAAAATAAAATAAATAGAATAGATATGTACAAGTAAAATAAATAGAGTAATAAATATGTACAAACATATATACATATATACAGGTGCTGTGGGGAATGGAAGGAGGTAAGAAGGGGGGCTCACAGTCTTAATCCCCATTTTACAGATGGGGGAACCGAGGCACAAAAAAGTGAAGTGTCTTGCCCAAGGTCTCTCAGCAGACAAGTGGCAGAGCCGGGATTAGAACCCAGGTCCCCCTGACTCCCGGGCCTGTGCTGTATTCACCAGGCCACGCTGCTTCCTCTCCCCAACATCATTTAACTGCAGTCTCATGGGTCTGTGCTCTGGTAACCCGACATCGATGAGCTGACTTACAGAGGTTCCAGCATTTTGCCCAAGCTCACCACCAGCTAGAGATTGGTCCCTAGAACTCTGGCTTCTAAGACTCTGCACTTTTCCACCTCTTCTGTGAACAGTCCTGTGCAGGGGGAATTTAACCCTATGCTGTTGAATTCTCCGTAGAGCCTCTGGATTGTTTCTTTTTTTTTTTTTTACCGTGGCATTTGTTAAGCACTTACTCAGTGACAGGGACTCTTCTAAGTGCTGAGGTATACACAAGGTAGGTTGGACACAGTCCTTGTCCCACAACGGGCTCATAGGCTTAATCCCCATTTTACAGATGAGGTAACTGAGGCACAGAGAAGTTAGTGACCTGCCCAAGGTCACGCAGCAGAGAAGTAGCATGGTCTAGTGGATAGAGCAGGGGCTTGGGAGTCAAAAGGACCTTGTTCTAATCCTGGATCTGCCACTTGTCTTCTGTGTGACCTTAGGCAAGTCACCTCACTTCTCTGTAATAATAATAATAATGATGATGGTATTTGTTAAGTGCTTACTATGTGCCAAGCATTGTTCTAAGCGCTGGGGGGATACAAAGTGATTAGGTTGTTCCATGTGGGTCTCACAGTCTTAATCCCAATTTTACAGATGAGGTAACTGAGGCACAGAGAAGTGAAGTGACTTGCCCAGAGTCACGACAGGCGGCAGAGCCGGGATTAGAATCCATGACCTCTGACTCCAAAGCCCGTGCTCTTTCCACTGACCCACGCTGCTTCTCTATATCTTAAGTACCTCTTTTGTAAAATGGGGATTGAGACTGTGGCCCCGTGTGGGACTGGACTGATTGTAAATCTCTTCTCCAAATCAGCCAGGTGCTACAGGCCGGTAGATCTAAGGAAGGCTGAGGCGATTTATCCCTCTGCATCAGGAAAGCTGTTCACACAACCAAAATTCATATTGGCAACACAGAGCTAAACACTGCCACAGAATTCTGTTACCTAGGCAGCAAACTGACCACCGTTGCAATTGTAGACGAGGAAAAGGAAAACCGAATCAAGAAGGCCCACATATCCTTGGGGAGAGTGTCAAAGGGGTGCGGTGGCAATGTGAAGGCAGACTCCAGACCAAACCAAAAGCCTATAGGGCCGTCGAGCTGTCCGACTGTCCCTATCCCTGTGAGATCTGGACTTCACTCAGGTGCCACATCCGGCTCCTTGAGCAGTTCCTCCGGCATCATTATGGGCCGGACTCTACATCAAATCGTAAGATAAGAGCATGAGATTGAAGTTCTGTCACAGTCAGTCTCCTAGCCAGGTTCACCTTGGCACGGCTCTGCAAGTGGTGTGCGTGAGGAGAATGAGAGACAGCTGGACACCTTCGCAGCTGCTGTATGGAGAGCTGATGTTGGGAACCCAAAAGCAAATAGAGCGAAAGGAGGTGTTTTAAGGACACTGTAAAACAAAACTTCAGGCAAGGCTGCATCCCAGCTGATAACCAGGAGTCACGTGCCGGGGATTTACCTGTGCGGTGCACTCCTATCAAGAAAGGGAGTTGCTCTTTTCAAGCAAACGCTTTGTAAGGAACTAGAGACAAGGAGGTGAAAGAGAAAGTAGTGTCATGCTGTGCAAACATTAAGCATGGCAGCACAACGAAGGACATCCTTTTTGTGTGCACAAAGTGGCCAGAACCGTGGCCCCAACACATATTGGCCTTTTCAGCATCTCTTTCTCTTTCTCTCTCTCCCCTAGCCCTCTAAGCTGTAGGCTCTCTGTGGGCAGCGAATTGTCTACCAACTATTATATTGTACTGTCTTAAGTGCTTAGTACAGTGCTCTGCACACAGAATTCAGTAAATACCATTGATTGATTGATATGAATTTCAAGGACAGCTCTGTGTATATGGAATTTAGCTTCTGTCACACAGATCTGAAGATCCTGCCAGGGGGAGGGAGAGCAGCTGAACTTCCCCCTCCCCCTCACTTCCCTCCCATCCCAACCAGGAGCACAGCAAAATGGAAACAACCGTTTCACAGAAGAAGAATCCTTTGGACTAAAGCCAACAGGTTGTTCTACTACTCCCCCAGGAAAGCCACTACTATTAATAATAGTAGTAGTAGTGCTTAGAACAGTGCTTTGCACGTAGTAAGCGCTTAACAAATACCATCATTATTATTAATAAGCATAATTATAGCTCTAAGTGGTTACTGTGTGCCAAGCACTGTTCTAAACACTCCCCTTTCTAGACTGTGTTGGGTAGGGACCGTCTCTATATATTGCCAATTTGTACTTTCCCAGCGCTTAGTACAGTGCTCTGCACCCAGTAAGGCTCAATAAATAAGATTTATTGAATGAATGAACTGGAGCAGATTAGACGATAATCAAGTCGGACACAGTCCCAGTCTCACAAGGGGCTCACAGAGTAAGTAGGAGGGAGGAAGATTTAATTCCCATTTTATAAGTAGGGTACTTGAGGCACAGAGAAGTGAAGTGATTTGCCTAGGGCCACACAGAAGTCAGAGGGTGGAGTGGGATTAGAACCCAGGTTCTCCAACTTCCAGATTCAGGCTCTTTCCACCAAGCAAGACTGCTTCCACTCCCGTGACTTCCCTGAGGGAGTGGGCAGAGTTCCTCTCCCTTGGGGTTGTGACAGGACACCGGCAGAGCTCCCTGCTGGGCTCTGGAGTGGCCTGTTCTCTTTCCACCCCTGTCGCTTGTAGGCACCGGGGCTGGAGCACGTCCTCCCGCCTGCAAATTAGACAGGGAGCAATCAGTGCCCTCCTGAGCCATCTCCGGTCCAGGAGCGACAATCAATGGCATTTGCTGCCCGAAGGCACTCCCTGCCAGGAGACCAGCGGCCTGTTCTGGTGGCAGATTGGATCGAGCAGCCGGATATTGAGCCAGTCATTGTCCCCTGGAGGCAAGGCCCCCATGCGCTTTTTCCTGCTCCAGAGGAGTGGGCTCCCGGGATTCATGATCCGGGGGACCTGATCCTGCAGAATCAGGGCAGGCCATGGGCAGCGAGCCGGCGGAGCCTGCGAGCCCCCGCAGAGCTCCTCAGATCGGAATCCAGAGCGTCCGGGAAGGAGGGCCGGGTCGGAGCGCTGAGCCACAGTTGGCAACAGAGTCAAAGCGTTGACATGGGAAAGGGTCGGGGCGATTGCAGTGATGGGATGAGGATGTTTGAAGCCCACTGACCCGGAAAGAATCCGGTTTGAACAGTCGTTGCGCCCAGTTGGGGGGTCGTGTTTCTTCAGGCCCAGAGGCGGGGGGAACATTGTCACCCAGGACTCCAGGGGCCGAGTTCGGGGGCAGGGGTGGCCGACGCCAAGGCGGCCCAGAACAGGGGGTGGCAGGGGTGACCTGGGCTTAGCAGGAGAGGGAAGAGCAGAAGTAACTGCTGCAGTAGGGCTGTTGGGCAAGGGGTAGGAGAGGTATCCGACAGAACTGCTACAGCCCTGAAATAGCTGCTCTCTCCTCACTCCGCACACAGATGTGTTGCCGGTGGGACGACAGGTGTCCTTTCCCTCCGTCCCCAACCCTTCTGCACTCAGAAATAGCCGGCCAATCAGTCGATCAGTCAGTGAGATTTGTTGAGTGCTTACTGTGTGAGGGGCACTGTACTATACACTTTTTAGTGGTATTGGTTAAGTGCTGATTGTGCATCGGGCGCTATTCTCAATACTGGGGTAGATACAAGTTAATCAGGTCGGACACAGTCCCTGTTCCACACGGGGTCTTAGTATTAGAGTCTTAGTATTGATTCCCCATTTTACAGTTGGGAAAACTCAGGCACAGAGAAGTTAGAGAAGCAGCATGGCTCAGTGGAAGGAGCATGGTCTTTGGAGTCAGAGGTCATGGGTTCAAATCCCAGCTCCGCCACTTGTCAGCTGTGTGATTTTGGGCAAGTCACTGTCATTCATTCATTCAGTCGTATTTATTGAGTACTTACTGTGTGCAAAGCGTGGTACTAAGTGCTTAACTTCTCTGTGCCTCTGTTACCTCATCTGTAAAATGGAAATTAAGACTGTGAGCCCCAGCTGGGACAACCTGATCACCTTGTAACCTCCCCAGCCCTTAGAACAGTGCTTTGCACATATTAAGCGCTTAATGCCATCATCATCATTATTATTATTAGTGTTATTATTATTAAGGATTTGCCCTAGACGACTCAACAGGCAGGTAGCGGACCTGGAATTAGAACCCAGGTCCTCTGACAGTGCTTTTTTCCACTAGGCCATGCTGGTTCTCTAGGCAGAGTACAGTACGATACAGTTCGTAGACATGATCTGGGCAGACCGAAAATACAGGTTCAAGGAGAGAGGTTAATGGTATTTATTGAACAATTACTGTGTTTGTAGCACTGGTCTAAGCGCTTGGGAAAGTACAGTACAGCAGCGTTGGTAGACACATACCTTGCCCACAAGGAGCTTACAGCCTAGCTGGGGAAACAAACATTGGTATAAATAAATAATTTACAGATCTGTTCATAAGTGATGTGGGTTGAGGGTGGGGTGACTATCAAATGCTTAAAGAGTTCAGACCTAACTGCATAGACAGCGCAGAAGGGAAAAGAAGTAGGGGAGGTGAGGGCTTAGTTGGGAAGGCCTCTTGGAGGAGATGTGATTTTTTAGAAAAGCTTTGAAAGTGGGGCGATTGGTGGTCTGTTTGTATATGAGGGGAGAGGGAGTGCCCAGGTTGTGGCCTTGTGAGACAGGATGGATGGTGGTGGTACAGTAGTACTAATAATAATTACGCTATTTGTTAAGCACTTACTATGTGCAAAGCGCTGGGGTAGGTACAGAGTAATCTGGTTTTCTTACATGGGGCTCACAGTCTTAATCCCCATTTTACAGATGAGGTAACTGAGGCAAAGAGAAGTTAAGTGGCTTGCCTAAGGTCACACAGCAGATAAGTGGCAGAGCTCTTATGGAAAAGTGGTGGGAAAGTTGTGGGGAAGAGAGTGTTTGGGAGGAAAATTCAGTTTGGAACATGGTGAGGTTAAACTGATGGCAGGATATTCAGGTAGGTATGTCTTGACAGCAGGAGGAAATGTGAGATGACGGAGAGGAGAAAGGTAAGGGCTGGAAAAGGAAATTTGAGAGTCATCCGTACAGAGAGGGTAACTGAAGCTAGGGGAGTGGGTGAGCTCCCTAAGGGAATGAATTGTAAATGGAAGCTAGAAAACAAAACAGCGTGGCCTAATGGGAAGAGTGTAGGACAGGGAGTCAGAGGCCCTGGGTTCTAATCCTGTCTCTGCCACTTGTCTACTGTGTGATCTTGGGTTAATCACTTAGCTTTTCTGTGCCTCAGGCTCCTCATCTGTAAAATGGGCAGATTGTGTCCCACCTGATTTACCCCAGGGCTTAGCACAATGCTAGATGCATAGTAAGCACTTACCAAATATCATTAAGAGAGTTGGAGGCCCAGAACTGAGCCTCGAGGGACTCCCACAGTTAGGGAGTGGGAGGCAGGTAGTGAAAAAGACCGAAAACGAACTGTCATAGCAATAGGAGGAGACCCGGGAGAGGACAGGGTCAGTGGAGCAAGGTTTGCTAAGTGTTTTCAGGGGAAGTATGTTGTCCGCAGTGTCAGAAGCCACTGAGAGGTCAAGGAGATTTGGGATGAAGTAGAATTCATTGGATTATTCAAGGAGGAAGTCACTGATGATGCTGGAAAGAACAGTTTCAGTGAAGTGGAGGGGGCGGGAGCCAGATGGCAGGGGTCTGGGAAGGAGGTGGAGGAAAGGAAGTGGAGACGGGGTGGGAAGGAAACAACTCGTTCCAGGAGTCGGACAGAAATGGAAGAGGGGAAGTAGGGTGATAGCTGGAAGGGACTGCAGGGTCCAGGGATGGGGTTTTTAGGATAGAAGATTCTTGAGTGTATTTGAAAGTGGAGGGGAAGGAGCCTTAGGAGAGTGAGCAGTCAGGGAGGGAAGAAAGGAGAGGGCAGGTGTTTTAATAACATGCAAAGAGATGGGGTTGGAGGTTGGAGGGGGTAGATTTCGAAAGGAGATGAGTGATCTTTTAGGAGATGGTAGGGAAGGATGAGGGAGTGGATTTGGGGCTGGAGAGGCTAGGGGGTGTTTATGCCTGATGGTTTTAATTTTGTCAATGAAGAAGTCGGCAAGGTCAACGGGGGCGAGAGGTGGGGAACTGGAGGAACTGGGGGTTTAAGGAGGGAGTCAAAAGTTAACAGCCCCTTGTCCCCCTTGTTCTCTCCCGCCCTGGCCAGCTGTTAGAAGTCAGGCCCAACGAGAGGGAAAGCTTCCCTGAGGCTGGCAGACCCCAAAACAGTGACCCTGAACAGGAATCACAAGCACAAAGCCCAGAAAGTGGCTGCCCTTCTCCCATTTTAGAGAGGGAAATATTGAGGCTAGAGGAAGCTGAGGAATCTGCCAGAGCCTCTCCACGCCCAGACTGAGAGTTTGACTCGGTTTCTTGGGCATCGTGGGAACACCGGGTCGCCTGAGAGGCAGTGGCCGGGGAAGGTTTGGGTCCAGAGATACACTGTGCTGAGGGCCAGAGAGAGGGATGTAGGAGTTTGCCGAATTCCCCAGATTTCCATTTGGCTTTGGAGACTGCCAATGGAGGGAAAATCCCTTGATTGCAGTTCTGGCAGAAGGTGGGCCTGAGGAATATGAAGACCCTGCTTCTCGCCTACCATGGTGGTTTTCTCAGCATTGAGAGAGCTCAACGAGTCATTTCTCACAGAACAAGACTCTGTCTCCTGGGTCCCCTGGCCTCAGAGCAGCCTCAGGGGGTGACGCCGGGGAGCCGACTTGTAGCTAGGCTCCTGGCCCATCGACCTTAGCAGTCAATCAATAAATCAAACAATGATATTTATTAAGCACTTACTGGATGCAGACCGTACTAAGCACTCAGGAGAGTCCAGTACAATAGAGTTGGTAGGCATGATCCCTGTCAACAAAGGAGCTTACAGTCTAGATGGGGAGACAGGTGTGAAAATAAATTATGGGTACGGAAAAAAGCAGAGTATAATAATAATAATAATGGTGGTATTTGTTAAGCGTGTACTATGTGCCAAGCACTTTTCTAAGCACTGGGGGGATACAAGGTGATCATGGTTGTCCCACGTGGGGCTCACAGTCTTAGTCCCCATTTTACAGATGAGGGAACTGAGGCCCAGAGAAGTTAAGTGACTTGCCCAAAGTCACACAGCTGACAAGTGGCGGAGCTGGGATTCGAACCCATGACCTCTGACTCCCAAGCCTGTGCTCTTTCCACTGAGCCACACTGCTTCTCTCTGCAATGCACAGTGCTTCTCACTGCAATCAAATACGATTGATTGATTCTCTTATGTACACAAGTGTCGTGGGGCTGGGTGACTATCAAAGTGCTTAAGGGTGCAGACCCAAGTGTGTAGGTGTCAAAGAGAGGAGGGCAAAAAGAGGAAATTTGTGAGCCAGCATACCTGGACTCTTCTGGTGGTATTTTCTGGAAGTGCTGGCCCTTGACTGGGGCAGCTGATGTCCAATCCTGCCGCAGATGTCCCTTGGTCTGACCACCCACCGCATCTGTGGGTGCGTTGCTAACGACAGGAGGGCTTTGGTCCGTTCCTTTGGCATGTGAACAGGAGAGCCTATGTTCCTGGGCTGGTGCATGTGCTGGGAGAGGCCTGCATGGCCTGAGTCTGAGTGGGCAAGGGCTTGCCACTGATCCTAACCCTTATCTTTGCCCTGACCTCCCATCCCGTCGCCTCCCCCCCAACCCTGCCACCCTCTCTGCCAATGGAGCAGGGAGATAAACCAAAAAGACTTAATAGGAGTGGAGAAGAGGCAGAGTACAGCAAGTTGATTAGTGGTCTTCCGACCGGGTCCCCCCACCAGCCCTGGGATCATCCAGAGTTGGCGAGAAAAGCAAACTGAGGCATGGGCCCTAAGGGTGGGAGTCCCGGAGGGCAGGGAGCCGGTCACTTGGTAATTCTGTAGTGCCCCAGGTAGCTGGCACAGTGCACCACACCAGATGAGCACACAGTGAATTGCGCTCTGCTACTTCTACTATGAGGAATAAGTGCTTCTGGGCCCCACAGTTTTTCCCAGAAAATGTCATCCTGAAATGTTACCACACTCTTCCTAATGGCAGCTCCCAGCCCTCCAAAGAAGATGCTCAAATGTTGATTGCCGTCTCACCCGGTTTCTCTGCCGCTCACATTCCCAACTTCCTGTTTCCCTGCAGCGTCATCAAGGTTCTGCTGGCAGCCGGCGCTGACCCGAACCTAGGCGATGAGTTCAGCAGTGTCTACAAGACCGCCAAGGAGCAGGGCATCCATTCCCTGGAAGGTCAGTAACAAGTCCCCTTTGGCCTCTTAGTCATCATTTGACTCTGGCTTTTTCCCAGAGGCTCCCTCCTGGGGTGTGCCGTGCCCCCTGAGCTAGTTATTCATTCTCTCTGGGCCTCAGTTCTCTCACTCGAAGAAGCCAGGGCTGTGAAATGGAGATCCAGCGAGGTGGTTGCTGGGGCCGGAAATGCTAAAGTGGGAAAAACAAAATTAATCAGGGTAGGGCTCCTTGAAGGCAGTGAGCAAGACGTTGCAGAGGGAGAGATGAGAATGAGGCTCAGTGAGCAGGTTTGCTTGAGAGGAATGGAGTGTGAGCTGGGATGTGTTGGGGGATGAGAGGGGATGGTAGGAGGGGGAGGGCTGATGGAGTGCTTTAAAGCAAATGGGCAGGACTCTGCTTGATGCAGCCATGGATGGGCAACCTTTGGAAGACTTGAGGAGTAGGGAGAAGTGTGCAGAACAGTGTTCTGGCTGGACCAACCCTGGGCTTTTCATCTTCATTTCTGCATCCTACTGCCTGCCCCATTCATACCAGGTTTTTTCTCCTTCTCCTCGTTCCCCTTCTCCTCCTGTTCTTTCTCCTCCTCCTCTTTTTCCTCTTTTCCCCATTCTACAAGGACCTCCAGTGGCTGCCCATCCATCTCCACATCAAACAGAAACTCCTTACTTTTGGCTTTAAAGCACTCAATCACCTTACCCCCTTCAACCTTAACTCTGATTTCCTATTATAACCGAGCCCGCATGCTTTGCTTCCCTAGTGCCAACCTACTCACTGTACTTTTATCTCATCTATCTCACCATCGACCCCTTGCCTGCATCCTGCCTCTGGCCTGAAACTCCCTTCCACTTCCTACCTGATAGACGGATTCCATCTCCCCACCCTCAAAGCCGTATTATGCACATCTCCTCCAAGAGGCCTTCCCCGACTAAACCCTCATTTCCTCTTCTCCCACTCTCTTCTGCATCGCCCTTCAACTCGGATTTGCACCCTGGCCAGAGATCATGTCTCTCAATTCTGCTACATTTTATTCTCCCAAGTGCTCTGCACACAGTAAGCACCCAGTAAATACAATTGATTGAGTTGGAAAATGGGGATTCAATCCCTGTTCTCCCTCCCCTTAGACTGTGAGCCCAGTGAAGGGCAGGAACCGTGTCCAACCTGGTTATGCTGGATCTTTCCCAGAACTTAGTACAGGGTTGGCACGTTGTAATCACTTAATGAGTACTACAATTATCAATTATTAATATTCTTATTAGAAGCAGCTCAACACAGTCCTGATCACACATGGAGCTCATAGTCTTAGTTCCCATCTGGTTGTCCAAGCAGGAAGAATGCAGATGGTTGCTCAGTTGCCATGACTGTCCATCAGTCTCCACGAGGGCCAGGGCAGCTGAAGGGGCCCAGGTGCGGCTAGTGGAGGTCAGATGGGCTCAGGAGAGGTGCCGGGTTTGGCTGAACCACCAGGCCCTGTGGGATGGGGACGGAAGAACCTGGATAGCCTGGGAAGGAGAGATGCAGCGAGCAGTGCTGGGTTTGGAGAGGGGCTCACGGAAATGGGGATCTTGCAGGTGATCCCCAGAGTGGGCCCCGTACCCACGAACTGCCTGAGTTTAGCTTCCAGATGAGGTGAGGGCAGAAAAAGGAAGCATTTTTCAGACAAACTCCCCCACCCACCCCATCCCCAGGTGTTGGTAATCGAGCCTGGTGATGGTGCTGATTAATTTGTCCTGAAAATGATTTTTTTTAAACCCTCCAACATGAAAATGATCTTTTTTAAACCCTCGACCCCCAGAAGATTTGCTGCTGCTGCAGCTTTCAGGACTTGAATGGTATTTATTCACTCTGCAGCGATAGGTCAGATTCATTTATCTATTTTGCTGGGTGCCCCTTTGAACTTCTGGGCTTGGCTTTCTAATTGCCGGGAGACCCATGTTCCCCGCCTCTGCCCTTGGGCTTGCTGAGTGTCTTTGGGGGCTGGGGCAGTAAGCAAAGAGGGAAGGCCACACTCCCAGCCCAGGCAGGGGACAGGGAGAAATGCTTATTAGCCTATGGTGTAATGGACAGGGAGGGGCAGTCAGTTAGCCTTATGGAGCAGGGGACAGGGAGGGGCCGTTAGTTATCCAGATGGGGGCAAGGGACAGGGAGGAGTGGTCAGCTGCTCTCCCTCTCTCAAGGAGCTTGTAAAAACCCGTGATATTGACTACTTATTTTTTTTTTTTTTTAATGAAGCACTTACTACACACCAGACACTGAACTAAGCTCTGGGGTAGGAACAAGATAATTAGGTTGGATATAGTCCTTGTCCCACTTGACACGGGGCTCAGAGTGTTAATTCCCATTTTACAGATGAGGTAACTGAGGCCCAGAAAAGTGAAGTGACTTGCCCAAAGTCACCCAATAAACATGTGGCAGTGCTGAGATTCGAACCCACGTCCTGTGACTATCCGGCCTGTGCTCTTTCCAGAAGGCCGTACTGCTTCTCATTCTGCCTGAAGGCCTCTGTGACCGGCTTGCCCTCACTGAACCTTCTAGCCCCGAGGCTCCGAAGCCTACTTTGCTGATGCCACCTCCAGGGAAAAGATTCGGCAAGCAGCCCTGATCCCTCTTGAGGGAAAAGTGTGCCGGGGTTGTTGGGGCCTGGGGGCCATCCCTTCTTTTTGCCATCTCTCTGGCTGCCAGGTGGATGCAACATTTCCGTAAAATGGGATTCTTGAGACTGTAAGGTCGTCATGGGCAGGAAACTGGTCCACCAACTCTGTTATGTTGTACTCTCACAAGTGCTTAGTATAGTGCCTAGAATAATGCTTCAGCGCTTAGAACAGTACTTTGCACATAGTAAGCGCTTAATAAATGCTATTATTATTATTATAGTACTCTGCACACAGTAAGTGTTCAATGAAGACCATTAATTGATCGATTGACTTAAAGGAAAGCGGGGGCGGGCATTGGGATGAGCAGTCAAGAAAAGAGGTAGCCCAGGGACCTAAGAAGCGTTTTGATCCAGGCTGCTGTCTCTCTCTCTATTGAGAACAAAAAAAAAGTCTTAGCTGCAGTTCAAACTGGGTTTAAGGTACAGCAGCAGGGATTTAGGTTAGACAGTCCTTGCTGCAGAGGAAGACTTGTGAAATCTGGAATCTCCTCCCTGGAGAGCAGAGAGAAGAGGAGAGACTCTATGTGGGCTGGGTTGGGAGCTGTCCTGCCCATGGACAGGGAGGTGGCTTAGATAATCTCTCCAGATCCTCAACCACCCTGTGGCTGTGGTTCGCGGGGAGCGGAAAGCAGCAGTATCCGGGACGCTGAGCGGAGGAGGCAGGGGGTCTCCTAGTCCTCAGAAGGAGCTTAACCATCAGTGCAGAACCATTGTCGTTTGATCAGGGTGGGATTTGACCGGGGTCTCCGGGGGCCTTTCCCAGTGCCGGTCCCCTGAGCATTAGGGAGCAGGGAGGGATTGTGATGAGGCAAGGGAAGAGAAGTCAGGGCACTCATTCTCTGCGGGCGACCCAGCCCTGATTCCTGATTCTCTCTTGCAGACAGGGCCAGGCACGCCTTGCTCCATTTCAAGGTCAGTCCCCTCCCTCCAGCTCCTGCTGCTTCTGTCCCAAAGGCCCTGCGGCCTGGTCCCAGAAGGAGCTCCCTTTCCCCACGGGGAGGGATGAGGATCGAATGGAGGTGGAGCTCAGAAGTTGGGCATTTCCCGGCGGGTAGAACGTTCCTTTCCTGGCCTTATTCCCAGAGCCAGGGAGGGCAGGGGAAGACATACCCAGTGCTTGGTGAGTCATTCAATCATTCATTCAATCGTATTTACTGAGCGCTTACTGTGTGCAGAGCACTGTACTAAGCGCTTGGGAAGTACAAGTTGGCAACATATAGAGACGGTCCCTACCCAACAAGCGGGCTCACAGTCAGCTTGGGCCTGGCGGCCAGAGGGCCAGTGGGACCCAAGCGACAGAGGCCCCGGGCCACGGTGCAGCGTGGGGGGTGTTGGAGGGGGCGGGATGGGAGCTGGAGCCGGCGAAGGAGCCCTCGCTGGCAAGGACGGGCGAGGGGGACGACGGACAGGTCCGAAACAACAGGAAAATATGAGCCGAGGACCGCCGAGCCCGCCTGCCTGAGAGCAGACTTTATTTAAGACAGAATAGATCAGCCAATAAAGTTAATTGTTTTCATCTCTCTTCAGCCCTTCAAACCAATATTTTTTGGTAGGGGGGGCCGGGGGAGAAAAGGCCAGGCGCATTAATTTTAGACTTGACATGTTTTATTAAAAAGAATAAATTCTGTTGCATTTATAAAAATCAAAAACGAGGAGGAAGCAGAACCCACTTTGTTTTGTGGGGCCTTTTTCAGCCAATTTACATATTTTGTGTAAAAATATTTTTTCATAAAAACTTCCAAATCAGGGACTCCGTCCCACACAGCACACAAAATATATTACCGACATTTATATGGATAGCAGGAAGGGGAGACAGAGGGCTGAAATTTTCCAGGCACCCAGTGATTGATGGTGGATGAGGCTTCCCCTGACGCTTTATTGAGTTTCCGATGATTATCTCTCACTGAGACATTTTTTACAGATGACGGCCAAGCTGTCACAACGGACCATGGGGGGAAAGAAACTCACAATAATAACACTTTAATCTTTTTACTGCACTGCTCCCTAGTAGCTCAGATTCATCTTCCCTGACGCACGCAGTTCATTATTCTGCCCCTCCCTAGATGGGAAATAAAGAAGAATAAATATATATATATATATGTTTTATATACACACACACACATACACACACACACAAACAGGCGCGCACACACTCTCGCACACTCACATGCACGGAGGATATAAAAAAAAGCCTCCCCAGAAAGGAGAGGTGTAGAATTTATTGTTCTTTTTGCAAGTGTTGAGGTTTATTAGTAGAGATGCTGGGTTGGCTTGGAATTGGCTATTAATTACAGCATTTTGTATTTGCTTTTTATGGCAACTCTTTAACATCTTTGGAAGGCGGGACGCTTTGCAGGAAGGTGTGGGAAACTCCGAGCACACACAGGGACCAACTTGGTCCGGATCCACCAGATGTCCAGGACCGCGTCCGGGCTGCTCCGGGCTCGTTTGTTGGGTGCTTCCCAGGCCGGTCTGACCTGCTGTCCCCTCCCAGGGGAACTTCCTCCAGGAAGCCTTCCCCGATCCAGTGATCGCGCCAGTCATATCAACCCACCTCCTGCCAGTAGCCCATCGGGTGTACTTCAGGCCTCTCCTTACCCGGGTCCCGGTGGATGGTTTTATCTCTAGATGATTTGGATATTCATCCGTACAGTCAGTCATTTGTTCAGCTGTTTCAATCTTTTGTGTTTGCCCCCGCTGTCTGCTTCAGACTTGTTCTTCCTCTGGCCTTCACTGTCTGTCCAGAATTTTGGTTTCTGTCTCTCCCGCACTGGGTCATATGCTGCTGGAAGGCAGGGAATGCGTGTTTTCATACAGTTGTAGTAATAATAATAATAGTAATAATAATATTCCTTAAGTCTTGCTCTGTGCCAAGCACTTTACTTAGCCCTGGGGGAGATACAAGATAATCAGGTCGGGCACAGTTCCTGTCTCTCTTCGGGCTCACAGTTTTAAGTAGGATGGGGAAACAGACATTGATTGAATGCCCATTGTGCAGATAAGGAAACTGAGGCCCAGAGAAATTAAGTGACTTGACCAAGGTCACACAGCAGGCGAGTGGTGAAGCTGGGATTATATTCCAGGTCGTCTGAGTCCCAGGCCCGGGCTGTTTTCACTGCTTCTCTCCCAAGCACTTAGTACAGTAAGTGTTCAAGAGCTACCATTGATTGATTGGTTGGGAGTGAGTAGGAGTGGGCTAAGTTCCCCAGGCCTGGTCTTAGGGAAAGTGGGGATAGTGCGGGTTCTCTCAGGGTAGGGGTTGTGTCAGCACAGCGATGAAGTGGTTAGGTGCTGGGTGCAGGGGAGGACCAAAACAAGGTAGAAGGCTTCAGGTTGGGTGGGGGCGTTATCCTGCCGGCCCTAGGGTTTCCTCATCGGTGATGGGTTAAGGGGGCAGTCGGGGGTCAGAGCTGCAGGTGAACTTGGTCTCGCTGGGGTCAGAGCCCAGAGGGGAGCCATTTCCCACTGCCAGCGGCGGCGAGGGGCCCAGGAGGCCTTGCCTGGTGACTCAGCAGGACACTGTTGATGACCAGACCAAAGCTCCTGAGCCGGAGTGACCAGACTAACCCCTGGGAAGGGATTTCCCCCTGAGAAGGACAGATGGCCCTTCCCTGGATTGAGGAAGCTCTTTCCGGCCCTCTGGCCGGCGGGCTGGACCCAGAACAGCCACGGGCCTTGGGATTGGGTGGCCAGCGGGGTGGGCCGAGCCCACATGTCCTCATGCGGGGCTAGGGTGTTCCCCCTGCCCCTCTCTGCAGGGCCCCCCCAGAGGCCTTGCCCGTGCCCATGCTGAACCTAGTTTACCTTCCTTCCTCAGGCACCCTCGAGCCAGAGACTCCCTCACTCCCAGGTGCTTCCAGGCTTGCAGCCCAGCGAGCAGTGAAGGAGCTGGGGCTGCCAGCCTGTCTGCCCCTGTAGTCAGTGCCCCCTGCGAGGGCCTCCCACCAGGGCTGGGGACGGAGGAGAGATGATCGCACTCCTTCTTGGCAGAATACAGGTGCTGCTCCTGGGCGGCGGAGTTAGAGATGGAAGGAGCCAAGGCTTACGAGTTCAGTGCTTGGCAACTGGGGGCTGGGCCGGAGCCAGAGATAGAGGCCGGACTGTATTTTGGGGCCTCTAAGCTTCCCTCCATTCATCCTGGCTCCCCCAAGCTTCACCCCCACCAACCTCCTAGCTTCCTGAGCCACCCAGCCACCTGTTACCGTGGCTTCACGGTTCTGATCTGCTCCTTTCCCTTCTCCCACTCCCCAGGGGCAGCAGAGGCCGCGGTCTCCCCGAGCTTTCTCAGGGAAAGGGATTTCAGGCCGTGCTCAGTGTGAAGAAGGGAGAGAATGACATGGGCCTGACTCAGCCTCCCAACCTGGCAATGCTGCAGTCAAACCAGCTGCGGGAAGGCAAACCAGCACCTCCTTCACCGGCCCCCAGAGGATCAAGCCCCCAGTTCTCCATGCAGCCAGGACAGCTGCCCGAGAGGAGCTGGCCCGGACCTGACACAACTGCCCTCTCTCCTCCCACCGCCCCACCTCTCTCCAGCCGCGCTCTCTGGCCCCAGGCGAGGCCAGGGAAGGGGCCCGGTCGGAGAGGTTTGATGGAGAGGTCAAGGGTGACACTCCAGCCTAGGGGATTTGTACCGAGCCCGAGGCAGTCAAATAGCGTTACCATCGACCCAGGCCCCAGTTCCGGCTGGCTGGGAGTGCAATTGAGGGTAGCAGCAATCGTCCCCGGCTGCGAATTTCCACTCAGCTCCTGAAAAATGGGCCTGGGGAAGCAGATTGGAAACGATGGGAGGGAGCTTTCGGGAGCTGGCTGGGGGCCTGCTGATGGTCTTTTGGGGGCTTCTGAGGGCTGCTAGGAACCTGCAGAAGGGTCTGTTGGGAGCCACTGGGGACTAGGTGGGGTCTGCTTTGTGCCTGCAGTGGGTATGTTGAGAGCTGCTTGGGCCCGTTAGGATCCTGCTGGAGGCCCACTGAGGGTTTGGCTTGGCCTAGTGGGTAAAGCAAACGTCTGGGAGTCAGAAGGCCATAGGTTCTAATCGTGACTCCGCCACTTGTCTGCTATGTCACCTTGGGCAAGTCACTTCACTGCTCTGTGCCTCAGTTACCTCATCTGTAAAATGGGGATTAAGATTGTGAGCCCCATGTGGGACATGGACTCTGTCCAATCCTGTTTGCTTGTATTCACCCCAGTGCTTAGTATAGTGCCTGGCACATAATAAGCACTTAACAAATACCACAGTTATTATTGGCTGGGAGCTGCTGGGAGCCTGGTCCTCCAGAGATCTCTGTGCAGCCCAAGCCTCGAGCTGACAGGCAAACTTCCTGGTGCCACAATGACTAATTGGACCATTGGGCCTCCCCATCTTTGTTCTCTTCAGGAGGGCGACTCCTTGGTGTAATAATAATAATTGTAGTATTTGTTAAGCGCTTACTGTGTGCCAGGCACTGTACTAAGCGCTGGGATGGTTACAAACGAATGAAGTTGGATACAATTCTGTCCCATGTAGGGCTCAGAGACTCAGTCCCCATTTTACAGCTGAAGTAACTGAGGCACAGAGAAGTAAAGTGACTTGCCCAAGATCACACAGCAGACAAGTGGCAGAGCTGGGGTTGGAACCCATGACCTCCTGACTTGTGGGTCTGTACTTCATCCACTACACCATGCTGCTTCTCTAAGGCTGGTGTCCAGCCTCCATGCTTATAGATTTACAATGCCTCCAGGAAGACCTCCCAGGTTAACCTTGCTTGACTGTGGCTCTCTGCAAATTGCACATTGAGGGTTCCTCGTGACTTGTGTTTATGTATCTTTTGGTGGTTTCTATGCGTCTTTTGCATACTTCTTATCGTCTTTGGGCCTTTGTCTGTCCATTGCCCCCATCTGACTGTCATCTCCTCAAGGGCAGGGGTTTATGTCTTTTCTTTCTTCCATCCCAACAGCACCCGATGGAGAAACAGGTAGACTGAGGCCCTGCAGGTCCCACAGCAGAATGGGGAGTGAGTGAAAGGTCATGGGTGCTGCCCCTCTGTCATGAGTTAATAATAATAATAATAATAATAATGGCATTTGTTAAGCACTTACTATGTGCAGAACACTGTTCTAAGCACTGGGGGGGATACAGGTGATCAAGTTGTCCCATGACCTCTGACTCCAAAGCCCATGCTCTTTCCACTGAGCCACGCTTGGTCAGGTGTGCTCACGAGAAGCAAGATGGCCTAGTGGATAGAGCACAGGAAGGACCTGGGTTCTAATCCTGGCTCCACCACCTGTCTACCCTGTGACTGTGGGCAAGTCCATTAACTTCTCTTTACCTCGGTCACCTCATCTGTAGAATGGGGATTAAGACTGTGAGACATGGATTGGATCCAGCTTGATTAGCTTGTATCTATCCCAGCACTTAGTATAGTCCTGGAACATAAGTAAGCGCTTAACAAATACCTTTTTTCTCTTTTTCTTCAAAAGATGACCCAAGCCTGTTGGGTTGAGCCCAGCATTTTAAGGGACTCAGTCTACTCTCGCCCTCCTACCTAGCTTCACTGATCTCCTACTACAGCCCAGCCTACACACTTCACTCATCTAACACCTACCTACGCACTGTACCTCAATTCTGTCTGGTTATTTTATTCCCTCCCTCTGTCCTGGAACTCCCTTCCCTTCATATCTGTAGACCACCAGTCGCTGCACCTTCAAGTCACATTTCCAAGAAGTCTTCCCTGACTAAGCCCTCATTTCCCCACCCGATCTGCCCTCCCTTCTGTCGCCCATGAACTTGAACCTGTATTCCCTGAGTACTCTGATAATCTGTACCCCAGCCCCACAGCACTTATGTACATGTCCTTATATGCAGTTGCTTCCCCCTGCCTGTAATTTATTTTATATTTGAAGCAGTGTGTCATAGTGGATAGAGTATGGGCCTGAGAGTCGGAGAGACCTGGGTTCTAATTATGACTCTAATTATGGCTCAATAAATACAGTCAATTGGCGTAACTGCTAGGAAGGCCAGTGCTTCCTAGCCATCGGCTGCTGTGGGTTTGAGTGAGAAGCAGCGTGGCTCAGTGGAAAGAGCCCGGGCTTGGGAGTCGGAGGTTGTGGGTTCTAATCCCGGCTTCACCACTTGTCAGCTGTGTGACTTCGGGCAAGTCACTTAACTTCTCTGGGCCTCAGTTACCTCATCTGTAAAATGGGGATTAAGACTGTAAGCCCCATCTGGGACAACCTGATTACCTTGTATCTCCCCCAGCGCTTAGAACAGTGCTTGGCACATAGTAAGTGCTTAACAGATGCTATTATTATTATTATCATTATGCTCTGTTGGGTTTGTTTGAGAGCCAGAGAAGTGCAGTAGAGCCAACGGTGTCAACAGTGTTGAAAGAGTACAATATAACAATGAACAGACATAGTCCCTGCCCACTCTGAGCTTACGGTCTAGAGTGGGGGAGACAGACATCAATTCAAATGAATAAATTACAGATATATAAATAGATTACAGCTGTAGGGGAGCAGCTCCCAGGACCCCGCCTTGGGGCAGTCCCTCCCCATCCTCGATGCTGGAAACAGGCTCTTCACTTAGCCCACATGCCTCCAGCCCCAGCACTCAGTTCTTCATTCATTCATTCATTCAATCATATTTATTGAGCGCTTACTGTGTGCAGAGCACTGTACTAAGCACTTGGGAAGTACAAGTTGGCAACAGAAGTCTTCCAAAAGAGAAGCAGCGTGGCTCAGTGGAAAGAGCTTGGGCTTTGGAGTCAGAGGTTGTGGGTTCAAATTCCGGCTCCTCCAGTTGTCAGCTGTGTGACTTTGGGCAAGTCACTTAGCTTCTCTGGGCCTCAGTTCCCTCATCTGTAAAATGGGGATTAAGACTGTGAGCCCACCATGGGACAACCTGATCACCTTGTAACCTCCACAGTGCTTTGCTCATAATAAGTGGTTAATAAATGCCATCATTATTACTATTATTATTATCTTCAAGACTGTGAGCCCACTGTTGGGTAGGGACCGTCTCTATCTGTTGCCAACTTGTACTTCCCAAGTGCTTAGTACAGTGCTCTGCACACAGTAAGCCCTCAATAAAGACGATTGAATGAATGAATGAAAAGACTACGGAGGGATGAGGAGGCTGCTATGGCAGGCCCCAAGAAGAGGATGTTCTCTGCCTCGGAGGGATCCTGGGGCAGTGAGTTCCCGGGCAGAGGGAGGCAGGGTGGTGCTGGCTTCTGGCTGCCCACCTTGAGGTCTGCCCAGGTGGATGGTGTGCCAGCCAGTATCAGCCTTAGTGCCCTTGCAGAGGACAGGGCAGCCCCAGGAGCCTGAGTTCAGACAAGAAGGAATGACCCCCTTCCCCAAAGTTCTCCCTTAGATCCACTTCTGCCCTTGAGACCAGCCCAGTGAAGAACCAGGGAAGCAGTGTGGCATAGTGGAAAGAACACGGGTGTGAAAGTCAGAGGACCTGGGTTCTAATCCCAACTCTGCCACTTACTGCTCTGTGACCACGGGCAAGACATTAAACTTAGACTGTGAGCCTTTTAGACTGTGAGCCCACTGTTGGGTAGGGACTGTCTGTATATGTTGCTAATTTGTACTTCCCAAGTGCTTAGTACAGTCAGTGCTCTGCACATAGTAAGCGCTCAATAAATACGATTGATGATGATGATGATGATGAACTTTCCTCATCTGTAAATTGAGGATTCACTACTGTTCTCCCTTCCCTTTAGACTGTGAGCCCCATGCGGCACAGAGCTGGTGTCCAACCTTGATTATCTTGTGTCTACCCCAGCACTCGGTACAACTTGTACTTCCCAAGGGCTTAGTACAGTGCTCTGCACACAGTAAGCGCTCAATAAATATGATTAAATGAATGAATGAATGCAGTAAGCACTTAACAAATACCACAGTGATTATTACTGTTAGTGCCCAGTGCAGAGGGCCAGGTAAATCCATATCGAAACCCAGCGGTTCCCAGCTTCAGTCAGTTGTATTTATTGAGCACTTACTGTTTGCAAAGCACTGTACTAAGTGCTGGATAGCGTACAGTATAGCAATATAAAAGACACATTGCCGGCGCACAGCAAACTTACAATCTAGAGGGGGAGACAAACATTAATATAAATAAATAAATGACAGATATGTACATAAGTACTGTGGAGCTGGGAGGGGGGATGAATAAAGAAGAATAAAGATGAATTAGAGAAGCAGCATGTCTCAGTGGAAAGAGCCCGGGCTTTGGAGTCAGAGGTCATGGGTTCAAATCCCAGCTCTGCCAATTGTCAGCTGTGTGACTTTGGGCAAGTCACTTAACTTCTCTGTGCCTCAGTTCCCTCATCTGTAAAATGGGGATTAAGACTGTGAGCCCCACGTGGGACAACCTGGTCACCTTGTATCCCCCCAGCGCTTAGAACAGTGCTTTGCACATAGTAAGTGCTTAACAAATACCATTATTATTATTATTGTTATTATTAAAGGGAGCAAGTCAGGGTGACGTAAAAGGGAGTGGGAGAAGAGGGAAGGCCTCTTAGAGGAGATGTGCCTTCAGTAAGGCTTTGAAGGTGGGGAGGGTAATTGTGTATCAGATAGGAGGGAGAGTATTACAAGCAGGACTTGGGCGAGAGGTCAGCCACAAGGTAGGGGAGATTGAGGTAGAGTAAGAAGGTTGTCTTTAGAGGAGTGAAGGGTATGAGCTGGGTTGTGGTAGGAGAGTACTGAGATAAGGTAGGAGGAGGCCAGGTGATTGCTTTAAAGCTGTTGGTAAGGAGTTTTTGTTTGATATGGAGGTGGATGGGCAGCCACTGGAGGCTCTTGAGGAGAAGGGAAACCTGGCCTGAACATTTATTTTTATAGAAAAGAGATCGGGGCAGCGGAGTGAAGAATGGACTGGAGTGGGGAGAAACGGGAGGCAAGGAGGTCAGCAAGGAGGCTGATACGTAATCAATCAATCAATGGTATTTATTGAGCGCTTACTGTGTGCAGAGCACTGTACTAAGCACTTAGGAAGTACAAGTTGGCAACACATAGAGACAGTCCCTACCCAACAGTGGGCTCACAGTCTAGAAGGGGGTGACAGAGAACAAAACAAAACATATTAACAAAATAAAATAAATAGAATAGATATGTACAAGTAAAATAAGTAAATAGAGTAATGAATATGTACAAACATATATGCATATATACAGGTGCTGTGGGGAAAGGAAGGAGGTAAGGCGGGAGAGGGGGAGGAGGGGGAGAGGAAGGAGGGGGCTCAGTCTGGGAAGGCCTCCTGGAGGAGGTGAGCTCTCAGTAGGGCCTTGAAGGGAGGAAGAGAGCTAGCTTGGCAGATGTGGGGAGGAGGGGCATTCCAGGCCAGGGGGTGTATGGCGGATGTGTAGTGGGCCAAAAGCGAGTAAAATTGAGGAGCTGGATGTTCCCCAGTACTGCAGGGGCGAGATCCAATTTTGCTTCATAAAACCAAGTAACTAAGCAGAAGCCATCATGAGGCCAAAATGAAAGGGTTCTGCTGAAGCGGTAGCCAGCCGAGACTAGATGGCTCCATCTTCACACCTCCTAAAGATGATTTCTTCCTTTGTCATTGGCAGGCATTGACTAAAAATGTTTGTCCATGGGGTGTGATGAAACCAATCCAATAATCTGTTTTTAACGCCCAACTCCTCCTCTAAACTCCTTGCGGGCAGGGGTCCCATCTACCAACTATGTTGGAGTGTACCCTCCCGAGCGTTTTGTACGGGGCTCTCCACAAAGCAAGCGAGCGCTCAGTACATAGCAGAGGTCAATCGATAACCGTCGACAGATAAGCAGTACGGCATAGGGATAGGGCACGGGCCTGGGAATCACAAGGTTTGCTGCCATTTGTCTGCTGCATGACCTTGGGCGAGTCACTTAAGGATAAGAACTTGGACTAACATGGTAGCAGTGCGTATGAAGAGAAAAGGGCAGATTTTGGCTATGTCCTGAAGGTTGAGCTGACGGGATTTAGTAATGGATTAATTTCGTGGGTTGAATGATAGGAGTTAAGGATAATGCCAAGATTATGGGCTTGAGACAGGAAGGATGGTGGCGATGTCTACAAAGATGGGAAAGTCAGGGGAAGGACAGGGTTTGGGTGGATAGTTAAGGAGTTCTGTTTTAGACATGTTAAGTTTGAGGTAATGGTGGGACATCCGAGTAGAGATGTCTTGAAGGCAGGAAGAAACGCGAGACTGCAGGAGGGAGAGAGATCAGGGCTGGAGAGGTAGATTTGGGTGTCATTGTGTAAAGGTGGTAGTTGAAGCCTTGGGGGTGAATGAGTTCTTCAAGGGTGTGGGTGTAGATGGAGAATAGAAGGGGACCCAGAACTGAATCTTGAAGGACCCCACAGTTCTGGGGTGCGTGGCAGAGGAGGAGCCCACGAAGGAGACTGAGAATGAACGGTGAGAGAAATGAGGCGAACCAGAACAGAGTCAGGGAAACTGAGGTAGGATAACGTTTCCCGGAGAAGGGGGTGGTTGACAGTGTCAGAGACAGCTGATTGAGGCTTTTGGATTTAGCAAGAAGGAGATCATTGGTGACCTTTGATAAGGTGGTCTCTATGGAGCAAAGGGGACAGAAGCCAAATTGGAGGGGGTCAAGACAGCGGGTACAGACAACTCATTCAGGGAGTTTGGAGAGGAATGGTAAGAGGGAGATGGGGTCAAAGAAGGGGATGGGGACACATGGACATTTTTGTAAGCAGTGGGGAAGAAGCCATTGGGCTACTTGGAGCAGTTGAAAATGTCAGTTAGGGAAGGGAGAAGGGAGGGGACAAGTGTTTTGGTAAGGTGCGAAGGGATGGGATCGGATGGGCAGGTGGAGGGAGTGGATTTTGAGAGAAGGCAGGAGATCTCTTGATACTGCTGGGAAAGATGGGAAAATTGAAAAAGGGGCAGGTTGGGGGAGAGACTGGAGAGGGGCAGGGAATATTTTAGGGAGATCACACCCGATAGTTTCAGTCTTCTAAATAAAGTAGATGGCCAGGTAATCAGGGGCAAAGATTGGGGTTGGCGGAGGGACAGGCGGCTTGAGGAGGAAGTTAGTGAAGGCAATGGGCATGGGTGTCAATAAAGATGGAGAAATAATTTTGTCAGGCAGAGTTAAAGCATGTAAGGAAAAACTTGAAGTGGATGAGGTCGGCGTGATATCTAGATTTCCGCCAGCAGTGCTCATTCATTCCTTCATTCAGTCGTATTTATTGAGCACTGTACTCTGTGGTTCATGAACAAGAGCGAAGGAGGCAGACTGTGGATATGATGCAGGAGAAGCTCCCTCTCCAGAAAAGCTAGGTCTTCAAATGTGCAGGTGTCCCCAACATCCAACCCCACTGCCCCCCCTCTCTGGGCAGACCACAGGAGACCCGCCTCCAGGGTCACGGTGGGAGCAGTGACCCCGAAACCCACCTGCTGGACCAAAACTAATAAAAACTGCAATGACCCAGAACAGGCGGCCCCACCCCCGCCCCGAACGGGCAGGAGTCCCCATCCTTCCCCTCCGCCCCCGATGGGCACCCGACAGATCTTCCTGGGCAATTTGGATTTCTACCCCAACTTCTAGGGCAAGGCCCAAGAAGCAGGGGACACGCACCCTCTCATACTTGCTGGGGTGGCACTGGCCCCACTTTTAATTAGCCTGTACCCTGGTTGGTGTGGGGGCGGAGGCCCGTTCCCCACAAGAGGCCGGGACGGTAGTTTCTACAGGTCGACCGGAGAGCCCCTTGAGAGGTCTGAGTTTTGACTGTACAACATTTTCCCTGCATAAAGAGACAAGTCGCTGTGCAGAGAGATCGCCTCGATTCCAAGGTGCCTGATGGGTTTGCTTTGTTTCTCTGTTCCCCCCCCCACCCCCCGACCCCACCCCAGTCCTAGTGACCCGGGAAGACGACTTCAACAACCGCCTGAACAACCGGGCCAGCTTCAGGGGCTGCACGGCTCTGCACTACGCCGTCCTCGCCGATGACTACCGGACCGTCAGGGAGCTACTGGAGGGAGGTGAGGCCAGGCGGCCAGGGCAACGGCTCGGTTGTGTGCTGGGCCAGAACGGGGGATCTGGACCGATTCGGGGAAGGGGATGTTGTCAGGGAAGACTTCTTGGAGGATGAGGAGAAGGAGGAGGAGACCAGTGACTGTACTTGAAAGGAGGAGTGGGAGGCTGTCCCAGCCCTGAGAGGTGGTTGAGGGCAGGGCTTGGAAGAGGGAGTCCTTCTCGGGAGTAGAGGGAGAGCAGGGTGCAGTTGGTTCTTCTAGTTCATTCATTCAGTTGTGTTTATAAAGTGCTTACTGTATGCAGAGCACTGAACTAAGTGCTTGGGAAAGTACAGTACAACAGTTAACAGTGACATTCCCTGCCCGCAACGAGCTCATAGTCTAGTAAAAGGGAAGGGATGACAGAGTTCCAGGGGGCAGCTGGGTGAGCCTATGCAGGCATGTTCTGCCTGGAATGCTTCTGGCAAGGGGCGAGGACAAGTCACAGGGTCTGCTTCCAGCTTCAGTGACAGAAAGAGGAAGCAGGGCCCAAAGCTCCGGTGATCGTGCCAGGGAGGGCTTTGGATTGGGCCTGCCCAGGTCCGTTCCGGCCAGCGGCCAGAGTCGGCTCCGGTAGAGTGCTCTCTGCTTAGTACAGTGCTCTGCACACAGTAAGCGCTCAATAAATACGATTGATTGACCTCCCGAGAGCCTCCAGGGCATCGGGAGACCATTCTGCCCCTCCGTGGGCAGCTGCCGGAGTGGGAACCGGGGTCGGGGCCGAGCATTGTTCTCCTCGGACAAAGCCTTTGGCTCTCGGGGTGCCGGCCTGCCGGAGGTGGGGGTCAGATCGCTTAACATGTTCCCTTTTCTGCTCAGTGGGGTTTTCTTGGCTCTAATTGACACTGTCGCCTCCCCGCCCCTCCCTCGGGGCATTATCCCTCCGTCCCGGGGTCCGGCGCCTGCCACTCAGGCACATCCCCGCAACACCGCTAGCCGACGTGAAGGCAGAGCGCAGCTTTGCTTGACGGAGCTCCCAGATCTCCCGGGCAGGGATCGAACACCTTTTAAATAGCGTCCATCCTGGGCCTTTTGTGAAGATAATTTCACTGTGCGGTTGGCCCCATTGACACGATGGGGTAGGGTGTTTCCTGTGTGCTGACATGGAACAGACCCCATCCCGCCTCCTCTTCCTCCTCCTCTCCGCCTCCCCCCACCCCTTCCCTCCACCTGCCTTTTTAACAGAGTGTCCATTTACACTCCCCAACCCTTCCTCCCGGCTGACCGCGCAGCCCCCCCAGGCCAAAGCCATTAACTCTCCCGTCTCCATCTCGGCTGCTTAAACAAGTGCCTGTTATTCTATCCCTGCTGGGAGAGAGGCCCCGTGCCTGACCACAGTCTGCCTTCCCCTCCTGACCTCATCTCCCCTTTCCCGGCCTGTTCCCGACCCCACATGGCCCGGCTGGGTGTGTGTGTCCAGCGGACCGTGAGCCCGGCCCTGCCCGTCAAGGTTCCCGCCTGGGCTGACACGCCCCAGGGGAGTAGCCAGGGCGGGCCTGTGGTTTAGTACAGGACTCTGCACACAGTAAGCACTCAATAAATACGATTAAATTGAATGAATGAATGAATGAATGAATGGACCAGTTGCCTACAGAGAGTCGCTGACCCTGGACCTTGTTCAGAGGGCTGCTGCAGTTTAGCATCTTCCTCTGAATGCCTCCCCCAGCCAAGCTCAGCATAGCGGTGGCTATGGCCAGAACGTCCACAGTGCTGTCATGTTGCTCTGAACGGGATTCCTGGGAATCCTAGGGGTGTTGAGCCTGTCCTCGGACCTGGGCGGATCCCGATGGTCCGCTCCCCAAAGAGCAGAGGTGGAGGAGGTGTCCGGCGGTGGCACACCCTCCTCATGTGACCTGCTGGCCATCCCGCCTCAATCAATCAGTGGTATTTACTGAGCACTTACTCTGGGCAGAGCACTAAATTAAACTCTTGGGAGAGTACAGTGCAACAGGGTAAATAGACATGATCCCCAGCCAGAAGGTAATTACAACCTAGCCAGAGAGGCAGACAGTAAAATAAGCTACAGAGAGAGGAAGCGGCAGAGTATAAATAGTAGTAATAGTATTTATTAAACACTTATTTTGTGTGCAGAGCATTGCACAGAAACAGCATGCTTTAGTGGATAGAGCACAGGACTGGGAGTCAGACGGTCATGGGTTCTTATCCGGGCTCTGTCACTTGTCGGCTGTATGACCTTGGGCAAGTCACTTAATTTCTGTGCCTCAGGTCCCTCATCTGAGAGATGAAGAGAAGCAGCGTGGTTCAGTTGAAAGAGCCCGGGCTTTGGAGTCAGAGGTCATGGGTTCAAATACCGGCTCCGCCAACTGTCAGCTGTGTGACTTTGGGCAAGTCACTTCACTTCTCTGTGCCTCAGTTACCTCATCTGTAAAATGGGAATTAAAACTGTGAGCCCCCCATGGGACAACCTGATCATCTTGTAACCTCCCCAGCGCTTAGAACAGAGCTTTGCACATAGTAAGCGCTTAACAAATACCATCATTATTATTATTATTATCTGTAAAATGGAGATTAAGAGTGTGAGCCCCATGTGTCCAATTGTCCAACCCAGTTATTTCATATCTACCCCAGTGCTTAGAACAGTGCCTGGCATATAGTAAGCGCCTTATTATTATTATTATTATTATTATTATTATTATTATTATTATCATTACTAAGCCCTGGAAGGGAATGCACAAGTGACACATTGCCTGTCTCTCGGGGGGGCTCACAGTCTAAGAAAGGCTATGTACAGTGCTTTGCACATAGTAAGCGCTAAACAAATACCATCATTATTATCATTATTATTATTACATAAGCAGATTTGTACAGAGAAGCAGCGGGACTCAGTGGAAAGAGCCCGGACTTAGGAGTCAGAGGTCATGGGTTCAAATCCCGGCTGCGCCATGTGTCAGCTGTGTGACTTTGGGCAAGTCACTTAACTTTTCTGTGCCTCAGTTCCCTCATATGTAAAATAGGGATGAAGACTGTGAGCCCCACGAGGGACAACCTGATCACCTTATATCCTCCCCAGCACTTAGAACAGTGCTTTGCACAAAGTAAGCACCTAACAAATGCCATCATAAGGGCAATGGGAGTGGGGAGGGAGTATTCAAGTAGTTAGAAGATACAGTCCCAAGTGTATAGCCCCTGGAGAAGAGAGAAAAAATAGGATGGGGAGATGAGAGGTTAGCTCGAGGAAGGCTTCCTGGGGGGAGGTCTGATTTTAGTAGGGCTTTTAAGATGGGGAGAGGAGTGACCTGTTGGTAATGAAGGGGAGGGAATTTGAAGCAGGAGGGAGGAAGTGAGCAAGGGATCGGCAGCGAGAGAGACGAGACCAAGGCACAGTGAGGAGGTTGGAGGTAGAGGAGCCGAGTGTCCAGGCAAGGATATAGTGGTGAAGACTGTAAGCTCGCTGTGAGCAGGGAGTAAATCTGTTATATTGCTATATTCTACTCTCCCCAGTGCTTAGTACAGTGCTCTGCACACAGTAAGCACTCAAAAAATACAATTGACTGACTGAAGAGCAAGAACAGGGAAAAGGGAAAGAGCGGATTGAGGGCCGTAAAACAGAAGGTGAGGAGTTTGTGCTTGATGGGGAAATGGGTGGGCAACTATTGGTGGCATTCGAGGAATGGGGAGATGTATGCAGAACAATTGTTTTAGAAAAATGAGCCGGGCAGCAAAGTGAAATATGGACTGGAGAGAGAGACAGGAGGCAGGGAGGCCAGTGAGGAGGCTGTTGCAGAAGATGAGACAGGATATGAGAAGTGCTTAGACCAGCAGAGTAGCAATCTGGATGGCGAGGAAGAGATGGATTCTAGTCAGTCAGTCAGTCATATTTATTGAGTGATTTTTGTGTGCAGGGCCCTGTAAGTGCTGGGGAGAGTACAATATAACAGACATATCCCCTTCCCACGACCACCTTACAGTCTAGAGGAGGAGACAGACATTAATATAAATAAATGACAGATATGTACGCAAGTGCTGTGAGGCTGCGGGTTGGGGAGTAAAGGGAGCAAGTCAGTGCAATGCAGGAGGGAGTGGGAGAAGAGGAAACGAGGGCTTAGGTGAAGGTAGACTGGGACAGACTGAATATGTGGATTGAAGGAGAGGAATGAATTGAGGACAAGGGTCTGCTGTGCCGTTCAGCTTCCTTCCCCGGGCTTCGGGCAGAACTGCCAGGAAGTCTGATGGGACTGAGGAACTCGCTGGGAGGTGGAGGTCTTCGGCGCTCCCTGGCTCCCACGGAACCACGCCAACCCTCTGTCCTTGCATCTGAGTCCCTCTCCTGGTGTCCAACTTCCGTCCTTTCCCCCGCCACCATCTCCCGTCTGTTTTGGCTTGAGCGGGGCCTTCTGCTGTGGTGTCTGAGTCCAGACCTTGGAGTCAAGAGGACTTGGGTTCTAATCCTGACCCCACCACTTTCCTGCTCTGTGACCTTGGAAAGTCACTTTTCAGCACCTCGGTCGCCATATCTGTAAAATGGGGATTTTGATCAATTAATGGTATATTTTGAGAGCATAGTATGTGCAGAGTATTCTACTAAGCGCTTGGGAGAGTACAACACAATACCCGTTTTCCCTCTTGTTCAGATGTGAGCCCAAGGTGGGACAGGGACCTGATAATCTTATCTCTACAAAGCGCTTAGCAGTGAGCTTGGCACATTGTTTAAGTGCTTAACAAATCCCACAATTATTATGATTAATACCCAGTTCTCCCACCCCCTCTCACTGTTAGCTTCAGTCTGGGGTACTCTTAGGCTAACAGGAGTCCCAATTGAGCAGCCACCTCAACAGTGGCCTCCTATCGGTCCTGCCGGGCTCACCTGGCCCTGTCATGGGGTTGAGTGTTGTTCATGCGGATCCTCTCCATCCCCATCCTTCTTCCCATTCCTCTGACACTGCAGGTCCTTTCTGAAGCAGGATAGCAGCTTTGCTCTTAGGGCCAGGAAATCTAGCTCAGTTCCCCCTTTGACCCCAAATTGTGTTTCCTTTTTCCTGTTCCACTTAGCTGAGCTCTATCCATCACCCTCTCAGAGCGCGTCGGCGAGGAGTCCAGCTTGTAGGCCTCTGGCCTTCCCAGGGAGTGCATGTCCTCACTCTCTCTGTCTCTCTCCCTCTCCCTCTGCCCATCTCTCCTTCTCTCTCCCTCCCCCCCAGGTACTTCCTGGACCTCCTAAGGAAAGGGGGGTTGCCGCCAGTCCAGACCTCAGGCAATTTCCCCCTGATATTTCATCCCTAGGACACTGGAGTTTCAATCAATCAATCAATTGCATTTATTGGGCACTGTACTAAGCGCTTGGTAGAGTACAATACAATACAAAAGAATTAGCAGACACAGTCCCTGCCCATAACGAGCTTACAGTCTAGAGAGGGAAACATACCTTAATGTGAATAAATAACTTATTTAAAGTAATTTAAAGATATGTACATAAGTGCTGTGGGACTGGAGGTGAAGTGAATAGATGTCACAGAAGGGAGAGCGAGCCGGAGAAAAGAGGGATTAATCGGGGAAGGTCTCTTGGAGAAGACGTGACCTTAATTCTCTGAAGGTAGAGAGAGTGGTGGTCTGGTGTAAATGGAGGAGGAGGGGGAGGATGTGGGAAAGGAGTTGGCAGTGAGATGGACGAGATTGGGGCACAGTCCTTCCTCTTTCCCATTCTGGGGTCCTCTGCTCCCACTTCCCTGGCCGGCGTGAAAATTACCCAGTCCTTGGGGCTCACCAGCCCCTGTCCAGACACAGGCCCCAACCCCAGCTCCAAACCCAGTCCAGTTCCAACCCCAACCCAGCAATTTCTCATCGCCTTGCTCCCGAGTTACCCCTTCCCCTTCTGCCTGGCCTCAGGCTGGCTTATTCTCCTTTTTAGCTCCTAATGCTTCTCCCAGTCAAGCATTTCAGGGCATTCCGTGAAAATACCACATAAATACCCCAAGTGAGGATGAGGGAGCCGTTTGCATCCACGGATCGGGACCGAGTTGGTCTGCCGCCCCAGGCCCGGTGTGACCCGCGGAGCCGTGAGTGGCCGCGATACAGGAAAGGCAAGGCTGACTTTGTGCCCTTGCCCCGTTGCCTATCAGGGAGACCCAGACCCAGCCGAACCACAACCAGCCCCGCGGCAGGCTGCAAGGGGGAGGGAGGTGACTTAACTTAGCCCTTAGGGATTCTGGAAAAGCGCGTGCTGGCCCTGTAATATTATTTCTCTCCAACGCGGGAATGGGTCTCGTCAGCTCATCAATCAGGTAATCTCTTCAGGCTGCACCTGAGGACTCCTGAGCATGTGCAGATGGCGGGGGACTGACAGCAGAGGAGTGGAGACGTGGCCCAGGGAACGCCTAGGGGGAGGAGGGGCTGAGAGGCTCCCTCAGAGACCTCAGCAACAAATACACACCTTCCACCGGACTGTCAGCCCCTTGAGGGCAGGGGCTGGGGCTCCACTTCCCTCTATCTCTGCCCCCTCCCCCCAGCCCAAAGCTGAAGAGGGCAGGTGCGTGCATATGCACGTACCCTGTCTCCTCCATTAAGACCATCAGCCCTTCAAGGGTAACACCACCACTGTCTTTTCCTCCCCCAATCCCTCCTTGAGTATCAAGGCAATTTCAAGTCTGCCTGTTGACTGGATGAGCGTCTGACAATCTTTCCCTGTTGGCCCCATGGACTGCTGGGACCTCCAGGCGGTGAGGGTCATTACAGGTAATACTTGTGGTACTTATTAAGTGCTTACTGTGCGCCAGGCACTGTACTAAGCGCTGGGGTGGGTGCAAGCAACTGAGGTTGGACAGAGTCTCTGTCCCATGTGGGGCTCACTGTCTCAATCCCCATTTTACAGATGAGGGAACTGAGGCCCAGAGAAGTGAAGTGACTTACTCAAGGTCACACAGCAGACAAGTGGCGGAGGCGGGATTAGAACCCACAGCTTCTGACGCCCAGGCCCAGGCTCTATGCATTACGCCATGCTGCTGCTCATGTGTGCCACACTGTATAACAGCAGCACATAATCCTTGCCCTTTCCCCAGAAAAGAAAAGGCAGAAGTAGGCTGGGCTCTAGGAGGAAAATTAGCGGTCTGGGAAATAAGAGACTGGAGTTCATTCATTCATTCAATCATATTTATTGAGCGCTTACTGTGTGCAGAGCACTGGACTAAGCGCTTGGGAAGTACAAGTTGGCAACATATAGAGACGGTCCCTATCCAACAGCGGGCTCACAGTCTAGAAGTTCTGAGTTCTAGTCCCAGTTGTGTTCACCGGCCTCCTGGGGCACACCGCGGTGGCAGCTCCTTTAACCTGTCTGGGCCTGAGTTTCCTCTTCTGTCAAATAGGGATAATAATACCCGCTTCTCCCTGCCTCCTGGGGGTGTTGTGAAGACAGAATGAGATCATTGTTGGGAAAGTGTTGAATGAAGTTAATTGGGCATTATGGATTCAAAATGGGAGCCTGGTTTCAGTAGTGCCTGTGGGCCCAGGACTCTCCGGAAATCGTAGGAGGGGTTGCCAGCTTTCTCCCAGCCAGGAGGCTGCTGCCACTACCGGCCAGCCGTGGAGGCCTGGCTCTTCCAGATCAGCCTCCTGAAATCCCTCTTCCTTCCCTCCTTCCTGTAATTTATTTTAGGGCCTGTCTCCCCCAATGGACTGGCAGGTCCTCTTATAATAATAATAATAATTGTGGTATCTATTAAGCACTTACTATGTGACAGGCACTGTACTAAGTGCTGGGGTGGATACAAGCAAGTCGGGTTGGACACAGTCCCTGTCCTTCGTGGGGCTTACGGTCTTAATCGCCGTTTTACAGATTAAGTAACTGAGGCCCAGAGAGGTGAAGTGACTTGCCCACGGTCACACAGCAGACAAATGGTGGAGTCGGGATTAGAACCCATGACCTTCTGATTCCCCAGCTCATGCACTGTCCACTGTACCAGACCACTTCCCAGTACTTCCCACAGTGTAGGTAATCAGTAGATATTGTTGTTGGGTTCAGGTAAACTTTCCTGACTGACCCTGATAGAAGCAGTGTAGCCTAGCAGAAAGAGCACGGGTCTGAGAGTCTTCTGACTCTGGTTCTAATCCGGGCTCTGCCAGTTGCCTGCTGTGTGACTTTGGGCAAGTCACTTCACTTCTCTGGGCCTCAGCTTCACCATCTATAAAATGGGGATTCAATCCCTGTTGTCCTTCCTACTGACATGATGAAGTCGGATCTACCACAATGCTTAGGAACCAAGTAAGCGACGGGTATGTCATCTGTAAAATGACGATTAAGACTGTGAGCCGCACGGGGACTGTCCAATCTGAGTAGCTTGCATCTACCCCATTGCTTAATACAGTGCCTGGCACATAGTAAGCGCTTAAGAAATGCCATTTTTTTAAGTGCTTAACAAATAATCATAATAATATGGATGGTGATGGTGATGATAGTAATAATTGAGCCCAGCCCTCACGCTCCTTTTCCAGCTAACGGTTATTTCCCACAGACCATAAGCCCCCACCACCTGCCCCACTACGTTAAGTGTCTTGCCCATTCCCCTTCCCAGTGCTTGTGACAGAGCCAAACTGCCTGTGGGCCTGGATCCCTGGACTTCTAGGGGAGGGGGCAGCCTTGTCAGAAGTTGATCTGTCCATTGCACAACATAACATTTTGGTTGAGTCACACAGTTGCCGTGAGGTGGATTGACACACCTAGAGTAGGCCAGCATCTGTGTGGGGGCCGGGGAGGGGGTTGGGGAGATCACTCCTCCAGGCTACCGGGTGGGCTGTTCAGAAATGGCGATAATAATAGTAATTGTGGTATTTATGATTAATAATAATAATTGTGTTGTTTATTAATAACATTAATTGCGGTATTTGTTGAGTGTTTACTGTGTGCCAGGCACAGTACTAAGCGCCGGGGAGGATCCAAGCAAATTGGGTTGGACACAGTCCCTGTCTCATGTGGGACTCACAGTCTCAATCCCCATTTTACAGATGAGGTAACTTACGCCCAGAGAAGTAAAGTGGCTTGTCCAAGGTGACACAGCAGGCAAGTGGCGGAGCCAGGATTAGAACCTGGCCTGTGCTCTGTCCACCTCGCCGTGCTGCTTGTTAGCTGCTTACTATGTACCCCGAACTGTAGTAAGCACTAGGGTAGTTATAAGATCATACAATGTCCCACGTGGGGCTGGAGAGGGGGTCGGGGAGGGTAACTCCTCTAGGCCACCGAGTGAGCTGTTCAGAAATTGAAAAAATAATAATAATCGTGGTGTTTGTTAGTCACTTACTATGTGCCCTGAACTGTACTAAGCACCGGGGTAGATACGAGATACAAGGTTCCACATGGAGCTCACAGCAAAAGTAAGAGGGAGAACAAGTTTTGTTTTGCTTTGTTTTCTTTAATGGTATTTGCTAAGTGCTTACTATGTGCCAGGCACTGTACTAAGCACTGGGGTAGATACAAGCTAATCAGGTGAGGCAGAGTCCTTGTCCCACATGGTGATAACAGTCTTAACCCCCGTTTTCCAGTTGAGGTAACTTAGGCATAGAGAGATGAAGGTCACAGAGCAAACAAGAATAACAATACCAATAATACCAATGGTATTTGTTAAGCGTTCACTATTTGCCAAGCACTGTTCTAAGCGCTGGGGTGGTTACAAGGTTATCAGGTTGTCCCGCTTGAGGCTCGCAGTCTTAATCCCCATTTTACAGATGAGGTCACTGAGGCACAGAGAAGTTAAGTGGCTTGCCCAGGGTCACGCAGCAGACAAGTGGAGGAGCCAGGATTAGAACCCATGTCCTCTGACTCCCAACCAAGCCCGTGCTCTTGCCACTGAGCCACGCTGCTTCTCAGCCAAGAGACAGATCCAGAATTAGACCCCGGGTCCTCTGGCTCCCAGTCGCATGTTCTTTCCACTGGCCCACACTGCTTCTTCATCATCATCATCATCATCATCAATCGTATTTATTGAGCGCTTACTGTGTGCAGAGCACTGTACTAAGCGCTTGGGAAGTACAAGTTGGCAACATATAGAGACAGTCCCTACCCAACAGTGGGCTCATAGTCTAAAAGGGGGAGACGGAGAACAAAACCAAACATACTAACAAAATAAAATAAATAGAATAGATATGTACAAGTTAAATAAATAAATAGAATAACAAATATGTACAAATTTACTGCAGCCTTCACCCGGTCCTGCCCCCTGCCTCTGGACAGGAAGGACCAACCCACCCAGGACACACAGGATCTGCTCTTTCCTTAAAGATTCCCAGGAATGGGGACCACACCCTCTCCTTCCCTGCCTGTTTCAGGGTCCGACACCCCATCCCCTCCCTTTCCCCCTCATCCCCATCCTCTAACAGTCAGGAAGTTCTTTGGATCCAACACAGTTTCTCCCGCTGCAGTTTAAGCCCGTGTGTCAGCCCCTGGGAAGAGTCGTTAGAGTGCGAGTTTGGGTTTGGTTTCAACTTCTGCCTCCCGCAGTGTACCCTGGTTCACCCCTCCCTCTCAGTACAAACTGCCTGAAACTCTTTCCCAGCTCAGATTTACAAGGGAATGTGATAAATTCTGTATCGATTCCTTTGGTTACACTGTAAATTTTGCAAAAGATGATTAAATAGTGCAATAGAGTCTGCAGGCATTGTGGCTCAATATGTTGCGGGCCAGCGTATCGACCCCCTCCATCCAAAGCCAGCCAGCTCCGCTCCTTGCCGCCCCAGACCAGTAATTAAAATCCTGGGAGACTGGGATTGAAAATCCAATCACGGCCCTGCCTGGCCGCGGCCGGCATCCCGGGACGGCGAGCTCAGTCGGGTAAGAGCCCCGGCACTTGCACGCATCCGCCCGTTCGACCTTTTCCCCCAGCCCCTTTCTCCCGTCTTGCGTGGGGGCCGACCGGGAATGGGATGGGCCGTGAGGAGGAGGGGCGGGTTTGGCCCCGGAGAGGCGGCCCTGAATTGAGTCCGGGGGCCGGGGAGGGAATCCGTTTGGGCAGTCGGGACGGGGGTAGCTTTGGGCCTAAATTGGGCTGGGAAGACCCAGCCACTTTGTGAAGGTGTAGTCTATCTTTCTCCACCTCTCCCTCATTCCTGTCTGCCCAAGGACACACATGCATGAGAATGTACACATATGCACAGTAATTTTTTTTCCACTTTCTGTATATGCTGAAGGCATTGCGGGACAAGAAGTCGTGAGCTCGCTGTGGGCAGGGAATGTGCTTGCTGTTGTACTCTCCCAAGCGCTTAGTCCAGTGCTTTGCACACAGTAAGCACTCAATAAATATGATTAATAATAGTAATAACCCCTAAAGGAAGGAAAGCTGACAGTAGCCCACAGTCCCGGTTGACCCCCAAAGTCTCCGCCTATGGCCCCGACCCCACGGGAGGTGAGGGGGAAGAGGGCAGAGGGGGAGGTCAAACGGGCAGACGTGTGAACGTGCCGGGGCTCTTAGCCGACTGAGCTCGCCGTCCCGGGATGCCGGCCGCAGCCAGGCAGGGCCGTGATTGAATTTTCAATCCCAGTCTCCCAGGATTTTAATTACCGGTCCGGGGCAAATCATGGCTGGGATTTAGAATCGGGGGTTCAGGGGTCACTCATGGGCCACCCGACTCCTCGGTGTTTGTTGTTCTCAGACCCCGTAGCAGGCCCAGGCCCAGGGCAGTTTGGAGAATGATGGATCCAGCTTCACTAGTTATTTGGTGTGCTTTCGACCTTCGAAGCTCACTTGACCCTGAGCAAAACCACTCCATGGTCCATCCATGCCAGGATTTGGCCTCTGACAGGGGTACCAGGAATAGCAATAATAATAATAGTGTTTGTTAAGCACTTGCTATGTGCCAAGCACTGTACTAAGCCCTGGGGTAGATACAAGCTAATTAGGTCCCACATGGGGTTCACAGTCTACATAGGAGGAAGGACAGGTATTGAATCCCCATTTTGCAGATGCGGGAAATAAGGCTCGGAGAAATGAAGTGACATGCCCAAGGTCACACAGCAGACAAGTGGGGGAGCCAGGATTAAAAACCAGGTCCTCTAACTCCCAGGCCCATGCTCTACCCACTAGGCCACACTGCTTCTCGGGCTTGGTAGGACAATGTTCTGGCCCCTTTGTGGTTTGAGGTGGGGCTTCCAGCTCCCGTCACCTTCCCTGGAGCGACTCATCAGAAAGCACTGATCCAGAGACAGGACCCCACCCCGCTGGGAACTGCTGATTTTTTCAGCCTGTGGAAGAGAATTCCTGTGGGAGAGCATTCCAAGGGCTTACCTCTCCCACTGGGTCACCACGCGTTTCCTTTATTGGATTTGAACCTCGGGCCGCGGTGGGCGCCCCTCGCCCTGGAGTGTGGGATCTGGACGGCAACTCCAGGTCGGCCCCGTCTACCCTTCTGTGAGACAGTGAGCTGCAGTCCTGTCCCCTCCCGGCCAAGGCTTCCCACCCTTCTGGTCTGCCTGGGGTCAAACAGGGAGCCAATCCATCTCTGGTCAGCCCTTTCTAAAACTCAGCCACAGGGGCTGCCCAGAAGGTACAGACTAAGTGCTGAGGTAAGGTTTAATCAAGCGGGACACAGTCCCTGTCCCACATGGGGCTCACAGTCCAAGTAGGAAGGAGAACAAGTATCAAATCCCCATTTTATGGATGAGGAAAATGAGGCACAGAGAAGTTAAGTGACTTGCCCAAGGTCACACAGCAGACCAGAAGCCAGAAGCCGGCAGAACTGGGCCTTCTGTTCTAGTTCATTCCCTTCCCCCCTTCCTGATGGTGGTACCCCTTCAGTCACTGGCCTGAATCGAGTGCCCCAGGGCGTAGAACAGTGTAAGCTCATTGTGGGCAGGGAATATGTCCCTTTATGTACTCTTCCAAGGACTTATTCATTCATTCATTCAATCATGATGATGATGATGATGGTATTTGTTAAGCGCTTCCTATGTGCAAAGCACTGTTCTAAGCGCTGGGGAGGTTACAAGGTGATCAGGTTGTCCCACGGGGGGCTCACAGTTTTAATCCCCATTTTACACATGAGGTAGCTGAGGCAGAGAAGTGAAGTGACTTGCCCAAAGTCACACAGCTGACAGTTGGCGGAGCCGGGATTTGAACCCATGACCTCTGACTCCAAAGCCCGGGCTCTTTCCACTGAGCCACGCTGCTTCTCTAATACAGTGCACTGCACACGCTCAATAAATGTTAGTTCATTCATTCAATCATATTTATTGAGCGCTTACTGTGTGCAGAGCACTGTACTAAGCGCTTGGGAAGTACAAGTTGGCAACATATAGAGACGGTCCCTATCCAACAGTGGGCTCACAGTCTAGAAGGGGGAGACAGACAACAAAACAAAGCATATTAACAAAATGAAATAAATAGAATAAATATGTACAAGTAAAATAAATAGAGTAATAAATATGTACATATGTACAGGTGCTGTGGGGAGGGGAAGGAGGTAAGGCAGAGGGGATGGGGAGAGGGAAGAGGGGGAGAGGAAGGACTTAGTATGGTATCTTGCACACAAAGTGCTCAATAAATATGATCGAATGAGTGAATGAACAGTGCTTGGCACATAGTGAGCATTTAATAAATACCATTTAAAAAAAAGAGTGCCCACCAAGTGCAGAGCATGGACAAAGAGTGCTCTGGCAGGGCAGAGGGAGACAGTCTCTGCCCTCACGGGGCTGACAATCAGTGGGAAAGAGAAGAGCAGCACATATGACATTTATGGACCTCCACGTGGCTGAGACTTCCAGGAACGAGACAGAGTGTTGAGCTAGATAGGAAAGGCTGGTGGGACCAGTTTTCCCCTCCATAATTCCCGAGCAAACTTGGCTGTCCCGGCATAGGCATTGGAGAAGCAGCGTGGCTCAGTGTAAAGAGCATGGGCTTTGGAGTCGGAGGTCATGGGTTCAAATCCCAGCTCCGCCAACTGTCAGCTGTGTGACTTTGGGCCAGTCACTACACTTCTCTGGGCCTCAGTTACCTCATCTGTAAAATGGGGATAAAAACTGTGAGCCCCCTGTGGGATAACCTGATCACTTGTAACCTCCCCAGCGCTTAGAACAGTGCTCTGCACATAGTAAGCGCTTAACAAATACCATCATTATTATTATTATTATTATTATAGGCATTCTTGAGCAGGACATGATGGAGTTCCTTCAGAACTCCCTACCCCCAGCAAGACCTCTGAGACAGAGGGGAACCTCTCCTTGCGGGCAAGCATCATCCACTGCATTTACTGGCCGGCTACAGTGGGCAGAGCTCGGTCCCATCAGTACTTTCCCAAGCGCCTTGTACAGTGCTCTGCACACAATAAATACCATTTTTTATTTAAGCTGAGAAGCAGCATGGCTAAGTGGATAGAGCATGGGCCTGGGAATCTAATCCCAGCTCCGCCACTCGTCTGCTCTGTGACCCTGGGCAAGTCACTTCACTTCTCTGGGCCGCAGTTACCTCATCTGGAAAATGGGGATAATAATTATGTTAAGCGCTTACTATGTGCCGAGCACTGTTCTAAGCACTGGGGTAAATACAAGATAATCAGGTTGTCCCACATGGGACAGGGATGTGTCCAACCCAATTTGCTTGTGTCTACCCCAGCGCTTAGTACAGTGCCTGGCACATAAAGCGTTTTAACTGTGCTGAGCAGCCACCCTGGGCAAAGCATTGTATTGGGTCTTTGGAGTCAGTCAATCAATCCGTGGTATTTTTTGAGCGCTTACTGTGTGCAGAGCACTCTGCTAAGTGCTTGGGAGAGGACAGTACAACAGAGTTGGTAGATATGTTCCCTGCTCTCAAGGAATTTGCAGTCCGAGAGAGGCACCTGATGGCTTAGGGCAGCCTGGTGGGGCCTGCCTTGGTCCCTGGCTGCAGGGCTTTAGGGAATAATAATAATAATAATAATAATAATAATAATAATGGCATTTATTAAGTGCTTACTATGTGCAAAGCACTGTTCTAAGCGCTGGGGAGGTTACAAGGTGATCAGGTTGTCCCACGGGGGGCTCACAGTCTTAATCCCCATTTTACAGACGAGGTAACTGAAGCACAGAGAAGTTAAGTGACTTGCCCAAGGTCACACAGCTGACAATTGGCGGAACCGAGATTTGAACCCGTGACCTCTGACTCCAAAGCCCGGGCTCTTTCCATTGAGCCACGCTGGGTTTACAGTTAGGGAAGACGAGCTAACTGACCAATAGCACCCTTGGTGCGCCACCCACTCCCCCATCGGGCCCGAGACTCCACCCTTAGGCTGGGCTGACAAGGTGAGGCCATCACCGTGAGGATGGGGTGTTATAATAGTTTTATTTTCTCTTTAAAGAAAAAAACTAACAAAATTCATAGGCCCGGGCGGCTCCCCCAACCCGCGGTAAGCTGCTTAGCATCCCTGCCCCACATTAAAAGCTGCCTGCGCAATAGTGGTGCCTTATTGATTTAAAAAGAGGCCTTATTTTCCTGAAAATAGGGTGATCACGCTAATTGAATCAGCAGGGGCTCTGGAGGACAGGAGTCCTCTTCCATTACTGTAACTAGCCGTGTGGAGCCATAATAATGTCACAGCTTGTCAAAGCTGATGGCTGATGACACGGCAGAATCCCAGGCAAGTTCCAGCTGGACCCACCCGGGGCCAGGGGGCCGGCAGAGATCCCTGGATCGTGAGGGAGTGGTCTGGTTTTGGCCTCTTCAGAGGGACCACCCAGACTCTCCGGGCCCATGGGGGCTCTGGGTTGCCATCCCCACCCAGAATCCTCCCCACAGCACATTGCCAAGCTCTCCGGGGGAACTAGGCTAGTGATCAATTATCATCATCATGGTGTTGGTAAGCACTTTCTCTGTGCCAAGCATTGTAACTGTTACACGATGAGATGATCGGACCCAGTCCCTATCCAGAAGGGGATCACAGTCGAAGGGGGTGGGAGATCAGGTATCTTATCCCCATTTTTGCAGTTGAGGAAACTGAGGCTCGGAGAATTCATTCATTCGTATTTATTGAGCGCTTACTGTGTACAGAGCACTGTACTAAGCGTTTGGGAAGTACAAGTTGGCAACATATAGAGATGGCCCCTACCCAACAATGGGCTCACAGTCTGGAAGGGGGAGACAGAGAACAAAAAAAAAACGTGTGGACAGGTGTCATCAGAATAAATAGAAGTAAAGCTAGATGCACATTATTAACAAATACAATAGTAAATATGTACAAGTAAAATAAATAGAGTGATAAATCTGTACAAACATATATACAGGTGCTGTGGGGAGGGGAAGGAGGTAGGGCTGGGGGGATGGGAAGGGGGAGAGGAAGGAGGGGGCTCAGTCTAGGAAGGCCTCCTGGAGGAGGTGAGCTCTCAGTAGGGCTTTGAAGGGAGGAAGAGAGCTAGCTTGGCGGATGGGCAGAGGGAGGGCATTCCAGGCCAGGGGGAGGATGTGGGCCGGGGTGGGCTGGAGAAGGAGAGAAGGGAGGTGAGGGAGGAGGGGGCGAGGTGACGGACAGCCTTGAAGCCGAGAGTGAGGAGTTTCTGCCTAATGCGTAGGTTAACTGGTAGCCACTGGAGATTTTTGAGGAGTGGAGTAACATGCCCAGAGCGTTTCTGCACAAAGATGATCCGGGCAGCAGCGTGAAGTATAGACTGAAGTGGGGAGAGACAGGAGGATGGGAGATCAGAGAGGGGGCTGATGCAGTAATCCAGTTGGGATAGGATGAGAGATTGAACCAGCAGGGTAGCGGTTTGGATGGAGAGGAAAGGGCGGATCTTGGTAATGTTGCAGAGGTGAGACCGGCAGGTTTTGGTGATGGCTTGGATGTGAGGGGTAAACGAGAGAGCAGAGTCGAGGATGACACCAAGGTTGTGGGCTTGTGAGACGGGAAGGATGGTAGTGCTGTCTACAGTGATGGGAAAGTCAGGGAGAGGACAGGATTTAGGAGGGAAGATAAGGAGTTCAGTCTTGGCTTGACTTGACCCAGGTCACCCAGCTGGCAAGTGGCAGAGCCAGGATTTGAACCTGGAATTCCCAAGTCTAGTAGTCAATCAATCAATCAATCAATCATATTTATTGAGTGCTTACTGTGTGCAGAGCACTGTACTAAGCGCTTGGGAAGTACAAGTTGGCAACATATAGAGACAGTCCCTACCCAACAGTAGTCCTTTCTACTGGATCTAGACTGTGAGCCCCCTGTTGGGTAGGGACTGTCTCTATATGTTGCCAACTTGTACTTCCCAAGTGCTTAGTACAGTGCTCTGCACACGGTAAGCGCTCAATAAATACGATTGATTGATCAAGGTTATAAGCCCAGCCATTTGCACCTTCAAGATTTCAGTCAATCAATGAATGGTATCATTCAGTCAATCAGTTCCATTGATGGATTGGTATTTACTGAGCACTTTCTGTGTGCAGAGCGCCATATGAAGAGTTTGGGAAAGCACAATATAATTATTATTATTACCAAGTGCCGTTGAATCGTTTCCAATTCATAGCGACTCTGGATATACTTTCTTCAGAAAATCCTGTCTTCTGCCATAATCCATAACCTTTCTAATAGTTCTTCCGTTATCGTTGCTATGGTCTCTATCCTTCTAGCTGCTGGTCTGCCTCTTCCACGTTTTTCCTGGACTTTTCCTAGCATTAGTGTCTTCTCCGGGGAATTAATCTACCTGATTACGTGTCCAAAATATGCTAATCTAAGTCGAGTCATTTGGCCTTTGAAAGACCACTTTGGTTTAATTTGCTCCAAAATCCATTTGCTTGTTTTTCGGGCAGTCCGTGGTATTCACAAAACAATATAATGAGTTGATAATAATGATAATATATGTTAAGTGCTTATACACGTCAAGCACTGTACAAAGCGCTGGGATAGATACAAAATAATCAGGTCGGACAGGGCATACAGTCTAAGCGGGAGGGAGAACAGGTATTGAATTCCCCTTTTACAGGTGAGGAAATCGACGCAAAGAGAAATTAAGTGACTTGCCCAAGGTCACACAGGCAAATTGAGGAGCTGGGATTAGAATCCAGGCCCCTCTGATGCAATCCCTGCCCTCAGGGAATCTTAGAGTGTAAAGAGGGAAAGCAGATATTAAATAAATTACAGAGAGGGGAAATGGCAGTGTATAAGGATATGTGCTGTCAGTTGAATAGCAAAGTGCTTACAGGGTACAGACCCAAGTGAGAAGCAGCAGGGCCTAGCAGATAGAGCAGGGACTTGGGAGTCAGAAGGACCTGGGTTCTAATCCTGGCTTCGCCATTTGTCTGCTCTGTGACTCTGGGCAAGTCACTTCACTTCTCTGTGCCTCCGTTATCTTTGAAAGAGGGATTAAGACTGTGAACTCCACTAAGTGCCAAGTACTGTACTAAACACTGGAATAGATATAAGATAATTAAGTCAACCCGGTACCTTTCCCACATAGGGCTTACAGTCTAAGCAGGAGGAAGAACGGTATTGAGCATGGCTCAGTGGAAAGAGCACGGGCTTTGGAGTCAAGAGTGCATGGGTTCGAATCCTGGCTCCACCAACTGTCAGCTGTGTGACTTGGGGCATGTCACTTAACTTCTCTGTGCCTCAGCTCATCTGTAAAATGGGGATTAAGATTGTGAGCCCCCCGTGGGACAAACTGATCACCTTGTAACCTCCCCAGCGCTTAGAACAGTGCTTTGCACATAGTAAGTGCTTAATAAATGCCATCATTATCATTATTGTTATTTTACAAATGAGGAAAAAAAGACACAGAGAAGTTGTGATTTACCCAAGGTCCCACAGTAGGCAAGTGGCAGAGGTAGGATTAGAACCTAGGTCCTTTAACTCCCAGATCCGTGCTCTTTCCACAAGGCCGCATTGCTTCTCAGCACACAAGGGCAGCTCGTCGTCATCCTCTGGCACTGCCCCTGCCCGCTTCCCCCAGCAAGGATATGAGGTGACTGGGGGTGTACTGGCCACAGTACACACAGTAGGGCATTGTCCATTCAACCAGCTCCAGCAGGAATAAGAATGCTGTAGAGGGTTATTTCAATTCTAGAGAGGCAGCTTTGCAGAGAAAAGCAAGCAGACAGTGAATTGCTGTCTCTTCACCAGAGATGGTAGTATTCATCAGCAGCAGGATCAAATGAGCACCTTCTCTGGGCAGAAAGAGCCTGACTCTGGCCAGAGCGCTATAGTGAGCTCCTATTATGGGCAGAGTGCTGTAGTGAGCACCCACCAAGTGCTTAGTACAGTGACTGGCACATAGTAAGTGCTTAATAAATACCACAATTATTATTATTATTATTACCCACACTAGGCAGGGTATCTCACTATTGGCATCAAAGCTCTCCATCCCCTCGCCCCCTCCTACCTCACCTCCCTCTCTCCTTCTCCAGCCCAGCCCACAAACTCCACTAACTTCCTCACTGGGCCTTGTTCTCGCCTGTCCCGCCGTCGACCCCTGGCCCATATCCTACCTCTGGCCTGGAATGCCCTCTCTCCTCACATCCTCCAAACTAGCTCTCTTCCCCTCTTCAAAGCCCTGCTGAGAGCTCACCTCCTCCAGGAGGCCTTCCCAGACTGAGCCCCCCTTTTCCTCTGCTCCTCCTTCCCTCCCCATCACCCCTACTCCCTCCCTCTGCTCTACCCCCTTCCCCACCCCACAGCACTTGTGTATATTTGTACATATTAATTACTCTATTTTATTAGTGATGTGTATATATCTATAATTCTATTTATCTATTTTGATGGTATTGATGCCTGTCTACTTGTTTTGTTGTCTGTCTCCCCCTTCTAAACTGTGAGCTCGTTGTTGGGTAAGGATTGTCTCTATCTGTTGCCAGATTGTACTTTCCAAGCTCATAGTACAGTGCTCTGCACACAGTAAGCACTCAATAAATACGATTGAATGAATGAATGAACTGAATGAATACTGTAATGTGCCCATCTCTGGCCAGAGCGCTCTTATGAGCACCTATTTGGGACAGAATGCTGTATTGAACACCTGTTGGCTGCAGAGCATTGACCTAAGTGCTTGTAAATGTACAAAGAATCCAAAAGGCAATCTGTGTGATTTCTGAGGAGTATACAATGTAATGAGGGAGATAAGTAGGCACAGGTGATAAGGATCAGCAATCAATTAAATAATAATAATGGCATTTATTAAGCATTTACTGTGTGCAAAGCACTGTTCTAAGCGCTGGGGAGGTTGCAGGGTGATCAGGTTGTCCCACAGGGGGCTCACAGTCTTAATCCCCATTTTACAGATGAGGTAACTGGGGCACAGAGAAGTTAAGTGACTTGCCCAGAGTCATACAGCTGAGAGCCAGGATTTGAACCCATGACCTCTGACTCCAAATCCCGTGCTCTTTCCACTGAGCAACGGCTAAATAGATCCATCCAAGAGTGCTGAGGTGTAGCCAGGGTGGCCTGTCTGGAAAGGTGGGAATTGAGTAGGAAAAGTCCCCTGGAAGAGGGAGCTTTTAGGGATGGCAGGGATGGGGCTTGAGGGGGAAGTTCCAGGCCAGAGGAGACAGGGAACAGTATATTAGACACCAAAAACACAGGGCAACCCAGTGTGAGGTCCTCAGCAGAAAGAACAGAGAGCAAACTGGGTAGGAGAAATCAGTCAGTGGTATTTATTGACCGCTCACTGTAGGCAAGGCCCTGTAATACTAGTAATAATGGTACTTGTTAAATACTTACTATGTGTAGAGCACTGTTCATTTATTGTCATATTTGTTGAGTGCTTACTGTGTGCAGAGCACTGTACTGAGCACTTGGAAAGTACAATCTAAGCGCTGAGGTAAGGCTTAATCAAGTGGGACACAGTCCATGTCCCACATGGGGCTCACAGTCCAAGTAGGAAAGAGAACAAGTATCGAATCACCATTTTATGGATGAGGAAAATGAGGCACAGAGAAGTTGTGACTTGCCCAAGGTCACGCAGCAGACTGTGGGAGAGTACAATGGAACAAAGTGGATAGACAACTTCCTTGCCCACAACGAGCTTACCATCTAGAGGGTGCACTTAGTGTAGAGGAAGAGTTTGGCTGTAAGAATAATGGGTTCCTGTGCACCCCCAGAGGTTAGGGCACTAGAGCCTGAAGAAGCCTGTCTTTGCAGAAGTTTTTTAAGTGAGTCGTCTGGTGGAGAGGTTGATTGAGAGTGTCTGTTGCGTTCTCGGTGAGAGGCTCGGGCCGGCTTGTGGTCAGGCGGGGAGAGCCTGGGCCGGGTCGGCCTGCAATTGTGATGATGAGGGTGCCGGTGAACTCACTAGTCTGTCTTGGCCACCTCCTTCCTCCAATTCTTTCCAGGGCCCAGATTGTGACCCATCTTTCGGCTCTAAGGGGCTAAGCCACGAGTTAGGGGGCCGCCTGCCCCGACTCCAGGGTGGGAACAGGTGGAGCTGGAGTCTTCAGTCCAGGCGGCTTAACCCTGTGGCTCTGGATTTCTGCCATCCCAGTCTCCAGGATTCAGGGATTACCCCCTCCTTGCCACCTTCCCTTACCTAGAGTTATGGGACTGGAATGGCCCCACAGGCTCCCCTTCTTCCTCCCCGGGCCAGGTCTCCCGTCAGTCATTCGTATTTATTGAGCACATACAAGCAATAAACAGACACATTCCGTGCCCACTACGAGCATACTGTCCTCTCTGCTCTCTCCCTGGTTTGCCTGCTGGGCACGGCCCTTGCACTCTTGTGACATTGGCTGGGACTGTCCGGTGGGGGTACAGTCAGGGGTAAGGGATCTCCTGGGTCCCTCCTGCCACGCAGTGGCCCTGTGTAGCCAGCCGTCGCTGAAGCAGGGGCCAGGCTCCACTTGGGAAGAGATCAAACCTCTGCTGAGCTAAGGTGCTGGTGTCCAGGGCAGTCCTGCCCCGCCCCTCCATGCCCTCCTTCAGGGAAGCCTCAGTGACCCATGATGCCAACGCTTCTGGACGGTGGAGCCATTAGGGTTAGGGTGGTTAGTGGAGCCGGGAGAAATAGAGGCAGAGCTGGAGACAAGGAAAGTGGGCAGATCATGGGCCACTTCAGCCCTGGGGATCACTGGTTTGAGAATAACTGAGCTAGAGAGTTGGTCGCACTGTCGGCTTGGAGCTAAAGGTCTCATCCATGAGTGGGTTCATGTCTCCCCTTCCCTCTGTCTTTCTCACTCTCTCTCTCTTTCTCTCTCCCTCTCTATCTCTCTGTTTCTCTCCCCTCCCTCCAAAGTTATTAAAAACAAACCCAGCAGGCAGCATAAATCTGGGCCAGCCTGGCCCCCTCCATGGCCCAGCCAGGCACTATTGACAGTTCTCCAGAATCTGAAGGAATTCAAGACAAATTGTTAAGAGGATGGAGTTAATAAAATTTGAAAAATTGAGGCCTGTCACTCTCCTAAACTTTTTTCAATACCACTGACAGAAACATATTTCCCCAATGAATGACCTTCCACAGCTGCTCCTGTTCACATTGCTGCAGCGATGTTAGAAGTGAACGAGGATGCTATTTATCAAATATGATAAGCCGGGACATACTAATCTGGGGGGCGGGGACCGAGTGCAGCCTAGGGGGGCTACCAGGTGCCGCTCCCCTACCAGAGACAGCTAGTGGGAGGTGACAAATCGCCTCCCATTAAGAAGGTAAAGGTTGGTGCCCTCGCTGGGCTGACACAATGGACTCCCAGGGTCTCCGTGACCCGAGGGCTCCGCTCTCCGGGCCAGCTGCCCGGCGGGCCGGGCAGGGAGGGAGAGACGGGGGGCCGGAGGTCAGGCCGGGGCGGGAGCGGAGGGGCGCGGCTAGCCATCGGGCGATCGTGTTTGATGGGAGCCGGTCCTGGAGGAGAAATCGATCAGTTGTTCCAGTCAGGTTCTATCAATTATTACAGCAATTAGTCAAGTCGTCGGAGCCATTAGCAGGGGGATTAGGCTAATATTGGATCACCATTAGTGCCGGAGCCCGCTTCCCCGACCAGCCCCCCACCCAGCACCACCGTCCTCCCAAATGGATGCTCCGGTCTCGCCCCGAGGACATCGTGCATTGAGGAACGTCGGAGGGGACCTGCCCCCCGCCTTCCCTGACCCCCAGACCGCAAGGGCCGAGGAAGGAAAGAGCACAGCCTTCTTGACCTGAGGCCTAGGCCCGTAGGGGCTTTGTCTCTCGAAAAAGGACAGGGGCCCACTGCCCCAACTGGATCCTTTATGGGAAGTGACAAGACCCTGACTAGAAATTACTCTGCAGCCAGTGTTTATGGTGCACATTTTTCATTCTGTAAGCAAATATAGATCACTGACAGCAAGAGTTTGAAAGAGCTAATCTCTCTAAATATAGGTCTCCCCTCTTCCTCTTCCTCTCCCCTCCCCCCCCAACCCCATCCCCGCCTCTGCCTCTCCTCGGTTCTCAGCCGGAGCTCCCACACTTCCCCCGCTAGATGGTCAGCTCCTTGGGGTCGAGGAGCCGGTCATCATCGTCGTCGGCTACTATTTTCTCCCGACCGCTTAGTCCAGTGCCCCGCACCCGGTAGACGCCCAGTGCATCCCATTGATTGATACTGAGCGATTAACCTGTCACCCTAGTAGTAAGGAAGAATCAGGGTCAGGACCTTGGGCAGGAGGATGTAAAGGCCGGGTCCTCCACGAGCGGATCCCCCGTGGATTTTTAGCGAAGGCCCTGAGCTACGTCTGCTGCCAAGTGAGCCCCCCGGGCCAGCCCCGGGATCCATCCAGCCCAGAACTCTGCACCCGACGAGGGCACCACGATACACCTGGAGGAGCTCTGTCTTGGTTGTCTTCCTGGACCGTTCCTCCCACCAAGGGTGGGCCATCTAACACCCCTAGCACTTCCTTTTAGTGACACCACAGGAACCACCCGTGAGCCTTGCACTCATTCAGAAATTTAGCTGCAAGATTGGTATTTTGGGCTGCGCTATTTCCTGGGTTGAGAAGGGATTTCTGAAATGCAAATTCCACCTCCCCCGCCCTTTTTTAGCACTCCTTCCCCCTACGAGACGCAGCATGGCCTAGTGGGAAGAGCATAGGTCCGGGAATCAGAAAACCTGGTTCTATTCCCCGCTGCTCCATTCACCTGCTGTGGGACTTTGGGCAAGCCCGTTAACTTCTGTATGCCTCAGGGTCCTCATCTGTAAAATGGGGATTCAATTCCTGTTCTTCCTACTTAGATTGTGAGCCCTATAAGGAATGGGGACTGTGACCAACTGTGATCTTATGTCTACCCTAGTGCTTAGAACAGTGCTTGGCACATAATAAGTGCTTAAATACCACAATTTATTATTATTATTATTATCATTATTATCAGTATGATTGGTATTAGGCAGGACTTCAGGTCCCTGAATTCACTGCAGCAGCACCGTATCTTGAGGACTTCAGTTGAGAGCAGTGACTTGAAGCAGACAGTACTTCATCAGATACCCAGCCCGCACCGGGCAAATTTTTTTTAGAATTGCCAAGAGAGAATTCTGCAGTGCCCGTCAGGTTTGGCACACCCACTTAAACACACTCTCCCTCCCTTCAAAGGCTTATTGAAGGCACATCTCCTCCAAGAGGCCTTCCCTGACTAAGCCCCCCTTTCCTCTTCTCCCACTCCTCTCTGCATTGCCCTGACTTGCTCCCTTTGTTCTCCCCTCTTTCAAGCCCCACAGCACTTATATACAAATCTGTAACTTATTTATTTATATTAATGTTTATTGTTGTATTGTACTCTCCCGAGCGCTTAGTCCAGTGCTCTGCATGCAGTAAGTGCTCAGTAAATACAACGGAATGAATAGCTATGTGTGGAGCATCAGATAGTCCTGCATCCCAGACAAGCCGTACTGTAGACAGACTGACATATCAACTGACAGACTGATTAGCTGGGTGGGTTACTAAGAGGGGTGCTTAGTTCACAAGCCCTGGGATTAAGTTTTGAACTCTGAGGCCACAAACTGCCTTCAGACTGCCTCTGGAGTTCCTCCTGCCGCCGACACCCCTTGGGGGAATTAGCTCGTGTCGTTGGGACTGTTGCCTCTAGACTGCTGATGCCCACAGCAGCAAAGCCTGTAGGTCCGTCCGACTGGGGCTGGCCTGACCCCCACAGGGCAAGGAATCTAATCAGGAAAGACCCGAGTTATGGACATGGAAGAGCAAGTCTGCAATCATTTGCTGCATGGCTTAGTGGAAAGAGCCCGGGCTTGGGAGTCAGAGGTCGTGGGTTCTAGTCTCGACTCCGCCACTCGTCAGCTGTGCGACTTTGGGCAAAGCACGTCACTTCTCTGGGCCTCAGTTTCCTCATCTGTAAAATGGGGATCAAGACTGTGAGCCCCAAGTGGGACAACCTGATTACTTTGTATCTATCCCAGTGCTTAGAACAGTGCTTGGCACATAGCAAGTGCTTAACAAATACTATCATTATTATTATTACTGTGGGAGGGGTCCAGGCTGCTGTTTCAAACTTTCCCAGCAGCAAGACCTGGTTTGGCTGCCCAGTGGGTCTTTCCTGAAGCTGTGGGTCACATCCCAAGGAAGCCCTCCTGCTTGTAGTCAGTCATATCAATCAGTGGTATTTTTTGAACACTTATTACAGGTAGAGCTTTGTACCAAGTGTTCCAAAGAGCACAGTAGAGTAAGTGGATACAGTCCCTGCCCGCAAGGCGTTTACAACCTGAAACCAGTTACAGGTAGTTCTTCCGCGGGACCCTGCCGGTATTCTGCAGAGGCTTGAGGTGCGAGGTAGAGGTTGTGGTATCAGGCCTCAAGATTCCTCGTGTCTCACCGGATCCTTTCCCCAACAGGCGCCAACCCCCTACAGCGGAACGAGATGGGACACACACCGCTGGACTATGCCCGAGAGGGGGAGGTCATGAAGCTCCTGAAGGCCTCTGAGACCAAGGTCAGCCAGGGTTCTCACACCCTGAATTGCTATCATGCTTTTATTTTCCCTAATCACTTCACATCCATTATCCCATTCATAACTGTGGTATGTGTCAACTACTTACGATGTGCCAAACACTGTACTAATTACTGGGATAAACATAAGATCATCAGATCAGATTTGGTCTGTGTCCCACAAGGGGATCACAGTTGAATTAGAACCCAGGTCCTTCTAACTCCCAGGCCTGGGTTCTGTCCACTAGGCCACACTGCTTCTAGCTGGCTTCTTGCAGCACTTGTCGCTCCTGTATTCTCCACTGAGGCTGCCCACCAGACAGGACTTTTGTCTCCCCCTTTTAGACTGTGAGCCCACTGTTGGGTAGGGACTGTCTCTATATGTTGCCAATTTGTACTTCCCAAGCGCTTAGTACAGTGCTCTGCACACAGTAAGCGCTCAATAAATACGATTGATGATGATGATGATGACTGGCTCAGGCCGGCCCCTTTCAGAGGCCTCCAAATCACCACTCCCAGCCCAGACTCTAATGTGCTTGTCCACATTTTGAGTGGGCCAGTGTCGGAAGGCAGAATGAGGAAACAGACCCCACTGATGCTGTGGAGAATCCATACAGAGCCTCCCCGCCTCTTCCAATCCTCTCTAGGGTTTTTGACTTTGTGTTTTGGGGTGTTTGAAATGAAGCTCCTTGGCATCATCCCCCAGTTTGTCATGAGCCACTCGGGAAGCTGAGCCCCTGGAAGGCCCTATCCACCCAGCTGGTCCCCTGTTCCCCTTTCCTGGTCCCAGATTCTGCCCTTAGAACCCTCCAAGAGCACCCAGCTGCCACTGTCACGGACACAGATCATTCAGACACCCTAGGATCCCACTTAGAAGGCTTATGTGGGTGTCCCCCTGCTCCCCTCTGAGCCTAGAACCCCCGTCTAGATCCCCGAGCCTAAGGTGAGTAGAGTTACTAGCCATGGGTGGGCCAGCGCACGCCGGTGTGACGGAAGTGGTTTTCTCACCAAACATTTAATTTTGAAAAGCTCTAAACAGCAGACAGAGGAGAGGGTTGGAATATATATGCATATACATTTACATGGCAGAAGAGAAAGCAAAAATATGGGCCACCGGCCTCTCGCTGATGAATATGCAGCCGATGGGGACGCGGGGGTAACGGGCCCTCATTCCCACTCGAGCCTGGATCCTCTCTCCGCCGAGACGCCCGCAGAATTTATTGCCCATTTTAATCCCGCTCCCAGAATGAATTGGCAGCCAGACTTGACTGATAGGTCCCCACCGTGTATTCGATTTGCATATCCCGGTGACAGAATAACAAGAGAATTCCATATGTAGTTTTAATTTGTGGTTTAGAGTGTTTTTGAACAAAACACCCTGCATCTCTGTCCTCACAGAGCCGTGAGGGGAGCCGTGGGGGCTCTGGCCGGGGACATTCTTGGAGAAGAATGACAGGAGGAGGGGGAAGAGGAGGAAGGTGAAGGGCCCAGCACCTCAGCCCCCTCATGGGGCTCCTCCTTTTCCAGCTCTGCCCTCCATCCTCATGTAAAGCAGGAATGGGGGCCACGGTTGTCTCTGTGGCCTTCTGCCCCAACGTCTGAGGGAGAGCCCTGCTCTCCCTGGGCAGAGATGGGGTCCACCTGGAGCCTGCTGGACGGAGAATCCCAGACATGATCCCATGTGTGGTGTTTTCCTGCTGTCGGCAACCAATTGCCCAGCAGAGAGGACCTGGAACCACCGTGGGCTCCCTGGCCCGGTCCTTCTGGGGCCCACCTGAGAGTCTGCCATGGTCCCGGCCAGAATCCTTTCCCATGCTGAGGCTCCTCCCGGGGCACAGTGGGCAGAGGACCGGGACTCCCCTAACCTGCCCCAACTTCAGACTAACTTCAACTCTCCAGCTGTGACTGGACAGTTGGCGGTCAGGTCTCTGGACTGGTCATTCAAGAGCCAAGCCGCGGCTCGCGCCAACCAGCTCCCCATAGCCTCAGCCCACATAGTCCCATCCCACCGGGTCCCTCGTGGCCGTGGGCAACCCAAGGCTCTGCTGCCCCTGGCAAGCCTTGCAGCCTCCCGTGCCCTACCTGCTGAGACCCACCTCTCACAGATTGCTGGGGTTTGCCCAATGCAGCCCATTGTCCCTCCCAGCCTTTCACACAGTGGGCTTGGGGGAACCCCTGAATTACGACACCCACCCTGCTGGTCTTTTCTGCCTGAAAACAGCCTTTCTGGTACTGAGGATCTGAGAAAATAAGTCTCCCAGGGCTAGAAATAGCCATGGCGTTTGTACAGCCTGCGCTGGGGCAGAGGACATGGGGAGGACTTTTTGGAGGAGGTGGGATTTTACCATCATGGGCTTTGACTGTGGGAAGAGCTGTGTTGTGACAGATTCCGGTCCAGGGGAACAGTGTAAGCAAGGGATGGAGGCAGGAGAGTCAAGAGCCAGGAACAGTCAGCAGATAGGCTTGGTAGCAGTGAAGGGAGCAAGCTGGGAGTAGCAGGTAGGGTGAGTTGATCTGTATTAAGCTGGGGGGAGGTGGGGGAGGGATCCAGGAAGAGACTGGAAGCCGTCCAGAAGGAGTTTTGGCTTGACATGGAAGATGAGAATCGACGCTGGGGTTTTGAGGCGTGGGGAGATGTGCTGAGCAGCACTTCATTCATTCATCCAATCGTCTTTATTGAGCACTTACTGAGAGCAAAGCACTTTACTATGAGCTTGGGAGAGTACAGTAATAATTATAATAATAGTATTTGTTAAGTGCTTACTATGTGCAAAGCACTGTTTTAAGGGAAGAGGGGATACAGGGTTATCAGGTTGTCCCACATGGGGCTCAAAGTCTTAATCCCCATTTTACAGATGAGGGAACTGAGGCCCAGAGAAGTGAAGTGACTTGGCCAAAGTCACACAGCTGACAAGTGGCAGAGCAGGGATTGGAACCCATGATCCCTGACTCCTGAGCCTGTGCCCTTTCCACTGAGCCACACTGTTTAAATGACAACAAAATGATCTGGGCAGGTGGAGAGAGGCCAGAGGCAGGGAGACCAGAGAGGAGGCTGCTCCAATAGTCTAGTCGGATTGTGACGAGAGCTTGGAGCAGGGCAGTAGCTGTTTGGGTGACAAGAAGAGTCTGCCTTTTAGTAAAAACTGGCAGGATTTGGCAGTAGGTTGAATATGAGAGTAGAAAGATAGGGAAGAGATGAAGATGACACCAAGGTTGCAGGCTTCTGGGACAGGGAAGGTGATGGTGTTCCCCATCAGTCATATATATGTTACGCGACCCCCCCGAACCAGACTGACCCCCCCACTTTTTCCTCTCCTACCTCCTTCCCCTCCCCACAGCATTTGTATATATTTGTACAGATTTGTTACTCTATTTATTTTACTTGCACATATTTACTATTCTATTTATTTTGTTAATGATGTGCATATAGCTATAATTCTATTATTTCTGACGATTTTGACCCCTGTCCATATCATCATCATCATCAATCGTATTTATTGAGCGCTTACTATGTGCAGAGCACTGTACTAAGTGCTTGGGAAGTACAAATTGGCAACATACAGAGACAGTCCGTACCCAACAGTGGGCTCACAGTCTAAAAGGGGGAGACAGAGAACAAAACCAAACATACTAACAAAATAAAATAAATAGAATAGATATGTACAAATTAAATAAATAAATAAATAGAGTAAAAAATATGTACAAACATATATACGTATATACAGGTGCTGTGGGGAAGGGAAGGAGGTAAGATGGGGGGGTGGAGAGGGGGACGAGGGGGAGAGGAAGGAAGGGGCTCAGTCTGGGAAGGCCTCCTGGAGGAGGTGAGCTCTCAGCAGGGCCTTGAAGGGAGGAAGAGAGCTAGCTTGGCGGATGGGCAGAGGGAGGGCATTCCAGGCCCGGGGGATGACGTGGGCCGGGGGTCGATGGCGGGACAGGCGAGAGCGAGGTACGGTGAGGAGATCAGTGGTGGAGGAGCGGAGGGTGCAGACTGGGCTGTAGAAGGAGAGAAGGGAGGTGAGGTAGGAGGGGGCGAGGTCGTGGACAGCCTTGAAGCCCAGGGTGAGGAGTTTCTGCCTGATGCGCAGATTGATTGGTAGCCACAGAGATTTTTGAGGAGGGGAGTGATATGCCCAGAGCGTTTCTGGACAAAGATAATCCGGGCAGCAGCATGTAGTATGGATTGAAGTGGAGAGAGACACGAGGATGGGAGATCAGAGAGAAGGCTGATGCAGTCGTCCAGACGGGATAGGATGAGAGCTTGAATGAGCAGGGTAGCGGTTGGGATGGAGAGGACAGGGCGGATCTTGGCAATGTTGTGGAGCTGAGACCGGCAGGTTTTGGTGACGGCTTGGATGTGAGGGGTGAATGAGAGAGCGGAGTCGAGGATGACACCAAGGTTGCGGGCTTGTGAGACGGGAAGGATGGTAGTGCCGTCAACAGAGATGGGAAAGTCAGGGAGAGGACAAGGTTTGGGAGGGAAGACAAGGATTTCAGTCTTCGACATGTTGAGCTTTAGGTGGCGGGCAGACATCCAGATGGAGATGTCCTGAAGGCAGGAGGAGATGCGAGCCTGGAGAGAGGGGGAGAGAGCAGGGGCAGAGATGTAGATCTGGGTGTCATCAGCGTAGAGATGATAGTTGAAGCCGTGGGAGCGAATGAGGTCACCAAGGGAGTGCATGTAGATCGAGAACAGAAGGGGACCAAGCACTGAATCTTGGGGAACCCCCACAGTAAGAGAATGGGAAGGGGAGGAGGAGCCTGCAAAAGAGACTGAGAAAGAACGACCGGAGAGGTAAGAGGAGAACCAGGAGAGGACGGAGTCTGTGAAGCCAAGGTCAAATAGCGTATTGAGAAGAAGGGGGTGTTCCACAGTGTCAAAGGCAGCTGAGAGGTTGAGGAGGATTAGGACAGAGTAGGAGCCATTGGATTTGGCAAGCAGGAGGTCATTGATGACCTTTGAGAGGGCAGTTTCTGTGGAATGTAGGGGACGGAAGCCAGACTGGAGGGGGTCGAGGAGAGAGTTGTTGAGGAATTCTAGGCAGCGAGTGTAGACAACTCGTTCCATATGTTTTGTTTTGTTGTCTGTCTCCCCCTTCTAGACTGTGAGCCCGTTGCTGGGTAGAGACCGTCTCTATATGTTGCCGACTTGTACTTCCCAAGCACTTAGTACAGTGCTCTGCACAGAGTAAGCGCTCAATAAATATGATTGAATGAATGAATGAATATATTAAGCGCCTGCTCTGTGCAGAGCACTGTACTTAGCACTTGGAAAAGGACAATATAATAGGATCACTGCTCTTAAAGAGCTTGCAGTCTGATGGGGGAGACCCAGGCTGAAATCATTTACAGATAGATGAAAGACAAAAAGTGAGTATGTGTATTATTTAGTGCTGAAGTGGTCAAGTACGAAGTACTAAAGTGCCACAGCATTAGTATTTTTTGTTGATTTTTCATTGGGTTTTTTTTATGGTACTTGTTAAGCACTGGGGTAGATGCAAGTTTATCAGACTGGATAGAGTCCCTGTCCGAGAGTGGCTCACAGTCCCAGTTGGGTGAGCAGGGGGGGATTTTATCCCCATTTTTTTGTTGTTGTTGTTGTTATTTATTATTATTATTAATGATGATATTAATAATAATAGTGGCATTTGCTACACACTTACTGTGTGCCAAGCACAGTAGTAAGCACTGGAGTAGATACAAGATCATCAGGTCCCACATGGGGCTCACAGTCTAAATAGGAGGGAGAACAGGTATCGAATCCTCCGTTTTGCAGATAAGGGAACTGAGGCACAGAGAAAAGCGACTTTCCCAAGGTAACGCAGCAACCAATTGGCAGAGCTGGGATTAGAGCCCAGTTCTTCTGTCTCCAGAACCGTGTTCCTTAGAGATGAGGTAACTGAGGCTCAGAGAAGTTGAGAAACTTGCCCAAAGTCACACAGCAACCAATTGGCAGAGGCAGAAGTAGAGCCCAGATCCTCCAGTTCCCAGGTCCTGTTGAGCATGTGCTGTGTGCAGAGCACTGTACTAAGCGCTTGGAAAGTACAATTCAGCAATAAAGAGAAACAATCCCTGCCTACAACGGGCTTAAAGTCTAGAAGGGGGGAGACGGACATCAAAACAAGAAAACAGCTATCAGTAACATCAGTATAAGTAAATAGAATTATAGATATACACACATCAAAACAGGTAAACAGGCATTAATATAAATAAAGAGAATTATAGATATGTACATATATACACAGGTGCTGTGGAGGGGGAGGGTAGAGGAAAGGGAGCGAGTCAGGGCGATGGAGAGGGGGAGCTGAGGAAAAGGGGGCTTAGTCTGGGAAAGCCTCTTGGAGGAGATGAGCCTTCAGTAGGGCTTTGAATGGGGGAAGTGTGATTGTTTGGTGGATGTGAGGAGGGAGGGCATTCCAGGCCGGAGGTAGGACGTGGGCCGGGGTCGATGGCGGGACAGGCGAGAATGAGGCCCAATGAGAAGGTTAGCACTGGAGGAACAGAGTGTGTGAGCTGGGATGGAGAAGCAGAGAAGGAAGGTGAGGTAGGAGGGGGCAAGGTGATGGAGAGCTTTGAAGCCAATAGTGAGGAGTTTTTGCTTGCTATGGAGATTGATAGGCAACCACTGGAGATTTTTGAGGACTGGGGAGTGACATGCCCAGAACGTTTCTGTAGAAAGATAATCTGGGCAGCAGAGTGAAGTATAGCCTGAGGTGGGGAGAGACAGGAGGTTGGGAGGTCAGAGAGGAGGCTGACTCACTAATTCAGTCAGGATAGGATGAGTGATTATACTAACGTGGTAGTGGTTTGGATGGAGAGGAAAGGGCGGATCTTGGCGATGTTGTGAAGGTGACACCGGCAGGTTTCAGTGACGGATTGGATGTGTGCGGTGAATGAGAGAGGGGAGTCAAGGATGATACCAAAGTTGTGGACTTGTGAGACGGTAAGGATGGTAGTGCCGTCCACAGTGACGGGAAAGTCAAGAAGACAGCGTTTAGGAGGGAAGGTAAGGAGCTCAGTCTTGGACATGTTGAGTTTTAGGTGGCGGGAGGACATCCAGGCAGAGATGTCTAGTGGATATAGCACTACCTCCTACCTCACCTCCCTTCTCTCCTTCTCCAGCCCAGCCCGCACCCTCCACTCCTGTGCCACTAATCTCTCCTCCCCGTGCCTCATTCTCACCTGTCCCGCCGTCGACCCCCGGCCCACGTCATCCCCCTGGCCCTGAATGCCCTCCCTCTGCCCATCCGCCAAGCTAGCTCTCTTCCTCCCTTCAAGGCCCTACTGAGAGCTCACCTCCTCCAGGAGGCCTTCCCAGACTGAGCCCCCTCCTTCCTCTCCCCCTCGTCCCCCTCTCTATCCCCCCGTCTTACCTCTTTCCCTTCCCCACAGCACCTGTATATATGTATATATGTTTGTACATATTTATTACTCCATATATTTATTTTACTTGTACATATCTATTGTATTTATTTTATTTTGTTAATATGTTTGGTTTTGTTCTCTGTCTCCCCCTTCTAGACTGTGAGTCCACTGTTGGGTAGGGACTGTCTCTATATGTTGCCAACTTGTACTTCCCAAGCGCTTAGTACAGTGCTGTGCACACAGTAAGCGCTCAATAAATACGATTGATTGATTGATTGATTATAGCACAGGCCTGGGAATCAGAAGGACCTGGGTTCAATCCCAGCTCTGCCACTTGTCTGCTGTGTGACCTTGGGCAAGTCACTTCACTTTTCAGTGACTCAGTTGCCTCATCTGTAAAATGGGGATTAAGACTGTGAGCCCCATATGGGACAAGGACTGTGTGTCCAGCCTGATTAGCTTGTATCTACCCCAGCACTTAGAGTGCTTAACAAATACCATCATCATTATTATTATTATTTTCATTATTATTATTTTGTTATCATTATTATTAGAGAAGCAGTGTGACTCAGTGGAAAGAGCTCAGGCTTGGGAGTCAGAGGTCATGGGTTCAGATTCCGGCTCCGCCAGTTGTCAACTTTGTGACTTTGGGCAAGCCACTTTCCACTGAGCCATGCTGCTTCTCGTATCCACCCCAGAGCATACTGCAGTGTTTGGCACGTAGTGAGTGCTTAAAAAACCCCCACATATCTATCGCACTGTCCCAAGCATGCAGTGCAGTATGCTGCACACAGTAGCCACTCAGTAAATGGCTGGCAACTTAGAGTCTCAAGTGCAGCAGCGTGGTGAAGTGGAGAGAGCATAGGCCTTTGAGTCAGAAGGTCATGGGTTCTAATCCCAGCTCTGGCGCTTGTCTGCGGTGTGACCTTGGGCAAGTCACTTCACTGCTGTGCCTCAGTTACGTCATCTGTAAAATGATGGATTAAGAATGTAAGCCCTAGGTGGGACAGGGACTGTGTCCAACCCGATTTGCTTGTATCTTCCCCAACATTTGGTACAGTGCCTGGCGCATAGTAAGCACTTAACAAGTAAAAATTAAAAAAAAAATGATGGTATTTGTTAAGCGCTTACTATGTGCAAAGCACTGTTCCAAGTGCTGGGGCGGGGGGATACAAGGTGATTAGGTTGTCCCTCTTGCGGCTTACGGTCTTAATCCCCATTTTGTAGGTGAGGGAACTGAGGCACAGAGAAGCGAAGTGACTTGCCCAAAGTCACACAGCTGACAAGTGGCGGAGCTGGGATTAGAACCCACGACCTGACTCCCAAGCCCGGGCTCTTTCCACTGAGCCACGCTGCTTCTCTGTACCACAATCATTATTATTATTATTATTATTATTATTATTATTGTTAGCTCTTCTGCCAGGCCTCTTGTCCCCTCCCCTTAGGCGCCCTCCTTCCCTTCCCTCTCCCATCTCCTGTCTACAGCCAGAAAGATGTCCAGCGGGGTGGGACTTTCTGTGGAAAGAACTGTGTGCCTCTTTCCGGCTGGCCTGGCTCCCTCCCTCTCTCCCTCCTTCCCCTCCCTCCCCCACTCCCCTCATGCCACTCCAGGGCCCTGTCCCTGGTTCAGTGGCCTCAACTCTAAGACCTGGCTCCCGTCTCCCTCTCCTCCTCCCCCGGCCCTGCCCCCTCCGACAACAGCTCTGACCTTGGAGGGCTTTCCTGGAAGTGCCGCCCGAGCTGGGACGGTGCCATGTTACATCAAGAAGGAGAGAAGCCAGCGGGCACAATTAGTAACTGTGCCCGGACTGGCGGCCAACCCCTGCCGCTGGCAGGTGAGGGTGGGCTGGGGGGTGATGGTAATTGATTGTGACTTCAATTGAGAAACAGGGGCCCACGTGGTCCTTTCCTCCAGGACGGGCCTGTCCGGTCCCGGGGGCACCTTGCGTAGCAGCCTGAGAGACCAGAAGGAACGAAAATGGCCCCAGGCCCCAAATTCAACCGCAGAGCAGGGGAACATGCAGCCCACTGACTCTTCCTGGCTTGGGAGCCTCCATCCAGGTCATCCCCAGGGCCGGCACCGAGGGGTGGAATCAGAGAGCGCGCCTGGCTCTGTGTTGGCTTCAATCAGTCAATCAATCCCATTTGTCGAGCATTTATTAAATGCAGAACATTGTACTAAGCGCTTGGGAAGAGTCGGTAGACACACTCCCGAACCACAACAAGCTCGCAGTCTAGAGGGGGAGACAGACATTAATATAAACCAGTTACAGATCTGGGCGTAAGGGCTTTGGGACAGAGGGAGGGATGGATAAAAGGTGTAAATCCAATTCTAAGACAACGCAGGAGAGAGTGGGAGAAGGGGAAATGGGGGCTTAGTTAGGGAAGGCCTCTTGGAGGAGGCATGCCTTCAATAGGGCTTTGAAGGTGGGGAGAATGATCATTTGTCGGCTATGAAAAGGCCTCTCTCCAGTCCAGTTCATAGTTCATTCTGCTGCCTGGCTCATTTTTCTACTAAAACGTTCAGGCCACGGTTTCCCTCTCTTCAGCAAGCTCCAGTGGTTGCCTATCCCCCTCCATGTCCAACAGAAACTCCTCACCATTGACTTTAAATCGCTCAATCACTTTGCCCCCTCCTACCTCACCTCGCTATTCTCGTACTACAACCCAGCCCTCACACTTCACTCCTCTACTGCTAACCTTCTCACTGTACCTCAGTCTCGTCTATCTTGCCGCTGACCTCTCGCCCGCACCCTGCCTCTGGCCTGAAACGCCCTCCCTCCGCATGTCCGACAGACAGTGACTCTCCCCTGCTTCATTCATTGTCATATTTATTGAGCGCTTACTGTGTGCTCTGTACTAAGCGCTTGGGAAGTGCAGCTTCCAAAGCCTTACGGAAGGCGCATCTCCTCCAAGTGGCCTTCTCTGCACACAGTAAGCGCTCAATAAATACGATTGAATGAATGAATGAATGAATGACTAAGCCCTCTTTTCTTTTTCTTCCACTCCCTTCTGCATCACCCTGACTTGCTGCCTTTATTCATCGGCCCCTCCAGCCCCACAGCACTAATGTACATACCTGTAATTTAGTTGTTTATATTAAGGTCTCTCTCCCCCTCTAGGCTGTAAGCTTGTTGTGGGCAGAGAATGTATCTGTTATACCCTCCCAAGTGCTTAGTAGAGTGCTCTGCACACAGTAAGTGCTCAATAAATGTGACTGACTAACCTCATCTGGCTGGGACTGACATGAGGGGCAGTCAGCTGTGTGAGGCGCTCACGGTGGGATGGTAGAGTGGGACAGACCAGGGGGCGGGCAGCAGCGGGTGAGAGTGGGATGCAGGCCTTCTCCTGGACCAGCTGCTGAGGACCCACAGGTACGGACCAGTCGTTCGAGTCTCAGAGCCCAGGAGAAACCAGCCCAGAGCCTCGCATCAGAGCCTCATGGTGGCTAAAAGCCAAGGCCTAGCTCGGGGCACTTTCCCCCAACCCAAGATGAAGGGCCTGTGCCCAGCGCAGTCATCATCATCAATCGTATTTATTGAGCACTTACTGTGTGCAGAGCACTGTACTAAGCGCTTGGGAAGTACAAGTTGGCAACATATAGAGACAGTCCCTACCCAACAGTGGGCTCACAGTCTAAAAGAAAATAATAATGGCATTTGTTAAGCGCTTACTGTGTGCAAAGCACTGTTCTAAGCGCAGGGTAGTTTACAAGGTGATCGGGTTGTCCCACTGGGGGCTCACAGTCTTCATCCCCATTTTACAGATGAGGTAACTGAGGCCCAGAGAAGTGAAGTGACTTGCCCAAAGTCACCCAGCTGACAATTGGTGGAGCCAGGGTTTGAACCCATGACCTCTGACTCCAAAGACCATGCTCTTTCCACTGAGCCACGCTGCTTCTCTAGCGCAGTCCCCACTGTGGCTGCCTAGAGAGTGGGATGCAGTGTGCCCAGACCCAAGCACTCCTGTGCCCTGTGATGTTCTACAGAGAAGGCCACACCACTGCCGCCCTCAGAGCAGGAGTCCACCCCGCCCAAGGAGCACCACCAGCATTTCTCTGTAAGAGGAGTTACATTGGGGCACTTTAGAGGCTAGAAACTCCAGCTCAGCAGCGACTGACATGTCCAACACCCAGGGGTAAGGGGGAGGGCTGCAATCCTCCAGGTCTGGAGGAGACCAGGCAGCATACACATACACACATCCTGTGTAAAGCTTAGCAAACCTCCAGGGGATCCTTAGAAGGAGGAAGTATGACCACCTGTGAACCGCCGGGTGACCGAGGAAATTCCCCTCCTTTCACAAGCTCCCCAGCTCCTCCCCTCTGAACTCCCTCTCTCTCCCTCTCTCTGTCTCTTCCTCTCTCTCTCTCCCCCTCTTTCACATCATTCCCCTTTGGTCCATCAGGCCCACCATCCTCCCCACTACCAGACATGCATCCAGGGCCACCGGCCAGCTGTAGCTGAGGAGGACAGTGGTCAGAGACCACGGAGAACATGGGATGAAGGGTGGTGAGAGACGTCTCCAGTGCTTCAGTCCTTGGCATTTGGGGGACCCAGTCTGATATGACAGGAGAAAAAACGTGATAGAGCACGGGCTTCCAAATCAGAAGGACCTGGGTTCTAATCCTGGCTCGGCCACGATCTTGGGCAAGTCACTTTACTACTATGCCTCAGTTGCCTCATTTGTAAATTGGGAATTAAGACTGTGAGCTCCATATGGAACAGGGACTGTGTCCAATCCAGGTACCCCAGCGCTTAGTACAGTGCCTGGCACATAGTAAGCCTTTAAAAATTCCATCATTATTATTAGTAGTAGTATTATCATTATTATTGCAATGTGGCGGGAAATCAACTTCATTTCCCGCACATCCCTGATCTGGCTACGTCCTCACCAGCGGCCCCAGCCGGAGCCTTGCATCCCGGCGTCAGGGGAGGAGGGTGCTGGTGGAGGGCTGGCACGGCAAAAGGCGTCTAATCCTGGTGATATATAAGGCGCCGGAGGGAGGCACAGCGGGCCCCACCCGCTTCCATCCTGCCAGGGCCGGTCACTCCTCCAGGGCTGGCCGCTCCGCCGGGACCGGCAAACGAGTTATTGCTCCAGATGAACCATCAGGGCTGATGGCGCCTTTCAGCCGCAGACTGATAACAACGGCAGAAATTGGATTGCTTGCTATTTATTTATTTTTTTAACTTCCGTCAGGGTCACTCCCCTAACAGGAAAACACCGGCAAACAGGCCGGTGGCGGGGCCTTCTCCTCCCTCCCAGCACGCGAGAGCAGGGGGTCACCATGGCTCATGTGACAGAGGATCCCATTCTGTGGGAGAAAGTGGGGCTGGGTCCTGCCTGTTAGTGGAGGCTTGGGCTATCAATCGCCCACCTGCTGGAAGGAAGAACATTTAGGAGTTTGGATGGGGTACACCCCCAACTCAGTCCCCGAAAAATACCCTCAAAATTGGATGGGTTTTCTAATTAACAAAAAATTGGAGATAATCCCCTCACTTCCATTGGCTGGATGACTGCCACCGTGGCTTTCCTAAACATGGGCTATTCCAAGAATGCAGACTTGCTGTGCCGCTCATTCCAGGGGCGTAAATGAGTTAGAGAGAGAAGGATATCGAGGATGGCATGGGTGGGTTGGAAAGGTGAAGAGGATTATTCAAAGAAAGCTTCCTGGAGGAGGAGGCCAGAGTCTCCAGCGAAGGTGAAATGGATGGGAAGTGGCAGTTTGCTGTTCTTGTGCCGTGCCCTTGAGTGTATTGGCTTTTTCGGGCTGGGTTTCCGGGGCGGAGACCTCCTAGCACCTAACCCCAGTTTCTCTTGTCCAGTTCCAGGAGGAACAGCACAAGCGCGAAGCCGAGGAACGGCGCCGGTTCCCCCTGGAGCAGCGGCTGAAAGAGCACATCATCGGCCAGGAGAGCGCCATAGCAACCGTGGGAGCAGGTAGGTGCCCCCCGGCGTGGAGAGCCGGGCCAGGCCTAACCCGTTGCCCCTGGGGCAGGGGGACGAATAGGGTATGAATGGACTGATGGATTTGAGAGTGGGCAGGCCCGATCCAGAAGAGCTTCCTGGAGGAGGAGGAGGGCTGGAGCTGGTTTGAGAGAGAGGACCAAGACATGCCAGAGGAGACAGGGACAAGGAGCATCACCAGCGTCACCTACCCAATCCCACTACTTCCCAGCATTTCCTGCTTCCCCTTCTATCCATCCGTTTCCCCCAAACTCTTCCTTCCCTTCTCCTGGAAGGCCCCACATTCATCCCGCGTGAGAAGCCGCATGGCGTGGAAAGAGCACGGACTTAGGAGTCAGAGGTCATGGGTTCTAATCCTGGCTCCGCCTTTGATCAGCTGTGTGACTTTGGACTAGTCACTTGATTTCTCTGTGTCTCAGTTCCCTCATCTGTAGAACGGGGATTAAGACTGTGAGCCCCATGTGGGACAACCTGATTACCGTGTACCTACCGCAGCGCATAGAACAGTGCTCGGCACAAAGTAAACGCTTACCAAATTCCAACATTATTATCCAGGAGGGAGGGATGGCTGGAGGGGTGAGGTCTTCTCTCCTGGCCAAACCCAACAGGTGAACAAAACATGCTCCGGAGTAGAGACCATCTCTCTCCCTCCCTTGTTCCTCAGAGGAAGGGATAGCTGCTCCACAGAGTCTTGTCTATCATGTGGTAGTGGAACTAAAGATTTCAGAAGCCAGTAGCATGGGAGCAAACTCCACGGAGGCCGAGGAAAGCTATCTGGGTGGTCTGTTCCAGGATCTGAACCGGGGAGAGGGTGCACTCCCCTGCCTGGGCTGTTATCCAGAAGAGGCCCCATTAGATCGGTTTCCCTCCCCTGAGGACAGAGCGTCTGCCCACCCAACCCCTCATCGGGCCTGTGATGTGCCACTGGGAGCCCTAATTGGGGAGCATGGCGAAGGAAGAGAGAGGGCAGCAAGGGCGTGCACTAACAGCTGCCAAGGCCAGAAAAAAGTCTCAGACTTCGCTTTGCGGCCTTGGGCCAATTTGTGGCTAAAATTGTGTGTCTGCCTCCCTGCTGGGAGGTCAGAGACCAGGATTTATGGCCTGCAACTCATTCTGTGAGGACATCAGATCGTATCCCATTCTGGTCAGTGCCTCTGTGGGCCAGCCCCGGGGTCCATCCAGCCTCTCAAGCCAGTCCGAGGTGTGTTTATTGAGCGCTTGCTGAGGGCCCGGGACCGTTCCAGACCTTTGCTTGTGTCTGACATAGCCCCAAGAATTTTGCAGGAGCCCTGAGTCGGTTTCTCTACTGACCCAGCATTGGCTGCTTGTCTATGGATCGATCCAAAACCCTTTGGAACCGGTTGGTGTTCTTGGCCACACAACTTCCTATGGGGGCAAATTCCTTGGATTTGGGTGTCTTCGATTGTTGTTCAAAAGCAGCGTGCCCTAATGCAAAGAGCATGGGCCTGAGGGCCAAGGGACCTGGACTCTAATTCTGGTTTTGCCCTGACTTGCTGTGTGAGCTGGAGCAAGTCAGGCAACGTCTCTGTGCCTCAGTTTCCTCATCTGTAAAATGGAAATTTAATATCTGTTCTCTCCCTGAAACTGTGTGCCCCAAGTGGGACAGAGACAGTGTCCAACCTCACTATCTTGTACCTACCCCAGCGTGTAGTACAGTGTTTTCCAAATAGTAGCAGCATGAGAAGCAGCGTGGCTCAGTGGAAAGAGCACGGACTTTGAAGTCAACGGTCATGGGTTCAAATCCTGGCTCCGCCATTTGTCAGCTGTGTGACTTTGGGCAAGTCACTTCACTTCTCTGTGCCTCAGTTATGTCACCTGTAAAATGGAGATGAAGACTGTGAGCCCCCCGTGGGACAACCTGATCACCTTGTAACCTCCCCAGTGCTTAGAATAGTGCTTTGCACATAGGAAGTGCTTAATAAATGCCATTATTAGTAGTAGTAGTAAATATTTAAATATCATTATTATCATTGTTATTATTATCTCCATATAATAATAATAATAATAATTGACATTTGTTAAGCGCTTACTATGTGCAAAGCACTGTTCTAAGCGCTGGGGAGGATACAGGGTGATCAGGTTGTCCCACGTGGGGCTCACAGTCTTAATCCCCATTTTACAGATGAGGTAACTGAGGCACAGAGAAGTTAAGTGACTTGCCCGAGATCACACAGCAGATGTGGCGGAGTCAGGATTCAAACCCATGACCTCTGACCCCAAAGCCCATGCTCTTTCCACTGAGCCACACTGCTTCTCCATGATATCATTATCATCTTTAGGAATAAATGCTCCTACATTCACCCAGTGCCAGGAAGCGATGGGGCAGATCTGTTGGATAGGGACTGTCTCTATATGTTGCCGACTTGTACTTCCCAAGTGCTTACTACAGTGCTCTGCACACAGTAAGCGCTCAATATGTACGATTGAATGAATGAATCTGTTCAGACTGTTAGAAGGGGCATAGTGGAGGGTGGGGCCAGGAGACCTGGGCCATTGTGCCCAGACAGAGAAGCAGTGGCACTTGGATAATGGCGATCCCCTTCAACCATCCTCTGAGCATGTCAGGGCAGTCAGCAGAGCCAAGGAGGGCAGCGGCCAGTGGCAGATAGCCCCTCTGGCCAGTTGAGATTTCCAGGCACGACAAGGCTGAGATGTTTGCAGAGTCGGGGTGCCACAGATATGTCAAGAGATTTCCAAGTCTCCACCACCATCATCATCACCATCTTCCAGGGGAAGGCGAAAGAACAGACCGTGGCCACTGTTAGGAGCCACCCCCCTCCCCACCCCCGCCTCTTATGTCCACCATGGAAGGGATCGATAGCCGCCACCACTCTTTTCAGCTGCCTTTTCTTCTTGGAGGGCCACTGGGCACTGGGTACCCCACACTGGCGGACTTGGGAGTCAATAAACTGCCTGCCCCATCCTGGGCATTCTCAAAAGCGATAGCCCATTCTGGTAGAACCGCTTCACCTGGGTGGGAGAAGTCAGGGGCAGCAGCGGAGAGTAAGACAGGACAATTTCAGAGGCAGGTGGACTCAGCCAAGGTGGCAGCACCGGCCTGCGCGTGGGCTTCTCCATCAGTGGCGTAAACCCAGTGTCCCCTGTTGGCTGGAAGGAAGCTGATGCCCAACTAACTCCCCCTGGGCCGGGATAGAGCATCTAATGAGAAACAGGGAGAAGCAGCATGGCCCAGTGGCAAGAGCACAGGCCTGGAGGTCGGAAGGACCTGGGTTCTAATCCCGGCTCCACCGCTTGTCTGCTGTGTGACCTAGGGTGAGACACTTGACTTCTCTGTGCCTGTTACCTCATCTGTAAAATGGGGATTAAGACTGTGAGCCCTCTGTGGGACAGGGATTGGGTCCAACCTGTTTATCTTGTATCTAACCCAGCACATGGTACAGTGCCTGGCTCAAAGTAGGTGCTTAACAAATACCGTAAGAAAAAAAATAAAACACAGTGGCTCTTGCCCAAGGCCAGCTGTCAGACTAGAGCCCCTGGGCAAGAAGCATTCATTCAGTCATATTTATTGAGCACTTACTGTGTGCAGAGCACTGTACTAAGCGCTTGGGAAGTACAAGTTTTCAGTGAGTGCTTCTACCTTCCTTACTGCTCCCTCCACCAACACAAACACACACTCTCTCTGTCTCTCCCTCTGTCTCTTTCTCTCTCCCTCTGTCTCTTTCTCTCTCTCTTCCAAAGTCAATCCTGTGTTCCAGGAGGGCCATGCAGAGGTGAGGATGGGTATATGGCAACTTCAAAGAGCTGGGTCCTTGGGCAGCCACCTGCCCCAACAGCTGCCTACCCTGCTTTCCTGGACAGAGCCGGTTGGCCATGAGACTTCTGCATCCTCCCGCATCTTGGGTGGTCCCAGAGTCACCAGGCCCAAGGGCTGGTTGCTTCCTAAGCCTTCTAGCCCACTCCCCTCCCTGATCTCCTCCCTCAACCTCAGGCTCTGCGGCAGAGACCTGGCTTCGGCCGCCCAAGAGGAGTCACCGGTCCTGGGCAGCTTGGACCTCCTGACGGTCTGGGTCGGGGAGAGGGGCAGTCAGCCCTCACCCCCAGCCCCTCTTCCTATGGGAGTCCTCCTGCTTTTTTTTTTCTTAAGTGGTATTTGTTAAGTGCTAACCATATGCTAGACACTTTACTAGGTACTGCACAGCTACTGTACTTGAAACAGCATGGCTTTAGTGGATAGAGCACGGGCCTGAGAGATAGAAGGTCATGGGTTCTAATCTCTGCTCTGCCACATGTCTACTGTGTGACCTTGGGGAAGTCACTTCACTTCTCTGAGCCTGTTACCTCTTCTGTAAAATGGGGATTAAGAGTGTGAGCCCTATGTGGGATGGGGACTGCGTCCAACCCAACTACCTTGTAACTACCCCAGCGCTTTGAACAGTGCCCGGCACATAGAAAGCGCTTACCAAGTACCATAATTAGTACTACTAAGCGCTGGAGTGGATACAAGCAAATCGGGTTGGGCACAGTTCCCATCCAATGTGGGGTTCACGCTCTTAATTCCCATTTTACAGATGAGGGAACTGAGGCACAGAGAAGTGAAGTGACTTGCCCAAGGCCACGCAGCGGACAGGTGACAGAAGCAGGATTAGAAACCATGACCTCCTGCTTCCCAGGCCCTTGCTCTAGCCACTACGCCTTGTACTGGGAGAGGTACGAGCTAGTCGGGTTGGACACCGGCCGTGTCCCACATGGAGTGCTCAGTCTTAGTCCTCATTTTACAAATGAGGGGACTGAGACGGAGGGATTAAGTGATTTGGCTAAGGTCACACAGCAGACCATGGCAGAGCTAGGGTTAGAGCCCAAGTGGTCTTGGGGCCCCGGGCCCATGCTCTACTCGCTAGGCCCTGCTTAGAGTCGCTGTTGGGCGGCCCGGGGCCAGCGAAGCCTTCCCCCAGCCTCCACCACTCCCAAGCTCCTCAGCCTCCCCAAGAGCCCCGAGCCGCCCTCGAGACGGCCACAGAGCCACCAGGGCCAGTCCTTAGGTTACCGCTCCGGGAAGGGCTTGGGTCGGTCGGGCCGGGCAACGGCACTGTGGGGCTCCGAGCCAGCAGCGGGAGCGCACAGGCAGAGGCCATGGCTGCGGTCAGCCTCCGAGGCAGCTCCCCGCCCGCCCGCGCCCCCAGCCAGACGTTGGCAGTGCTCATTGCCCTCCCTTTCCTCCTCTCCCCCCAACCCTGCATTCATTCATTCAATCATTCATTCATTCAATCGTATTTATTGAGCGCTTACTGTGTGCAGAGCACTGTACTAAGCGCTTGGGAAGCACAAGTCGGCAACACATAGAGACGGTCCCTACTCAACAGAGGGCTCACAGTCTAGATGGGGGAGACAGACAGCAAGACAAAGCATGTTAACAAAATAAATAGAATAAATATGTACAAATAAAATAGAGTAGTAAATACGTACAAACATATATACATATAGACAGGTGCTGTGGGGGGGAAGGAGGTAAGGCGGGGGGATGGGGAGGGAGAGGAAGGAGGGGGCTCAGTCTGGGAAGGCCTCCTGGAGGAGGTGAGCTCTCAGTAGGGCTTTGAAGGGAGGAAGAGAGCTAGCTTGGCGGATGTGCGGAGGGAGGGCATTCCGGGCCAGGGGGAGGATGTGGGCCGGGGGTCGACGGCGGGACGGGCGAGAATGAGGATAGTGCTCCGCTCACAGTAAGCGCTCAATCATTCATTCATTCATTCATTCAATTGTACTTATTGAGCGCCTACTGTGTGCAGAGCACTGTACCAAGTGCCTGGGAAGCACAGGTTGGCAACATATAGACACAGTCCCCACCCAACAGTGGGGCCATGGCGCCAGCCATTTGATTGTCAAATCCTTCCTGCCCGAGGGCCTTTCCCCTCTCCCCAGGACCCTCTGCGGTTGCAACCAGTTTTGTCATGAGGATTGCCCCCTCTGACTGCTGCACATCAAGGAAGCAGCCTGGTCTGGTGGAAAAAGCACAGGCCTGGGAACCAGAGGACCCAAGTTCTAATCCGAGCTCCTCTACTTACCTGCTGTGTGACCTTGGGCAAGTGACTTCACTTCTGTGCCTCATTTCTCTCATCTGCAAAAAGGGGATTCAGTACCTGGGCACCTTCCTCCTTAGTGTGTGAGCCCCATGTAAAAATAATAGTAATGATTATGGTATTCCTAAAGCGCTTACTATGTTGCCAGGCACTGTACTAAGCACTGGGGTAGATACAAGCAAATCGGGTTGGACGCAGTCCCTTTCCCACATGGGGCTCACATTCTCAAGCCCCATTTTACAGATGAGGGAACTGAGGCGCACAAGAGAAGTGAAGTCACTTGCCCAAGGTCACCCAGCAGACCAGTGGCTGAGCCAGGATTAGTACCCGTGACCTTCCAACTCCCAGGCCCGGGCTCTCTCCACTACGCCACTATGCCTCGCTGCTTCTCCTCGCCACCCATGTGGACCCAATTATCTTGTATCCACCCCAGCCCTTAGTGTAGTGCTTGGCACATAGTAAACGCTTATGCCACAGGTATTCCATGGCCAATGTGCCTCTTGTGTCCCGTTTCTAAAAATCTGCCATACCCAGGACAGCCCCCCTCAGCAGGGGAAGAGACCACCTTCTGCAGGGAAGCAGAAAGGGAGTGTTGTTTCAGTCCAAGGTGGGGAAACTGAGGCCCCGGCTGACCCTACAGTCAGAGAGATGAGTGGCAGCTGGGCCATCCATGCAAGTGTAGAAAGGCAAGAAGCAGCACGGTCCAGTGGATAGAACACAGGCCTAAGAGTCAGAAGGACCTGAATCCTGGCTCCAGCACTTGTCATCTCTGTGGCCTTGAGCAGGTCACTTCCCTTCTCTATGACTCAGTCTCCTCATCTGTGAAATGAGGATAAAGAAACTGAGCCTCAGTGGGATTTGGACTGTGCACAACCTAATTAGCTTATAGCTACATAATAAGCACTTAACAAATGCCATTTTTTAAAAACAGTGGAGGACTGGGGAATTATTGTGCCTGGGAGGAGGGCTTTGGGGGGCTGGTCTGCAGGACCCCTGAGTTTGGGCAGCTGAGCCACAAGGTAACCCCGGCCCTTTTGGCTGTTCCAGCTCTGTCCCGATCTCAATTCTCCAGACCCACTGGTTTCAGTGAAGCCCCCGCCCCACTGGAGCTCTGCTGGGCTGTGGTGTCCAGATCGCACGCACTCGAGCCACATTACAATCAGCCCAGGAAAAGACACCCTTAGATGCCCTCGGCAGAGGAGGAGGTCCGGGACCTCTCCGTGGCCTTGTTGGATGGGCGCACACCAAAGCTTTCAGCTGGGGAGCTGAACCCCCACTTCACTACATCGCCTGAACCAGGGCTACAGTGTGGGTTCGGCACAGCTGAAATGCTAGCCACAGAATTTTTATTCATTCAGTCATATTTATTGAGCGCTTATTGTGGGCAGAGCACTGTACTAAGCGCTTGGGAAGTATAAGTCGGCAACATATAGAGACGGTCCCTACCCAACAACAGACTTACTATTGCTCTTATATTTAGTATTTATCCTTGCCTTCACATTCTTAACTAGAGCATATTCGTCAGCCTGTGTCTGTCTGCCTGTCTGTCTCCCCCATTAGACTTTTAGCTCCTCAGAGGCAAGGGTTGATGTTTTTTCATCTTCCCAAAGTACCCAGTATAGAGCTCTGCCCCTAGTAGGTGACTAATGTAGAGCTCTGCCCAAAGTAGACACCCAGTACGGAGCTCTGCCCACAGTCGGCCCCTGCACACCGGGACTGGATGGTGATACCAAGCCAGGCGGAGGGCAGTGTGGCCCACTTAATAGAACAGAGTATTTAGAGGTGAGGGGCCAGAGCAGCCATGGGGAAGAGGTGTTGCCATGGTACTCTTGAGGGAGGGTATTTTCGGAGTCCCAGACCGTACGCTCCCACGCTTCCTGATAGCTGGGTCTTCTGGGCATTGAGCAGAAGCGACTTTATCTCTCTCCCTCTGTCTGTCTGTCTGTCTCTCTCTCTCTCTCTCCTCTCCCTCTTTCCCTCTCTCTCTCTCTCCCTCTCTCTCCCTCTTTCCCTCTCTCCCTCTCTCTCCCTCCTGGGCCAGGGGCCAATCCAACCCTGAGTCCCGGATGATAGGAGATGATGGGTCCCCCTCTAGAATGTAAACTCACTGTGGGCAGAGAATGGGTTTACCAACTCTCTTGTGCTCTCCCAAGTGCTTAGTATAGTGCTCTGCACTTAGTAAGTGCTCAATAAATTCACTCATTCAATTGTATTTATTGAGCACTTACTATGTGCAGAGCACTATACTGAGCACTTGGGAAGTACAAGTCGGCAACATCTAGAGACGTTCTCTACCCAACAACAGGCTCACAGTCTAGAAGGGGGAGACAGACAACAAAACAAAACATGTGGACAGGTGTCAAGTTGTCATAACAGATACCATCGGTAACGATGATGGGTCAAAAGGCCACCATGCAGGTTGATGGCAGCCTCGTGTGCCGTCCCTAGGGCTGGTCTCTACCCATCTGGGGCTGGCAACAATCAATCAATAAATCAATCGTATTTATTGAGCGCTTACTGTGTGCAGAGCACTGTACTAAGCGCTTGGGAAGTACAAGTTGTCAACATATAGAGACGGTCCCTACCCAACAGTGGGCTCACAGTCTAAAAGAGTGGGCTCACATTCTAAAAGAGTGGGCTCTTAGGCTCCTGCCCATGGGCTCCCAGGCTCCCGGGTGGAGCTGGGACATAGGGCAGGCAGGCAGCTGATGTTGGTGGCACCGGCCGGGCACCTCCCGGTGCCCTGACGGTGGGCAACTGGAGAAGCGCCGCGGAATGAATTGATTTGATAAATGGACATTTATTACACTCACAAATTGGCTGAAACCAATTTTGGTCACATCAACCCCTGATAACTGCTAGGGTATTGATTTGTGTAAAGTAATACAGTGAATTTATCAGTTCAATCCCCAGCTGAAGGGCCTCTCTGAGACCCAGCCGCACAGTTACAGCGCGCGAGATGGAGGAAATAAAGCAGGACTTGGGAGGCAGAGCTGGAAACGGGCCCCCCCCCCCAGCCTTGGCGGCCAAAGGCCCACCCCCCACCCCCACCCCCACTACCTTCCTCCAGCTTCCAAAACGCCTTTTCTTTCCCCCCGTGTGCCTGGTGTCCCTGGGGGGATTCAGACAGGGAACAATCCTCTGGGCAGCCCCGGAGCCCGGCAGATCCACGGAGTAGATGTCCCCTATCCAGACTCCTCTGCCAACCGCCCAGCAGCCAGGGCCCTGAGGTCCCAAAAGCCCTGAACCCTCAAGCCACCACCCCCCCATCAGCCAGGAGCAGGTGGCACCAAGCCCCCAGGCGGGACAGACCTCTGCCCCACAACTTTCCCCCCAACCACGTCCTGCCCTGCTGCTTTCTTGCTCCCTCCTTCTCTCCGCATCCTTCACCCGGCCTGCCTGGAGCTGTCCACTCTCCTCTATCCTAGAAGGTGCCATGGACTGGAATTCTCCGGCCTGCTTCACGCAGCCCAGGCTGAATTTGACCACTTGCCCTCCCAGGCCCCACTGAGCCCAGTCGGGCTCATTCCTCCACCCGGAGCCCCCCGAGGGCTCTCCCCTGAGGCCGGGTCACGTGGCCCGAGAGGCTTTTCTTTTAAAGAGCTGCTGCTGAGGGAGACGAGGTTCACACACACAAATGAATTGAAAACATCCCTCTACCGCGGCGCTCTACTCCAAACGAGACCCCAGACGGCTCCACCCTGCAGAATCCCCAGCCTCCCCAAGTCAGGTTCACACTCAGGCTTTGCCCTCCCTCGGGTCCCGCCAGGGATGCCAGTTTGCCCGGCGGCCTCCAGCCCCATTACTGCCTCCTCCGTAGTCAGGGCCGGACCAAGGCTGGGGCTTTGAGCAGGGTACCGGCAACCCAATTAGGTTGCTCTTCCCAATGGGGGTGAAGCCAGGCAAATGAGTGTCTTCCAACACCCCATTGTTTCTATCTGCCCACTTCCACCAGTAGATTGTAGCTTCTTGAGGGCCGGGAATGCTTGCCTTGCTTCTGTGGTACCCAGTGCTCAGTAGGCACTTAAGCTAGGTTGATGATGGGTTATTAATAACAATAATAATTATTGTGGTATCTGTTAAGCGGTTACTGTGTGCCAGGCACTGTACTGAGCACTGGAGTAGATACAAGATGATCAGGTTACACATGGGGCTCACAGTCTAAGGAGGAGGGAGAACAGGTATTGCATCTCCGTTTTGCAGTTGAGGAAACTGATACCTAAGGAAGTTGAGTGACTTGCCCACGGTCACACGGCGGAGCTGGGATTAGAACCCAGGGTCCCCTGACCACCAGGCCTTTGCTTTTTCTATTGGGCACACTGCTTCTCATGCTTTGCTCACCAAGAACAGGAAGGAACGGGCTTAAATCGCAGCAGGTGGAATTTAGGTTGGACCAAGAGAAGAATTTCCTGATGGTCAGGATCGTGAGACTTGGAAATACATTTGTGAGGTTGCTGGCGATAGGGGAGTGGGCTTCTGGATCTCCCGGCCGCCCCCCAGGATCTGAACACAGGAAATCAGGGGGAATGCCGGTCACCCACCTAGGATGTGGCACCCCAGACCATAATGCTTCCCCCACTGCAAGCAGCAACCTTAGAGACAGTCAGGCTCATGACCCCTCTCCTGGGTCCAAGGAGTTGGGGATTGCTCTCAGATTCTCCCTCGATCCACCCCTCTACCTGGATAATACTAATGATAATTGTGGTATTTTTTAAGTGCTCGCTATGTACCAAGCACTGTACTAAAGTGCTGGAGTAGATACAAGATATTCAGGTAAGACACAGTTCCTGTTCCACACGGGGCTCATTCTAAACAGGAGGGAGAACATATATTAAATCCCCATTTTACGGACAAGGAAACTGAGACCCAGAAAAGTTAATGGACTTTCCCAAGGCCACATAGCAGAGAAGAGGATACCAGGGCTTCGTTCTTCCCCACCGCTTAGTACAGTGTCTGACACACAGTAAGCATGTAACCAGACACACAGTAAGCGTGTAACCAGCACCATAAAAAAAGAGGCAGACAGGATTAAAACCCTGTGGTTTATGGCTGAGCCCAGCCCAGGGCTGCCCAAGAAGAAAATGGCATTGACAGTGATGGTACTTCCAATAAATCAATCAATCATTTATTTTATTGAGTGCTTAGTGAATGCACAGCACTGTACTAAGTGCCTGGGTTAGAACAATATAACAGAGTTGGCAGACATGTTCTCTGCCCACACAAGCCTATAGTCTAGAGGGCATCCAGGAAAATTTCTGCCAAGCTGGGCAGAGCGCTGGGGAAGTAGGGGATTTGGTCTTTCCCTCAACTGAGTCTGCACAGGACTGAGTGCCTAGGTTAGGACTCCTCGGTCTGGAAAGGAGCAGGCCGAAAAGGGACGAGATCAAGCCACGAAGGGTGTGGACGGGACAAATGGAGAATCGTTGCACCCCAGGGCCCGCTCCACTGAGCCAGGGGGCAGGGCGGGAGAAGGGGGGGCCCACTGAAGCCAGGTAGAGTGGCTGGATCACAGGTCTGAGAGTCAGAAGGACCTGGGTTCTAATCCAGACTCCGCCACTTTTCTCCTGTGTGATCTTGGGGAAGTCACTTCACTTCTCTGTGCCTCGGTTACCTCATCTGTAAAATGGGGATTGAGAGTGTGAGCCCCAGGTGGGACAGGGACTGTTCCCAACCTGATTGGCTTGTATCTGCCCCAACACTTTGTACAGTGCCTTACATAGTAAGCACTTAACAAGTACCACAATTATTATTGTTATTATTAGTTTTTTTGGGATGGGGACTATGTCCAACCTGATTTGCTTGCATCCTTTCCAGCCCTTAGTACAGTGCCAGGCACATAATAAGCAATTAAGAAGCAACATTATTAGTATTATTATTAGTATTATTATTAATCTTTAAGCCCAAAGGCGACATCACCAGAAGCAAAGTCCCACTAAGGATGTGTGTGGGTCGAAAACGCCCCTGTGGGACACCCCCTAGGCCCACCTCCAGCAGGCGCACACAAAGACAGCCCTTTGTTCCCACTGCCAACGCTGATGGTCTTTCACTTTGTTAGTCAATTTTATTTATTAAGCACTTTGTGCTGAGCACTGTACTAAGAATACAATATAAAACAGACACATTCCCTACCCACACGAGGCGCAGCATCACAATGTTTATTGTTACATTGTACTCTCCCAAGAGCTTAGTACAGTGCTCTGCACACAGTAAGCGCTCAATAAATATGGTGGAATCAGTGTATGAATGAATGAATCTCAATCCTCTAGAAGCCCCCACCGGTAAAGAACCTCTCTTTTCCAGATCGTGGTTCCATCCGCCTCAGTTGCCTCCTGGGTCTTGGTGAAGGGGCCAAAGCCTTTCCTCGACCTCTTCCCCCTCCCTCTCTCCCCACCATCTTGCTTTCAGCCGGTCCCAGCCGCTAGTTAGGTTTATTTGACCATTATCCATTCTCCTCACGTGCCCCGGCTGGCGAAGCTGTGCGGAGCTGAGCATCGCTTTAGTGCCGAGGGGAACCAACAACAGGAAGTAGCTGTTCACCCAGCTGGGAGCAGGGACTTAGCATTCATGCCCACAGGAGGCTGTGGAACCAGAGGGCTGGGAGAGATTCAGAGGTGAGCAGCCCAGGCTGGGTCACTAGAGAGAAAATTGGAGATAGTGGTGGCTTTTGTAGAGAAGCAGCGTGGCTCAGTGGAAAGAGCACGGCTTTGGAGTCAGAGGTCACGGGTTCCAATCCCAGCTCTGCCAATTGTCAGCTGTGTGACTCTGGGCAAGTCACTTAACTTCTCTGTGCCTCTGTTCCCTCATCTGTAAAATGGGGATTAAGACTATGAGCCCCCGTGGGACAACCTGATCACCTTGTAGCCTCCCCAGCGCTTAAAACATGCTTTGCACGTAGTAAGTGCTTAATTAATGCCATTGTTATTATTATTATTTTATCAAGTGCTGACTGGATGCTAAGCACTTGGGTGGATGGCGAAATGATTGGATCGGACGGTCCTCATCCCACAAGGGACTCGTTGTCCGTCCTGTCCCCACCGGACATAGGGGGGACCTGAGGCCCGTAGAGGTTAACTGACCTGTCCAAGAAGACTCAGCAGACCTGTGGCAGAAGCTGAACTAGAACCCAGGGCCCCAGACTCCTCTTTCCCCATTCTTTCCACTGGGCCATGCCACCTGGCCTGGCACAGAGGCCTCCTAGCCGAGAGGTCGGGGGTGGGATGCTCCAAGCCGTTCATCCGACCACTGTGGATCCTCTGTAGTGGATGGACAGACGGACGGACAGATCACCTGATTGAGGGTCCCCAAATAGCGTTACTTGTACTGTGGCATTTGCCAGCTCTGAACTCCGACCCCTCACCTGGCTTTCTCTCTTACATCGCAGTGTATGGGGCCGGATGCTGGGAGCCGGTGCTGGACTCGCATCCGCCCTCCCCGGCACCATCCCCGAATCGTCCCTATCCCCGCATCTGAACGAGACTTTCAGAGACAGGGGTGGGGCACAGAGCAGAGCGGCCCTGACCTTGAATTCAAACACCCCTCCCTCCATCTGCCTAGAAGAAAGTATAACAAACTCTTCTAGAAGAGACCCGTGGGCTCAAAGGTCGAGGCTGACAAGCCGGAGGTCGAACGTGCCTCTGGAATTCTCGTGCGTGTCCCGTCCCCCGTCCCCTTCTCCCCCCCCCCCCACCCCACTCCCAACCCCCTCCCCATCCCCTTCCCACTTCTGCGTTCATTCACCATCCACCCTCCTCTCCGTTTCCCTGGCAACGTTGAGTGCACATCCTGGAAAACTTTATCCGAAACCTGCTCCGGGCAGCTTTCCAAATCCATGCTAACCTGATTAGGTGTCTCTGGGGGCCCTGGCGGCTAATCCAATTAGGTAGCACTAATGGCAGCGAGGACTTTGGGTAGGCACAGAGCAGTAAAACATATTGTATACTTAGTGATAATTATACTTGCCTCTGTGTCATTGATTGATCGGCTGCCCCCCCTCCCCCTCTCTGTTTGTTTTGTCTTCCCGTCTGGAGCCAGCCATTCGGAGGAAGGAGAACGGCTGGTACGATGAGGAGCACCCGCTGGTCTTTCTTTTCCTGGGCTCATCTGGAATAGGTAACGGGCGGCTCGGCCCCTCGGCTCAGGGCGGCCCGGTGCCCTCTCCGCCCTCACGGGAACGGGGACGGTCGCAGCCCCCCGACTTCTCCGAGGCCAGCCGACTCGGCCCCCAGCAGGAGCCTGTCCTCGGAGAGAAAGTTGGCTCCGGACCAGATCAACTTCCCGCCGGTTGAGGGTCTCAGGCAGAGCTGGGCCTGAACTCGTTCTGGCAAAGAAAATATGGGAGTGGGTTAGTCCCCACCCCGGCCCCCGAGGGTAGAGGTGGGCAGGCCGACGGCCTGGGATCACCAGATCCCGGTTGATCGTGCGTGACGTGAGTGTTTGGACCCCAGCTGCTTGAAGTTGCCACAGTTGGGGTTTCCGGCCAGCGACCCTTCTCACCAGCCACCCGGCTGAAAGGGCAAAACCCTTTTCCACTGGTTGTCCCTCCAGCCGGGGGGGGTCCCCCAAAAGGCTGCTGCCTTTGGAGCATGGGGTTGCAGAATATGGAGAGCACTTCAGCCCAGCTCCAACCTGGCCTCCTGCTGGCTAGGAAGGGCCCAGAGCTGTGGGAGTCAGAGAGGGGAGTTGAGGAGCTGCCGGGACTGGTGGCGGTCAGTTACTGTGACCACCCCCAGGCTTCCTCAGGTTCCCATCCCCTGGGAGGCACCACCCAACATCGGCCTTCTATCCTCAACCCCCAGCAACACACAGTGACGGACACGTTGGCCCCCCCCCACCCCCGGCCAGGCCTGACTTCCCTCCACCCGCACGTCCTGCCTTCGGGCCCCCAACTCTCACAGGGGCAGTTGTGGTATGACAGGAGTCCATCAGCACGAGATATAGGAGTGCCACCAGAGTCAGGCCAGAGTTCTGCCCACCCAGCCCAGTGTCCTGCCTCCAGGAAGTTGGGAATCGGCAAGCTGAGGATGCGCTGATGTTGGTGGCGGGGGGTGGGGGGGAAATGTCTGCTGAAGCAGAGCAGTAACGGAGCTCTGCCAGGGGCCGCTCGGCCGATAAATGAAAAAGCGCCACTCACGACTGGTTCTCGGGAACATGGTCCCCTTGGGCATGCCGCAGGTTCTGTTCCTGCAGCTGCTGCTGCCACCCCACCCCGCTGGCCCCTCTGTGGTGAGGCATCCTCTTCACCCCCAAAATCAGCACCCCGACACAGCACAAATGTTCTCACCATAACCACTGCCTCTCCTCCCTTTTCCAGGCAAAACAGAGCTGGCCAAGCAGGCAGCCAAGTACATGCACAAGGATGGCAAAAAGGTACAGCCCCCAACCCGGCCACACCCCTGCTTCCCCATCCCCGCACCGCCCCAGGACCCTCCACTCAATTCTCCTCGATGCCGTCCCACGGCAGATCCCCAGCAGGAGCCACCTCACTCTGCACCCTTGGCGAAGCAACAGATTGCCATTATAATAATAATAATGATGGTATTTGTTAAGCGATTACTATGTGCAAAGCACTGTTCTAAGTGCTGGGGAGGTTACAAGGTGATCAGGTTGTCCCACGGGGGGCTCACAGTTTTAATCCCCATTTTACAGATGAGGCCCAGAGAAGTGAAGTGACTTGCCCAAAGTCACACAGCTGACAGTTGGCGGAATCAGGATTTGAACCCATGACCTCTGACTCCAAAGCCCGGGCTCTTTCCACTGAGCCACGGTGCTTCTCCATGATGCCACCCCACCGTCCCAGCAGGGACCCCTCCTCCCCACCTACCCTCCTGCACTCAGAGGACCCGCAGCCTGGCTTTTACCCCCAGTTGAGACCTCAGGCCCCGGAGAGTCTGGGTTCCTGCTGGCAGTGCCAGCCCACAGGCAGACCCTAAAAGCCGGAGATCCTCCTGGGTAGACGGGGAGAGGAAAAACGCACCAAAGTACTCCATCTCAATGAGAGACCCAGGGCTGGAAACTGATCGATGAATCCGATCGATCGATTGATGAATAGTATTTTATTGAGCGTCTGCCACGGGTGGTGCAGTGCACTGGGCACTGGAGAATACAGTCGAATTAGTAGGTGTGATCTCTGCCATTGAGGAGCTTACAGTCTAGCAAGGGAGCCTAATGGTAAAGTGGCAGTTACGGAAATACCGAGATGGGAGATTAGAAATTAATCGGGGGAGGCCACCTGAAGGAGATGTGATTGTAGAAAGCCTTTGAAGATGGGGAGAACTGTGTTGTGTGGATGTGAAATTGTACTCTCCCAGGTGCTCAGTACAGTGCTCTGTACATAGTAGGCTCTCAATAAATCATTTATTAATAATTATAATAATGTTGGTATTTGTTAAGCGCTTACTATGTGCCAAGCACTGTCCTCAGTGCTGGGGTAGATACAGGGTAATCAGGTTGTCCCACATGGGGCTCACAGTTTTAATCCCCATTTTATAGGTGAGGTGACTGAGACACAGAGAAGTTAAGTGACTTGCCCAAAGTCACACAGCAGATAAGTGGCAGAGCCGGGATTGGAACCCATGACCTCTGACTCCCAAGCCTGGGCTCTTTCCACTGAGCCACGCTGCTTCTCAATTTATTGATTGGGAGGGAGTTCTGGACAGCAGAGGAGAATAGGGGGAAGAATGAGCAAGAGTTCACATTCTCAAGCCCCATTTTGCAGATGTGGTGACTGAAGCACAGAAAAGTGAAGTGACTTACCCAAGGTCACACAACAGACTATTGGCATGGGAAGTCTGTGTGGTGGGAGAGGTGAGAACAAGGCCCAGTGAGTAAGTTGGCTGGAGAGGAGTGAAGTGTGTGAGCTGGGGTGTAGAGGGAGAAGGGAGTGGATAAGGAAAAAATACTGGTACAAATACCTGTAAATTTTTTAAAAAGGGAAGGGAGAGAACTGAGTGCCTTAAAGCCGACAATCAGGAGTTTCTGCTTGCTGAGGAGAGGAATGGCACACTGTTGGAGATTTTTGAGGAGTGGGGAGAAAGGATTAGATTGACCTGTTTAGAAAAATGATGCGGGACTGGAGAGGGGGAGAGACTGGGGGGTCAGTGAGGAGGCTGATGAGGTCAACCTGGGATGTGACAGGTGACCGGACCAAGTAAGTGGGTGTTTGGATGGAGAGGAAATGACTGATTCTGGAAATATTAGAGAGGAAAAACTGACAGAATTTGGGGAACAGACTGAATGTTGAGGTTGAGTGGGAGGGGTCAAGGATAATGCCATGGTTACACACTTAAGAAACAGGGAAGATGGTAGTGTTAATCGGCCCACCAGTGGTATTTATTGAGCGCTTACTGTGTACAGTGCACTCTACCAAGCCCTTGTGAAAGCGCTTAGTACAGTGCTCTGCACACAGTAAGCGCTCAATAAATACGATCGAATGAATGAAAATATAATACAACAGAGTTGGTAAATGCCATCCCTTCCCACAAGGAGCTTTTAGTCCAGAGGGGGGAGATAAATATTAAAGTGAATTACAGAGAGAGGAAATAATAGATTATAAGGCTATTTACATAAGTGCTGTAGGGCAGGGGTGAGTCTCAAAGTGCTTAAGGGGTACACAGCCAAGTGCATAGTTGACACTGAGGGGTGGGCAGATGGGAAAATGAGGGCTTAATCAGGAAAGGCCTCGTAGAGGAAATGTGATTTTCGGAGGGTTTTGAAGGTGGGGAGAGTGGTGGTCTGTTGGATATGAAGGGGAAGGGAGATCCAGGTCAGTGGGATGGAATCAGCTGCAGGGTAGATTAGCTCGAGGTACAGAAAGGCGGTTGGTGTTAGAGAAGCGAAGTGTATGGATTTATTTGTTTAATGGTATTTGTGAAGAGCTTACTATGTGTGAAACACTGTTTTTAGCACTGGAGTAGATACAAGGTCATCAGGTTGGATACAGTCCCTGGGAGCCATGGGACTCACGGTCTAAATTGAATTACATTAGGAGATCAGCAA